>NC_084802.1:253454735-253757765 GCF_963169125.1 Humulus lupulus | reverse complement strand
GTTTCTTACAGGTTGTATATTGTTAACAAGAGGAAATTGTCTAGAGTAGATAGAGATCTAATATACAGATTAACATGTAATTAATTTCTACTTTTGTTCTTGAGGAGCCTCAGTTGCTTCTTTTGTAGCTGTGTTGTGAGTTGAGGGTGTATTTGGCTGGTTGATTAATGAAGTTTTCCTTCTTGATCAAAAAAAAATAATATTCAAAATATAACAATACACTATATTCATGGGATAAACTGAGAGATTCCCGCGCAAGCCAAGACTGATTCTTGTTGAAGCCGTTTCTGGGATTTTTTACGTAGCCCTGCTCTATCTAGTCAATCCATATCACATTCAGGCTGGTTGGCCAAACCTTCACCGGGCGAACACGCACCTGACTAGGCAGACATGCACCTGACTAGGCAGACATGCACCTGGCTGGGCAGACATGCACTTGACTGGTCAGGCAAGGTCATGATTGGGCAGACAAACATGTGACTGGTCGGACAAGGTCATGCCTGGGCAGACAAACATGTGACTGGCCAGTCAAAATTCTTCACTGGTCTACTGGGTCACTTCTAAGCCAGATCACCCAACAATTCCTTGCCATTTGTCATTTCTATTGCCACGTCATCTCTTTCAAATTTTGGGGATAACATTTGCCCCCCAAGTTTATTATACGATTTACTCGTATGATAAACTTTTTCTCTAGCAAAATGTTTTTGAGGTTATCCAAAAGCTTCCATCCGGTTAGTAACTTTCTCATAAACCCAAGATAGAACTTGTCTTTTGATTTCTTCAAATTCTATTTTTTGATCTTGTTGTAGTATCCCATGAGCAGGAAAACATGTTTGTGCCCCATGCCCTTGAGATTTATTGTCCTTTCAGACCTTATAGCCAATTGGTCATTATTTTTTGGCCCTTGAATGCATACGTGATAAATGGTTTGTTGGAAAATATGCGTATGGCCAATCGGCCATTTTCATCTAACCACTCGGACAATGGGTATGCCCCAAGCTGCTCAGACAGTCACCACCAATTTGCTTGGATGCACGCCTAAGCCACTCGATCATGCCCAATCTGCTCGGTCACTTGCGCTACCCGATCGGACACGCCAGCTCCAACCGCTTGGACGCCAGCTCCAGCCGCTCGGACACACCCCTGCCTTGGACACACAGCCAACCGATCGGACGCAGCACGCCACCCCTCAAACGCAGCACCCCACCCGGTCGGACGCAGAACACCACCCCTCGGACGCAGCACACACCTGGTCAGACACAGCCTCACTTCTCGGACACGCAGCCCCACTGCTCGGACATGCAGGTCCAGCTACTCGGATGCCGCCCCCCGACTGCTCGGACACATGCTTCGGATGCGTGCGCGGGTCTACTTCGACACACTCGGCATCCGCTCAGTCATCACCCAACCGATTGGGCATATGGCATAGCTACTCAAGCATATGCCTAAAACTTATCTCTCCAAAAACCATCAAAACACCTTGTTTGAATCTCCCAAAAGTATTTTGAGAGATCGATTTCTCTCAATCAATCTTGGGGAAAAATTGACTTCTCTTCTCAAAGACATTTTTTCACTATGTAGTATTTACTTTGCATTCATTTGTTCATGTTTGTTTGATTCACTCCAGAGACTCATCGATGTTATTCATGCTAAACAACAGAGTTTCCTACTCGATCGGCGATACATGCTTAGCCGACCAGGGAAGTTGTATCTACTCTCCCGACCAGGAAAACTTTGCACCTGATCAGCTAAACCTTGTACCCGGCTAGTAGTTTGCTCTTTATTCTTGTGAAGACGATTGTTGCTTAGCAGCTTTGATATTTCTCTCTTACAGCTGAGTTGTTGGCATTTATACTTTACTTTTCTTTGTTAACTTAAAACACTCTAAGTCTTTTTTAGACTTAAAAAGTTATAATTTTTTTTAGAATAGTAAAGTCACTCGGGTGTATGCCTTATATCTTTGCATGAGTACTTAGTTTTCTAACTTAGAAATTCTAGACATTTCATAAGTCCATACTAAGTATACTTTCTCACACTCTTATTGCTCTAATATTTTATGAGCATAATGTTTATTGTCACACGAATATCTGCTCCTAACTTGAAATTTTAAAAAATTCCAAGTTACTTAAGCTTTGTCAAACAAGTTAGCTTAATGGCCTTTTTGGACTTCGAAAATTTACAAGTAAGCCTAAAAATAGATATATTAACTCATGCTCTTATTGCCTGTGTTAAATTCTATACCAGTATACCCCATGTGCCCCCCAGGTGATCGAGGGTTGAAAGATCCTTAGTCACTTGCTAACTGATTGAATCTGTTCGAGTAGTTAATTACTTATGAAACACATAGAATATATGGAAAATATTCGAGCAGTTGAATACTGTCCAATTTTACTGACCAGTTGAACACTGCTCGGATAACTAACACACATGCATATTTGTAGCAAGAATCGACCACGCTGCGCGTAGTCTCTTTTATTACTCGTAAATTAAAAAGGACAAAACATGTCTAATAATGAGTCTTAAACAACCAAAATTGTTCAAAAATAAAATGACTGGTTAGCAAATAACCAGCTCATAAACCAAACTAAAATAACAAGTCAAACAACTCGAAATCAAGCTACCACTCTGAAAGCGGTATTTAGAAATAATATATCCTCTGATGCTCGCCACTCCAGTGGTTTCTGATCCTAGCACTCCCGCTCAGCATACCTCTCCCTTGCTTCGTTGCTATCTTCAGCTAAGTGTGGACCTCCACATATAGTGTCTAAGGTAAAGTCCACAGGTCCGGGCTGCAAGGGTGGAGATCTTTGTCGTCTGAAACCAGGATTACTGCTGCCTCCTTCTCCTTGGGGTGTCTCTGCCTGGTACTTCCTCAACTTGCCCGACCGGAGAAGAAATTCTATCTCATCCTTGAGGTGATTGCATTCATTCGTGTCGTGACTATAATCTCCATGGAAAAGACAAAACTTATTCATATCTCTCTTCCTCATCTCTTTCCTGACGGGTGGAGGTTTCTTGTAGGGAACCTCTTCATGACTAGCAAGATATATTTCTGCTCAGCTAGCCGAGAGAGTGGTGTAGTTAGTGAACTAAGGCTCATACTTGGTTGGCTTTTCATTTGAACTCAACTTTACTTTCTTTTCCTCATGGTGGTCAGACCCGTTATTTCCACGTTTCTTTCCACCATCCTTAGGAGAGTCCATTGATTCGCTCGGATTGTTTATGCCATTCTCCTCTTTCTCGATTGCATCATCCAATTTCACATACTTGTCTGCTCGGTCAAGAAATTGTTGAAGTGTTGAAATTGGATTTCTATGTATGCTATCCCACAAAGGGCTCCGATAAGTTATCCCAACGGATATTGCAACCATCTTCCCCTCGTCTCCTACAGTAGTTGCTCTATTGGATTCTCTCATGAATCTCTGTATATAACTCTATAGAGACTCATCTTTTCCTTGTTTGATATCTGCCAAGTGGTTGGCATACACTGGTGGAGTCCGGGCAGTGTTGAATTGTCTACAAAACTCCTTCCTGAATGCTTCCCAAGAGGTAATGGAGTTTGGCTTAAACTTCCAATATCATTCCTGGGCAGTATCCAACAATGTAGTCGGGAAAACTCTACATCGATAATTGTCACTTACTCCGAGCAATTCCATCTGGTCCTCGAACTTCCCAACATGTCTGATGGGATCTTCCTTTTCTGTATATATTGGCAGAACTGGTGCTTTATATTTTGCCGGCGGCTGGGTTGCTCTAATCCGGGCACAAAATGGGCTACCATTCCGGTGGTCTATCGCATCTATCCCGGAAGGTCATTTTGACAAACCTTGCACTGCAGCTGTTAGCATGTCAAGCTGGGCTTGGATGGCTGGTGCAACTGATGAAGTTCCAAGGTCTTGACCGCCTGGTCGGGCATTACCATCTGGTGCACTGTTGTCAAGTATTTCTACTTGGCTGGCAGGGCGGTTCAGATTTTGCCCTTCGACTGGGATGGTCCTCCTCCTGTTGGTGATAACGTCCCTCAGATCCTTCCAGGAAGCATGCTCTCCTGCCCGATCGAACACCGTACTTTTCGATTTTTCAGAGGGCCTACTACGCGGGACTTGTGCTCTCCCACTACGCTGCTGGCCGGGGTGCAGTGGAGGCCTTTCGGTACGCCCTGGGCAGTCCTTTCCTCCTTGTTGGTCATTGCCCTCCTTTTCCTTTGACTGGTCGGTGTGATGACTATCAGCCTCATCACGACCATGCCCATCTTTGAATTGTGAAGTCCTCTTATCTCGAGGAGTCTTGGTCTGATCCTGCCTGGGTGGAGTCTTTTTACTGCCCGATCGGTGACTCCCTGATCTAGAAGTCTCTAATCGGTGGCTCCTGGAGAGGGTTCTAGAGTGCTCCCTTTGCGTCGAGGCAGTTCTGGATCGATCTCCATCATCTTCCCAACCAGGGGGGTTACTCCTGCTTCTGTCCGGTCCTCGAGAATCGGCTCTGTCAGTGGTCCTCTGACCAGCATTATTATTTCTTGCTCCCTGGGTGGCTGCTTGTGCTACGGCTTGAGCATTGGCTTGGGCCAATTGGGTAGCTGCCTCCAGAGCGAGTACAGCCTCGCGATGTCGCCTATCGGCCTCCTCCTACTATCGCTTGATCTCCTCGCTCCTGGCCTCTATCTCCTGTCTCTGCTGCTCAAACGTCGCCTTCTGCCTAGCCATCTCTTCAGCGAACGCCTCCTGTCTGGCATTGAATTGTGCCATCTCCTCCTGGAAGGCCCCCATGGTTTCCTGGAGTTCTTCAACCTCTGGAGTCACATCCTTGAGCATGACTCTAGGCTCAGTCTCATGGTCTTGTGGGCCAGGACCTTCTGATCTAGCAGGCTCTTTAGAGGAGCCTATCTTCTTGGAGGCCGCATTGGTGTTCTTAGGAGCCATAATACTTCAGGGATCGTCTGTCTTTCTCTTCAGGCTCTCAATGAAAGCACCAAAATGTTGACCGCGTTTTTGGCCAATGACGTGTAGACGTCCAAACGACAAAAACCTTCTAGAGAAATAAACGACACAGACGATTTTTATAGTGGTTCAGCCCCAATGTGTTGGTAATAGCCTAATCCACTTAGAGTTGTGATTATAGATCTGCACTCAAGATCAGATGAACCTGAGTCAACTGAGTTTCTTCAGTGCAGATTACAAGAATACAAGAATTCTCTCAAGATACAAGTACTCTCTCTCTAGAAAATTAGAATTCGAATCAAAGGTCCTCTTTATGATGCCATGAGCCTTGTATTTATAGGCTCAGGATCGTACAGATGATGTCCCTCATAATCGGGATATTTTGTTATTCTCATTATATTTAATTTACAATAATATTCAAAATATAACAATACACTATATTCATGGGATAAACTGAGAGATTCCCTTGAAGTCATTTCTGGGATTTTTTACGTAGCCCTGCTCTATCGAGTCAATCCATATCACATTCAGGCTGGTCGGCCAAACCTTCACCGGGTGGACACGCACCTGACTGGACAGACATGCACCTGACTGGGCAGACATGCACCTGGCTGGGCAGACATGCACTTGACTGGGCAGACATGCACTTGGCTGGTCGAACATGGTCATGACTGGTCACATGGTCATGACTGGTCAGACAAGGTCATGCCTGGGCAGACAAACATGTGACTGGTCGGACAAGGTCATGGCTGGGCAGACAAACTTGTGACTGGCCAGTCAAAATTCTTCACTGGTCTACCAGGTCACTCCTAAGCCAGATCGCCCAACCATTCCTTGCCATTTGTCATTTCTATTGCCACGTCATCTCTTTCAAATTTTGGGGATAATAGTACCCTTCTCGCATCTTTTCATTCATCAGGCAACTTCCCTGTCTTAAGATATTCTACTATGGGGGTCATCCAGGTTGGCCTAGTGTCGATCATTTCGACCTCCATCGTGCTTCCTGCCACACTTGGGCTCTCCAAGAATTCCACCGATACTATGCTCAGAGTATCGGCTTCCTTGGAGGTAGCGAGTCTCGCCAAAGCATCAGCGTTGGATTTAGGACATCCTTACGCGACTTGGGCGAAGGCATTTCAAATAACGATCTAATTTTGTTGGGGTTCGCCTCTATCCCTCTAGTATTGACTATGAATCCCAGAATTTTTCCTGATGCCACTCTGAAAGTACACTTCTGGGGATTCAACCTCATGTTATATCTCCTTAAGATCTCAAAACATTCCTTCAGATCGGGAACATGGTTATCGGCAGTCTTAGATTTGACCAGCATATCATCAACATACACTTCCATGTTTTTCCCGATCTGATCAGTGAACATTTTGTTGACCAATCGCTAGTAGGTTGCCACTGCGTTCTTCAGCCTGAAGGGCATAACTTTATAACAATAAACATTTGTTGGAGTCATAAAGCTAGTATGCTCCTAGTCTGCGGGGTTCATCGCGATCTGGTTATACCCAGGATACGCATCCATGAAGAACATGATCTCGTGCCCTGCAGTGGCATCCACCAACTGATCAATTCTTGGGAATGGAAAGCAATCCTTGGGACAAGCTTTGTTTAGGTCGGAGAAATCGATGCAGATCCACCACTTTCCATTTGGCTTTGGGACCAGGACAGGATTTGCGACCCAGATCAGATATTTAGCCTCACAAATAAACCCGCATTTTAATAGCTGAGCTACTTCTTCTTCCAGGGCCTTAGCTCGGGTTGTACCCAGACGCCTCTGTTTCTAGGATTTCGCAGGCATACTTTTATCCAAGTTCAGGGTATGCATGATCACACTCGGGCTTATCTCTACCATGTCTTCATGAGACCAGGTGAAAAAATCTAGATTCCCTTGTAAAAATTTTATCAGCTCCGCTTTCCTCTCATCGCCAAGATTTTTCCCAAGCATAATGACTCTTGAAGCATCTCTGGGATCGATGTTTACTTCTTCAAGCTCTTCAATAGCTCGGAGCTTAGATCTATCTTTGCCTACTCACAGATCGATATCATCACTCGGGGTAGTATCCCTACCACTGGCTTGTTGAGGTTCTTCCATTCCAGGAGTAGTCCTTACTTCATGGGATTCCTCGCCCCTGTCCTGTATGGCCATCGTTTGCTGCCCGGGTTGTGATTTTCCCTTCATGGAAATGCTGTAGCATTCCCTGGCAGTGAGATGATTGCCTCAGACAATACATATTCCCGTAGATGAGGGGAACATGATCACAAGGTGGCGGACAGATGTTATGGCTTCGAACGCCATTAACGTAGGTCGACCCAAGATTGCATTGTACGCGGTCGGACAATCGACGACCACAAACTCGAGAAGCTTGGAAACAGTTCGTGGCCCTTCACTCAAGGTTATCACTAACTTGATTGTTCCGATAGCTGCCGATCCCTCAATGGAAAACCCATACAGCATCATGGAGATTGCCTTTAGCTCGGTCACAGACAATCCATTTTTTCCAGTGTGGACCTAAATAGTAGGTTCACAAAACTTCCATTATCCACTAGTGTCCTCCTAACTCTCCAATTGGCGAGCTGGATGGTAATGACTAAAGGATCGTTATGCGGGAATTGGACATGGCTAGCATCTTCTTCAGTAAAAATAATTGGTTGTTTCTCCAATCGCTATTGCTTAGATAAACGTTGCTCCGGGACAAACTCAACTCCGTTGTGAGACCTCAGCTCATTGATATATCTCTTCTGGGCACCCCTGCTTGTGCCTACCAAATGAGGGCCTCTGGAGATGGTTGTTATCTCTCCTTCTGTTATCAGAGGACGGGTATCCTGATTCGCCTCTGCTCCGGTTTGATTCCCCAAGGCCTCCGGGGCTGATGGAATGTTTTGTTCAGCGAGCTGACTGGGAGTTATTCGATTCCGGGCATACTGAGCCAATGGTCCGGACCTGATGAGCGTCTCGATCTCATCCTTCAAGTGCCTGCAATCATCAGTGTTGTGACCGATGTCATTGTGGAATCGAAAAAATTTCGAAGGATCTTTCTTCATCCTTTGATTCTTTAACGACTCTGGATTTTTCCACAGAAGGCGGGCATAATTCGTCAAGAACATACGCTCTCTAGTATCCGTGAGGTCGGCAGAAGTTGTATAGATCGTCTTAAACTTCTCCATGGGATTGTTTTTCTTTAAACCGCTCTGGCTGCCCACACCATTTCCCTTCCTCTTGTTACTTCCCCCTTGGTTATTCTGGGTAACGATTTGAGCCGTAGCTGCAACATCCGTTACTGCTCAAACGGGTTGGGCAGGGACTTGGCTGGTTCCTGCGACTGAAGCTCGTGCTTCTTCCAAGTTGATCCACCTTTGAGCCTTGTTCAGGAACTCATCCACGGTGTTCACCCCCTTTCTTTGGAGTTCTTGCCATAGGTCGCCCCCAACAAGAATTCCTATTCTCATCGCCATGAGCCCAAAACTTTCATCCGCGTCTCTAGCTCAAGCAACAACATTGGTAAACCTACTCAGATATGGTTTTAGAGGCTCTCCGGGCTGCTGCTTTACATTTGCGAGGGAGTCCACCTTAATGCGAGCCGCCTGAGAAGCCCGGAACGCCCTCTTGAAATCAGCGGAGAAACTTTTCCATGAGCTGATAGAATGTTTCTTATATTGCTTGAATCATTGTCTAGCTGGCCCGACCATAGTCGAGGGGAATACCAGGCACCTCAGCTCGGGTCCAATATTGTGAGCCATCATCAGGGTGTTGAACATTCCCAAGTGGTTAGATGGATCTCCATTTCCATCGAATTTTGACAGATGGGGCATTCTGAAACCCGACGAGTATGTATTTGGTGCAATGTTTGGGGTGAAAAGTTTGAGCTCATCTCCTGAGTCATATTTGTCTCTTTCCTTCTCCGATAGGAGTCTTTTCATCAGCTCCTCCATCTAGGCTAACCTTTCGAGGGTCTGGTCCTTGGTTCCCTGGGGCTGTTCAACAGCACCCATTCAGCCATACGTGTTTGGCGGATTATTGTCCCTCCAAGTTCGAGCTTGGTTGGGTGGGACATTCCCATTATCACGTACTTCGGAAGGACCTCCCTCGTGGTGAGTGCCACTGACTCCATCGCGAGATGGATTTCTCCTTTGTGAATTCAGGCGATCTCGTAGATCGGTCTGTGGATTGACTCGAGGGCTCTGAACCAAACTCAGCTAATTTCTCAAATCTGCACTGGACCTACCACTTCGACGACCCTCATTCCAATAACTTCCATTAGAGAAACTTAGAGCTTGCAGTTGAGGATGAGGATCTGGGATATTCCCGCGTGCCTATGGGGAATATGCAGGGGCAACGGGAAGAGGATTTCTCCTGCTGTCCGCATAGGTCGGATTTTGGGAACTAGAAGCTTGGAGCTTAGGGAACTAGACCAGGGGTTCAACTCAGCTCAAGGTAAGCTCTTAACTTAGTGAATTGTATTGAATTGCAGCTGGTATTTTAGAGTTTGCATGTGAGTAAAATGGTGAAATGCTCTTGATTGTTTGGGTGAGTTATGGGGTTAGTTTCTGTTGGGTTTTGCTGCTAGGATTACTCTGGAAATGTTGTGGTGATTGAGTGGGATTGTTGGGTTGGTTTTGGGTAAAATTGCTGGGTTTTCGTGGCAAAAATGGAGGATTTTTCTAGGTTTGAAGGGTCGGGCCGCGACATTGTACTTGCTGAGCCGCGGCCCTCTGGAGCATTTTGGTGCCTAGGAAGAAGGGCGGGCCGCGGCATGCCCTTGCTTGAGCCGCGATGCGCCTGCCCTGTTTTGGGGTTGGTCTCTGGTTGGGGGCGGGCCGCGGCATGGCCTCATGGGGCCATGGCTCTTAGCGCATTTTTGGGCTTTAAAGAGATTATAGGCTTGGGAATTCAAAGGTTAAGGCCCGCAATGGATTTTATCACCTGGATTGATAGAATTCAAGGTTCCGGAGACTAGAATTATTGTTGCGATATTTTTGCTATGCAAGTGTACACAGTCGCAATTCGTAATAAAATGGTAAAAACCAAGTATCGTCCTCAATGACTGATTTATCAATTACCAATCAACCAATCTTTTTAATTCTATTTGATTGAACGATTTCAGAGATTTCAAACAACGAAAAATACTAAGAAGCACAATGAAAATTTAAACAGAAAATAACAGAGAAAATGAAATTAGGACAATTATGATCCTCTATTTTCCACCCTTTTATTTCCTAATGCAATAATTTATATCCCCTTCTCCCTATTCAAGAATAAGTTGCAAAAACAATTCATAATTTGGTCAAGATTTATGAAATTCAATCTAAATGACAACTTCCTATATTTCTATGGTAAGTTGAATCATGTAGAAGGCATTAACCACGCAACTCAGAAAAAATAGGCAAACAATCTAGATACTTTCGTTCTAAATTAAATTTGCATCCAAACAATCAAAGCATATCAAATTTCACTTTTCAGATTTCAATTTGATTCATGAAATAGCAATTAGAGGTGATCAATCAATAATCGCACAAATAACACAGATTGCAAGGAATTGAAAGAGATGAAGAAGAACATCAATTTTGCATTAAACCATAACAAGGGTTTCCAAAAGATTCACATAAAAGCCCTAAAAAATAATTTAGCCTACGATATTCATTCTAGCCATATGATAGTTCAATTACAAACATGAAAATTTAAAGAAAAAGATAAAAAAAAATACAGCAATCAATCCTCCAAGATGGTATTCTTACTCCAGCTGTCGTTCTCCCCTTCAGCCTTGTCTCAGTCGCATATATGTTTCCCAAAAATTCCTACTAAAAATTCCCTCTGGAAAAGACTCAATTGCCCATAAAAAATAACCAGATATGTCAAAAATCGCGAAACCAGCGCTGTAGCGCTACCCTTGTAGCGCTGTAGCGCTAAAGTCAGAGACGAAATGGGGGAAATCTGGGCACCAGCGCTGTAGCGCTCTTATGGTAGCGCTGTAGCGCTAAAGTCAGGAACCAACTTCCTGAAAACTGCGTCCAAGCGCTGTAGCGCTGATGTTGTAGCGCTGTAGTGCTAAAGTCAGTGCCGAGCTTCTTCAAAATTTCTTCCTAGCGCTACGGCGCTCCCTTAGTGGCGCTGTAGCACTACTTACAGAACCAACAAAATTCACAAATCCGTCCCGATTTTATTCCACTTTCGCTCCTTTTCATTATTTGTATCACTTTAACATTAATCACCCTGAAACAAGAACAAACGAGCATAATTTCGAAATAAAATAATCTTAACTAATGAAAAATAGCCTAAAAACTAGGACCATAAACGAGCCTAAAACTCGTTTATCAAACTCCCCCAAACTAAATCTTTACTCGCCCTCGAGTAAATACCAAGTTAAACTAACAAAACGTAACAAACACAAAACGAACAAGCTAAACCATCATTACCATCTACACTGCTTTGCCAAAACTCATGAAATCTCAATTGCAATAATAATAACCAGAATTTCAGCTCAATTGCCTTAAAGTCCAGTTTGTAAAGTTCAATTAGGGAAATCAATAATATATCATGAAAATGACTACAACATTTGGACTCTATCATATATGCTCAACTCCTTCCAGACAATTCCACAAACCAATTTTTCAATATGCTTACATTACTTTACCTTCTCCACTAATGTCAATAACACGTGTTTTGAAATCAAAAGGACTTTCATAGGTTGTAGCGTTAGGCTTAGGCAAGGGTAGATGAAATTGTCATTTAGGCTCAATCGTTACCATAAGCATAAAAACCTTGAAACCAGCCAAATTTCTCTTCACTACACCAAAAATCACCCTTTTATACAATTAGAGAGAGAGATTGCAACACTTTCATCATTTTCTTCTTTTCTTTTTATATCATTTTTTTTTTGTTTTTTTTTGAAATCACACTCCCCCAAACTTAATATTTTCTATATAAATAAAATCAAGGAGTGTGACAAATTGATTTGTTTTTTTTTTTATATAATCTAAAAACTTCTCTCTCTACTTTTTGTACAATCCTACTACATTCAAATCATACCAATACCTCACTATTTTTTCATTCTTCTTTCCCACAAATTATATGCTTATGATAACAAAGGAAAAGGAAAAAAAAAAATAATGAAGTTAGGAAATTTAGGCTCAAATAGTATAATCAAGAACAAAAACCAAGTTTAAGGCTCAAAAAGGGTAACTAAGGATAATTAAATCAAGGTTGGCTTGAAAGGCACAATCGATCCAATAAAATTGCCTAAATCACTTTTCTAAACACATGTCATCAAGGATTTCGCCTCAAAGGCCAAATAATGCAAGTTCTATCAAATTCAAATTGTCATTCCATCAACCCTAGTCAAACACATATAATAAAATCCAAAATGTTGCATTTTCAAAACATATTAAAAATTTCCCACAAAACTTTTAAATTAAACTCTAAAACAATTGAACCAAGCACACAGTTGAATTCAATTTCCTTTTCACGAGCAAAGCCAAAGCAACAACAGACACGAATGATGGTTTAACAATTACACTAAACAACACAGGAAATAAAACAAAAGACTAAGAGCTAAACTAAACAACGCAAAAATAAAAATAAAACAGAATAAGCTCCCCCCCAAACTAAAAACGCACATTGTCCCCAATGTGAGAAAGAAAAGAACAGAGGAAGAGAACTTACCTGACCAGCCACATCAGTATGGCGGTGGTGGTGGTTGGAACGAAGGACCTTCGAAAGATTGAGATTGCGAAGGTTGAGGTGCAGGAAAACCAGCAAAGGACGGGGGTGGAGGCGGAGGGTAAAATGGAGAGTACGGTGGATAGGGTGGTGGTGGAGCAAAATAAGTGCAATCCGAATCATCTAGCGACCAGCGGCTCACCAAATTGTTTAATTGAGCCACATGACTCACTTCATAATCATATCGCTGGCCCAAATACTGATTCACCATATGCTGCTGCTGAACCACATATTGATTTTGTTGGATTAGATAATCCAACTTCTCATTAACTTGCTGCAAGCTTGAATTGCTACTGCCACCCAACAAAACTGGTTCAGCTTCTTCCTCCACATCAGCTTCCACATGGCGCCTTCCCTTTTTTCTTGCTTGCGGCACATATAGAGCAGGCTCAGGATAGTCATTCATCAAATTGATGGACAACGGTTGCTGCAGCGAATGATAAATATCAATAACAAATTCCGGGACACCAGCCTTACAGCACAACATCGTGATGACGGATCCATGGGCTAAACCTCCAGTAGTGTGCCCTTTTTCAATGAAATTATTGTTGGCCTTGATCCAAATACCCTGATTAACACTCATGCCCTGCATCAATGCGTACATCAGTAAGGCTCGATCTTTAGTCATATCAGACACATGACTAACCGGCATAAATCGAGCACACACAAAGAACGCCCAAAATCTCGCCTCCATGTTAAGCTGGCATGATGCTATACTTTTAGGGAGACTGCCAGATAGATTCCAGGGAGCGCCTTCAAAGCACAGTTTATCAGCCAGAGCCGCAAAATCTATAGATCCATTCAAGAACTGGGCATATTCCTCCTCCTCCTGTTTTATATGCGGGTCTTTGAACACCTTATTAATCGCTTCAGCAGTGAAAGGCACACGTTTACCTCGAACAAAGACTGTGTCATTGTGTTTATCTCTTAAGTTCGCATAAAACTCATACACCAATGATACATTAGCCTGTGCCAATCTAGTTACAAAATCGCCCCATTTCCTATTCATGAGATTCGCCCGAACCTGTTCAAAAATCTGATGAGCAAACGGTTCAGACTGAAATTCCACTTCACGCTCGGGAATCAAAGGCTTCCTAACAAATTTCTCATACCGCTCCTGAGCCTTGAAATTGATAAACCGAGTCTCATCATACTCATGCTCAGAACTATCCTCCCTTGGTTGAGACGCAGATGCTTGCCCCTTTCCCTTGTCCTTATTTCTACCCGCTCTACTCTTGGGAGCCATTATCTATACTATCACCAAACCCACAAGACAGAATTTTGACAGCACCTCCCCTACCAATGGACCCTTTTCCTCTTCACAAACAGTTACAAAATTCAATCTTTCAAGCAAATCAACTAAAATCCCCAAACCCAAGCCACAGAAAGGATCCACCCTCTTCAATCAATCAAAATAAGCCAATCCCAAATACCACAAAAATCTGAGGGGAAAAGGATGAGGAACCACTTACCCAACCTTGCAATGGACTCCTTTATGCTTGAATTAGGACAGCCCCTTGAGAATTTCCATCTCCATCAAGAAATTAAATCAGTGAGTTTTTAGGGTTTCAAATGATTGGGGTGATTTGACTGGGTTGGAGAAGAAATCAAAGAAATGAGAGAAATAGAAGAAGAAATAAATGAGAGAGAGAGAGAAGGTGTGGTGAAATTTCTGGGGAGAGGTTGAAAGGAAGAAACGATGGAGCTATAAAGGAGATGGGGGAACACGATCTGGGAGAGAGATGGGGGAGAGACCAAATGAAGAAGACAAAAAAGAAAAAGAAAAAAAAAAGGAATGAGGGGGAAATAAACGAAACCCCTCTGATTTTTAAAAAAACTGAACAGAGCGCTACAGCGCTAAAGGAATAGCGCTGTAGCGCTAATGCACGGATTGGGACTCTGGCCTCTAGAACCAGCGCTGTAGTGCTTACTGACCCCCAAATTTCCTTTTCTTCTCTAAGAAGAGCGCCATAGCGCTGCAAGTATAGCGCTGTAGCGCTATGGCACCTGAAATCACCACATTTTTATATTTTTCATTTTTTTTTCACGATTTTCACGGTTCAAACAATACATGAAAATAAAAATAACAACTAAAAACAAAAATCCCTTCATTGTTCAAAACCAAATAAAATAAAATAAAATAAATTTACAACTGAGAACTGCCTCCTCAAAGCGCTGTCTTTAACCTCATTTAGCCGGACGCTAGATCCTTCTTCAAAGAGGCTTCAGAAGGAGGATAGACTTTGCTTGATCAAAAGTACCACCCAAGTAAGGTTTCAATCTCTGGCCATTGACTTTAAAGGAATCACCTGAATTGCCCCGAACTTCTACAGAACCATATGGAAAGACTTGAACAACAGTGAATGGTCCTGACCATCTTGACTTTAATTTCCCAGGAAAAAGTCTCAGCCTTGAATTAAAAAGAAGTACCTGCTGCCCTGGTTGGAACTCCTTCCTGACTAAATTCTTGTCATGCCAAGCCTTTGTTCTCTCCTTATAAATCTTGGCATTTTTATAAGCCTCATTTCTGAACTCATCAAGTTCATTCAATTGCAACGACCTTCGTTCACTGGCTGCACTCCAATCAAAATTTAATTTTTTCATAGCCCAGAATGCCCTGTGCTCCAATTCAACTGGTAGATGACACGCTTTACCAAACACCAACCTGTAAGGAGACATGCTTATTGGTGTTTTGAATGCAGTTCTGTATGCCCAAATCTCATCATCTAACTTCTTCGACCAATTTTTCCTCGAACTGTCAACGGTCTTCTCAAGGATGCTCTTGATTTCTCTGTTTGAAACTTCAGCTTGCCCATTTGATTGAGGATGGTAAGGCAAATCTTTTCGATGATATACTCCATAACGAGCCAGCAATGCATCAAGTTGTTTATTTACAAAGTGTTTCCCTTCATCACTAATCAGAGCTCGGGGAGTGCCAAATCTAGTAAAAATATGTTTATGCAGAAAATTAAGCACAGTTTTACCGTCATTGGCTCTAGTTGCTGCAGCCTCCACCCATTTGGATACATAATCCACTGCCAATAGAATATATTCATTGTTGTAAGATGGTGGAAAAGGCCCCATGAAATCGATGCCCCATACATCAAACAGTTCCACCTCAAGAATCCCCTGTAAAGGCATTTCATTTCTCCTCGAGATATTACCAGTTCGCTGACACCTATCACAGGCTTTGACAAAAACATTGGCATCCTTGAATAATGAAGGCCAATAGAAACCACTTTGTAATACCTTGGTCGCTGTTCTTGATGCTCCAAAGTGCCCTCCACATTGTTGAGTATGACAGTGATTAAGAATGGATTGCATCTCTTCTTCAGGAACACACGTTCTGATAATCTGATCAACACAGTGCCTATAAAGAATCAGTTCCTCCCAATAGTAGTGTTTCACCTCAGAAAAGAATTTCTTTAATTGCTGCTTTGACATTTCAGGAGGCACAATCTTGGCAACCAAGAAGTTCACTATGTCTGCAAACCAAGGGACAGCTAAAGTCTCACTTACCCCAAACAACTGCTCATCAGGAAAGTTATCATTGATTTTCACTGCTTTCTTATTTTCAGTCTCCTCCACCTCAAGTCTAGAGAGATGATCAGCTACCACATTCTCGCTGCCCTTCTTGTCACGAATCTCCATGTCAAATTCTTGAAGCAAAAGAATCCATCTAATCAGGCGGGGCCTGGCATCTTTCTTTGACATCAAGTATTTAATGGCAGAGTGATCAGTGTAGACAATCACTTTGTTACCAATCAGATACGGTCTAAATTTATCACAAGCAAACACAATAGCTAGCAGCTCTTTTTCTGTAATAGCATAATTCAGCTGAGCATCATTTAGAGTCCAACTAGCATAATAGATAGACATGAATACCTTGTCAATCCGCTGTCCCAAAACTACCCCCACTGCGTAGTCAATGGCATCACACATCAACTCAAAAGGCAACTCCCAATTCGGAGCTATCACAATTGGAGCAGAAATAAGCTTTTCTTTCAAGAATTTGAAAGCCCTCAAACATTCATCATTAAAATCAAAGACAACTCCGTTCATAAGAAGATTTGAGAGAGGCTTGGACACCTTAGAGAAATCTTTTATGAATCTTCGATAGAACCTAGCGTGACCAAGAAAACTTCTAACTCCTTTGACTGAAACTGGTGGAGGCAGCTTTTCAAAGGTAGAAATTTTTGCTCTATCTACCTCAATTCCCTCACTTGAAATTTTATGGCCAAGAACAATCCCCTCTTTCACCATAAAATGGCATTTCTCCCAATTCAGCACCAGATTTGCCTTCTCACAACGACGCAGCACGTTCTCCAAGTTACCCAAACAGAGGTCGAATGATGAGCCAAAAACAGAGAAATCATCCATGAATATCTCAATACACCAGTCTACCATGTCTGAAAATATGGCCATCATGCACCGTTGAAATGTTGCAGGGGCATTGCATAGTCCAAATGGCATTCTCCTGAAAGCAAATGTGCCATAAGGACATGTAAAGGTTGTTTTCTCTTGATCCTCTGGTGCAATAGCGATCTGATGATACCCAGAATACCCATCCAAGAAACAGTAGTAGCTATGGCCTGCCAATCTGTCAAGCATCTGATCAAGGAAAGGCAAAGGAAAATGATCCTTCCTTGTTGCCTTATTGAGCTTGCGGTAGTCTATACAAATCCGCCACCCCGTTACAGTTCTTGTTGGAATGAGTTCATTGTTCTCATTTTTCACCACAGTCATTCCACCCTTTTTAGGTACCACTTGCACAGGGCTTACCCATGCGCTATCAGAAATTGGGTAGATCACCCCAACATCCAACCATTTAAGAATTTTCTCCAATACCACTTCCTTCATGACTGGATTGAGTCTTCTCTGGGCCTCTATGGATGGCTTGCTATTCTCCTCCAATAAGATTTTATGCATCACCGTCGATGGGCTTATTCCTCTAATATCTGCCAAGGTCCACCCAATGGCCAATTTATGCTCCCTTAGAACCCTCAACAGTTTCTCCAATTCTATCTTTGACAGGTCAGCTGACACAATGACAGGTAAAGTTTCATTCTCTCCCAAATAAGCATAGCGCAAGTGATCTGGGAGGACCTTTAATTCCAACTGCATTGGCTGCTGAATGGAGGTTGGCGGTTTATCAGTCGCATCTGCTAGTTCTTGAAACTTCTTCCAATATGGTAAGAAAGAGTTGATCCAGTTTACACATTCTCTGATCTCAGCATCATCATCGTCGCCCTCATCACCCAATAATACTACCTCTAAGGCATCACTGCTCATCCTTCTCTTGGAGACTGCCTTTTCTATCACATCCACACTAAAGCAACTGTCACTAGCCACCGGATACTTCATAGACTTGAAGACATTAAAGACTGTAACGCCCTACTTCCTTAGAGCCGTTACTAAGTGAGTTTTAAGACAAAACAGTGCAATGAACTCGCTAACCGAGGTTTTGAAACAAAAGTGTGACTAATAAAAGTTAAGGATGTAATCTTTGAAAATGCGTTGACTTAATAAAAACTTCTAGCATTAAACAATTGGGATCCCAAAGTAAGATTTGAAAACTATTTACATCTTGAAATAAGTTTACAGTTGATCAGTTCTAAAATCATAGATTATTACAGCCATTTTCAAATAAACCCCCAACCAAAGCAGTCGGGCAGGCCAAACATGTACGCGTCGCTTCACGCTCTCCGTACTCATGGTTGGTTGACTCAGCCATTGCCCTTACCTGCAACACAGAGCACCCGTGAGCCGAAGCCCAGCAAGAAAACTCATGCAGAGCATAACATATGCAATTTATACAGTTTATTATAACAGATAATCCACATATAAACAAGTCAACCATTAGACTAAACAAATACGGCCATGCCGCCCCCGAAGCCTTACCGAAGCCTGGGGTCTCGGTCTTCACCGTAGGGATACCACCCGTATCCCCTGGGTCCTACCCTGACCATAGCATCCCATGTGCTAGGTGTTACTTCCGGCCCCGCTGCCGTTCTCGGCCTTGCCGCCCTCGGCCATAGCCGTTCAATTCACTATAATCATGTATAGCATAAATCAAACAACATTCAAACAAATATCAATTCATTTAAATCTGCACCCTAACATGAAATGCAATATAGAGCCGTGCCCTGCAATCATCTCATCATGCAACATGCAATATAGGGCCGTGCCCCGCAATCACACTATGGGCCCATGCCCCATCCTACGGGTGTTATAGTTTTCTTACCTGTATTCCGAGCCTCCTGATGCACTAAAGCCGCAAGCACGGTCCTCTAGCACGAGCCTCTCCAATAACCTAGTCACAACACACAAGAAATATCCCTCAACACTAATCAAATCAAAAACCGCTTCCCGGGACCAATCCCACACTCTCGGGACTCCCAAATTCCTAAAACAAATCATCGGAAACATCCCCCGAACCCCCGGAGCAAAAGCTCAAAAATGTAAACTTTCAAGTCCTGAAAATGGCCTAGCGCCGCGGCGCTACCTAAGAGGGCCGCGGCACCCTGCCCAATAGGGCCGCGGCACCCAGCAAGTCAGAAGCCTCCCCCTGCCCAGAAACAGCCTCGCGCCGCGGCGCCCAAGAACAGGGCCGCGGCGCTCCTACGCAAAACCCAGATTTCTAGGTTTTCTCTTGCGTTTTTCCCGAACTAAAACAATCCCAAATCATCCCAAACTCAAACCTAAGCCCCAAAACCATATCAAAACCCCAAGTAGACCATTCAATCAACCCATAAACATCATATCCCAGCTCAAGAACACAATCACTCTCAAAATCCACCCCTTAGATTCCTAAATTCAGCAACTCATACAAAACCTAGAAACTCAACTCAAGCTTTAGATTTCTCAAATCAAAACAAAAACAAGCCCTAAATTTGCATAAAACTTCTTACCTCAAGTGGAGAATTCACTCTTTGCTTCCTAGATCCATCTCTAAGTCTCCAAATTTCAGCTCCTTCTCCTCTTCTTCTTCTTCTTCTAGCTTTTCTTTTCTTCTCTTCTAATTTTATCAAAACCCAACATATATGCCAAGCCCAAACCGTGTACCCCTATAACACAGCTCAAATTTGTCTAAACCCATTGCCAAATGACCATTTTACCCCTTCATCAAAACCCTTTGCTAACTAAACCTCAAGGGCACACTAGTCATTTCTCCTATATTGCAATTCTACCATTTCTTTCACCTAAACTTGTTACTCTCAGCAGTAACTAACGGTTACCCAGGTTACTCAATCACCAATAACCATTACCCGCTGAACCTCAACTTAAACATAAAATTCCCAAGGTACCCCTAGGCTCCTCCCGAGCCGAGTATAGAAATCCCGTTGTGACTCTTAAGTAAACTAGCTCTCTAGGACCGTATCGGCACGTGCATCACAATAATAACACCACACTCACGTGGTACCATTCACAGAATACAATTATCACATATATGCCCTCAGCGGGCTAAAATTACAATTATGCCCTTCAAACACAATCAGGGCCTACATGCATGCTAATACACATAGTCATGCATCTCAGATAAATAAATAGTCAAATAACATGCTTTAAATCATAACCATGCATTTAACTCATAAAATCACACATGAATCCCATCGTGCCCTCCTGGCACGCTAATCAAGGCCCTTAAGCCTTATTAGCGAATTTGGGTCGTTACAAAGACCACCTCATCTCCTTGAACTCTAAGCTTAAGCTCTCCTTTGTGAACATCAATAAGAGCCTTGCCTGTGGCTAGAAATGGCCTACCGAGAATAATTGGGACATCTGTGTCCTCCTCCATGTCCAGAACAATAAAGTCAACTGGAAATATGAACTTATCCACCTTCACAAGAACATCCTCATTAATACCTCATGGGTGTGTTAACGATCGGTCTGCGAGCTGTAAAGTGACAGTTGTTGGTTTTGCCTCCCCCAAACCAAGTCTTTTAAACACAGATAAGGGCATCAGATTGATACTTGCCCCCAGATCACATAAGGCGTGCTAACATTCAAACTTGCCAATGGTGCAAGGTATGGTGAAACTCCCCCGGATCTCTCAGCTTTTGGGGTAACTTCCTTTGTAAAATCGCGCTGCACTCTTTAGTGAGTGCTACAGTCTCATAGTCCTCCATCCTCCTTTTCTTTGATAGAATCTCCTTCATGAATTTAACATAGCTGGGCATCTGCTCCAAGGCCTCAGCAAAAGGAATGTTTATGTGCAGCTTTTTAAACACCTCTAGAAACTTAGAAAACTGTTTATCAAGTGTAGTCTTTCTAAGCCTCTGAGGGTATGGAACTCGAACTGGCTGCTCAATAACAACTGGCGGACTCTGTTCTGACTGCTGATGGTTCTTAGTAACCCTTTCTGAATCAGACTGTTCACCCATCTCTTTATTCTGAACCACTACCTGTGGAGGTCTAGGCTGCTCAGTTTGCTTCCCACTCCTCAGAGTAATTGCCTGAACTTGCTCCTTGGGGTTGACTTCAGTATTACTGGGCAAATTTTCCTGAGGTCAGTTATTGAGCATATTGGCCAACTGCCCAACTTGTGTCTCAAGGTTTCGAATAGAGGATCTGGTCTCAGTCATAAATTGAGTCTGAGTATTAGTGAGAGTCAACAAGGCAGCTTGCAGTTCATTAGGCCTCTCAGGTTGAGGCATTGATTGTTGAGGCCTAGGCTGTTGTGATGACGAAGCTTGATGCATAGGTGGCTGAGGCATGTTATTCTGAAATTGGCCCTGAAACTGAGGTTGTTGGCCTTGATTATTCTTCCACGAAAAATTGGGATGATTTCGCCACCCAGGATTGTAAGTATTGGAGAATGGATTATTGAGTGGCCTTTGAAAGTTTCCCACCGCTTGAACTTGAGCATGATCCATTGGGGTGTTATTATTCATACAGATAGGGCACTGATCGACAGAATGAGCACCACCACACATTTCACACCTCACTGCCATCTGAACCGCATTCGCAGATACAGTGCTCTATTGTAACTGTTTTGTCAAGGAGGCTACTTGTGCTGTTAGAGCAGTGATTGCATCCAGCTCATGCACCCCAGCCACCTTTCTGACTCCTGATGATCTTTCCTCAGACCACTGATGGTTGTTTGTAGCCATGTCCTCCAGCAGCTCATAAGCACCAGTTGCGCTCTTGCTCATAAAAGTGCCACCCGCTGCAGCATCAATAATGGTTCTGGTTGTCGGACATAAACCATTGTAGAAATTCTGTACTAGCATCCACTGTTCAATGCCATGATGAGGACATCTTCTCAGGAGTTCCTTAAACCGTTCCCAAGCTTCATACAATGACTCTCCATCATTCTGGCAAAAGTTATTGATCTCTCCCCTCAATTTAGCAGCTTTGGACGGAGGGAAGAATTTAGACAAAAATTTCTGAGCTAGATCTTGCCAGGTGACAATAGATTTTGGCTGCAGCGAGTTCAGCCAACTTTTAGCTCTGTCCCTCAAAGAAAATGGGAAAAGCCTAAGCTTGATTGCATCATCACTCACCCCATTATATCTGAAGGTTCCACACAACTCCAGAAAATTGGACAAATGGGTGTGAGGATCTTCAGAAGGCAACCCATTGAATTGCACAGAGGACTGCACCATTTGTAGAATAGCGGGCTTGATTTCAAAGTTGTTAGCCTCTACAGCTGATGGGCGTATACTATTTTGTACTCCCGTCAGAGTGGGCAGTACATAATCTCTCAGGCTCCTCTCAGCATTGTTCTAAGCCTGACCCCCTTGTACAATTCCAGGAATTAGAACATTCCTGCCATCCCCTTCATTCTGTGCCATCTTCACAGATTTCTGGGCCTCCCTCTTGTTCTTTCTGATTTTCTTGCAAGACTTTTCAATCTCAAGATTCAGAGGAACAAGTGTGTCTTTTCCTCTTCTGCCACGCATATACCAAAATTCACCTGAGATAGACAAATTAAGCAACTAAACAGATTAGAAACAAGAGAAATTGAAATCAAATTAGAATAAAAATTAATTAGATTGATATTGATAATTATTTTCAGTCCCCGGCAACGGCGCCAAAAACTTGTTGCGATATTTTTGCTATGCAAGTGCACACAGTCGCAATTCGTAATAAAATGGTAAAAACCAAGTATCGTCCTCAAGGACTGATTTATCAATTACCAATCAACCAATCTTTTTAATTCTATTTGATTGAACGATTTCAGAGATTTCAAACAACGAAAAATACTAAGAAGCACAATGAAAATTTAAACAGAAAATAATAGAGAAAATGAAATTAGGACAATTATGATCCTCTATTTTCCACCCTTTTATTTCCTAATGCAATAATTTATATCCCCTTCTCCCTATTCAAGAATAAGTTGCAAAAACAATTCATAATCTGGTCAAGATTTATGAAATTCAATCTAAATGACAACTTCTTATATTTCTATGGTAAGTTGAATCATGTAGAAGGCATTAACCACGCAACTCAGAAAAAATAGGCAAACAATCTAGATACTTTCGTTCTAAATTAAATTTGCATCCAAACAATCAAAGCATATCAAATTTCACTTTTCAGATTTCAATTTGATTCATGAAATAGCAATTAGAGGTGATCAATCAATAATCGCACAAATAACACAGATTGCAAGGAATTGAAAGAGATGAAGAAGAACATCAATTTTGCATTAAACCATAACAAGGGTTTCCAAAAGATTCACATAAAAGCCCTAAAAAATAATTTAGCCTATGATATTCATTCTAGCCATATGATAGTTCAATTACAAACATGAAAATTTAAAGAAAAAGATAAAAAAAAACACAGCAATCAATCCTTCAAGATGGTATTCTTACTCCAGTCGTCGTTCTCCCCTTCAGCCTTGTCTCAGTCGCATATATGTTTCCCAAAAATCCCTACTAAAAATTCCCTCTAGAAAAGACTCAATTGCCCATCAAAAATAACCAGATATGTCAAAAATCGTGAAACCAGCGCTGTAGCGCTACCCTTGTAGCGCTATAGCGCTAAAGTCAGAGACGAAATGGGGGAAATCTAGGCACCAGCGCTGTTGCGCTCTTATGGTAGCGCTGTAGCGCTAAAGTCAGGAACCAACTTCCTGAAAACTGCGTCCAAGCGCTGTAGCGCTGATGTTGTAGCGCTGTAGCGCTAAAGTCAGTGCCGAGCTTCTTCAAAATTTCTTCCTAGCGCTACGGCGCTCCCTTAGTGGCGCTGTAGCGCTACTTACAGAACCAACAAAATTCACAAATCCGTCCCGATTTTATTCCACTTTCGCTCCTTTTCATTATTTGTATCACTTTAACATTAATCACCCTGAAACAAGAACAAACGAGCATAATTCTGAAATAAAATAATCCTAACTAATGAAAATAGCCTAAAAACTAGGACCATAAACGAGCCTAAAACTCGTTTATCAATTATGACCCAAAGTTATTTAATAGATTAGAACTTGATGGATGGGTATTGTTGATGCGTTATGACTAGGGTTTCAGTGAGGCTCAGACTAGGGGACTGTGCTCGAGACATCAATGCTTGGAAAGCTCGGGACATAGGTAAGAAAACTGTTGTACCCGTAGATCTTGTGCTGCAGGGCACGACCCTATATGATTGTGTTGCAAGGCGTAGCCCTTTGATTGAGTTTATTCATGTTTAAATACTTGTTAATTATACTATTTGTGCATATATGTGAATGTATGGCAAGAGTCGGGAACGGCGAAGGCCGAGAACGGCGAGGGCTGGGAACAGCAAGGCTGAGTACGGCAAGGGGCTGGGAGCAGCATTAAGCACGCGGAGTGCGAGTTGCCAGGGTGAGACCCTATATGATACCTGGGATATCCTTACGGTGTAGACCGCGAACCCAGGGCCTAGTAAGCGCCTACGATGGCATAGTCGTACGTGTTTATCCGGTTGACGGTTTGTTTATATGCTGATTGATGATTATGCATATGTTATTTGTTCGTGAGGGGTTTTCTTGCTGGGCTTCGGCTCACGGGTGATCTATGGTGCAGGTAAGGGCAAAGGGAAAGTTGACCAACCATGAGTACGGAGAGCGTGAAGCGACGCGTACATGTTTGGCCTGCCTGGCTGCCATGGCCAGGGATATTTTTGGGAGATGCTTGTATTAAACTTAATTTTGTAGTTTAGTCGACTTTAATTATATTTTTGAGTTGTAAATATTTCAAAAACAGTATTTTGGGTCCCCTAATGTTAAACGCTTTTATAACTTTTAATGAATGGGTATACTTTCAAATTACATGACTTTTATTACCGTTTAGCTACACGTTTAACCTAAGACCTCGATTAGCGAGTGATTAGCACATTTTAAACTCACTTAGTAACGGCTATAAGGAAGTAGGACGTTACAATGCTGATCTATTTCATTACCGTGTCTCAAGCGAGTAACCACCATGATAAACTTTGATCTGAATCTTTTACAATAGCACTAATCTGCAACTCTCAATGAAAGCACCAAACTGTTGATGCGATTTTTCGCCAACAGTGAATTATGTAAATAGCTGGGATGGAATAGTGCTTAATGGTAAACCGTAATAAGAAAATGATATTTAAAAACCCTAGGAAAAAAATATCAAGAACACTCGTCCCCTTTTTATGTGGTTCGGAGGTTAAAATCCCCTTAGTTCATGAGTCTGTATTATTACTATTTATCTCTCTCTAAATTTTGACAGAGTTTTTGCATTATAGAGAAAAACCACTACCCCTCTCCCTATCCAAGGTCTTAGTATTTATAGAGAAATTCCTTGGAGAGGCATTGGGGTTATCACGTGAATTTAA
Organism: Humulus lupulus; assembly: GCF_963169125.1. Classification (NCBI taxonomy): domain Eukaryota; kingdom Viridiplantae; phylum Streptophyta; class Magnoliopsida; order Rosales; family Cannabaceae; genus Humulus; species Humulus lupulus. Next base: position 253,732,334 of record NC_084802.1, on the reverse strand, counting down.
ATCCCTCGTGTGGCCTGTCTCACACTAATGATGAATATTACAATTTATATTAAGGTATGGTCTAATCATTAGGTAAAACTGATCATGGGTCATCAGGGATAACCAGACATGTGATGTCTGATCATGCACGATTATATTACGTGTCCGGGATTTTAGGGATTTGTGGACATGTAATGTTTGTCCATGCACGTCTATATAACGTATCCAAGTTTATAAAGATCCAGGGAAATGGCAGATCTTTAGAATACCCCAAGCTGAGTGTAGCGTCAGCTCGTGTCTCGGATGATATGCTTCATAAGTGTTTCCAGCTCGTGCCTATTGCTTTGTGTACATTAGCTCGTGCTATTTTCCTGAGGAATCGCGCTATTTTTACAGAGGAAATATGAACTTGTGGATCATCTATTACAGTTCTTGGCTAGCCAGCTGTATCCGAGCTGTCCAAAAGACTCGTGCTGAATTTCAGGACGTACAGATATCATGCTTTTATTATTTTTAAATAAATATAATTTAATTATTTAAATTATCATAAAATATCTTAAAAGTATCATATTTTAATTAATTAATTTATTTTTGTTTAAGATTATGTTTATTAAGTTTAAGTATAATTAATAACAGGCGAAATCCCCTGTTATTGGTCAGAATACAAAAAATGCTTTCAGTGCTCTTCAAGAACAGAAGCAATTCCTAAATGATCCTTCTCCATTATTGAATTTGAATGGACAATTTCAATATAATGAGCTGGAATGTTAGAGTGTTAAATAAGAGGAATAAGCAGATATCTGTTGGTGATATTTGCAAGATAAATAAGATTGGGTTTGGGGCTCTTTTGGGAACCAAAATAAAAGGTGATCGAGTAAAGGATGTTATGAATTCTAGTTTTATGGGTTGGGAGTTTTACAATAGTAGGGCTCTAGAAGGTAGAATCCTGTTAATCTGGAAGGGCAGCTGGGTCAAAGTGGATGTTTTGGTTGATCATGCTCAGTTTATTCATTGTAAGGTTCAGATCTGGGCAACAGGCCAAGTTTTTTGTTTAACTGTGGTTTATGGCTTGAATCAGATAGAGTTGAGGAAAATTCTTTGGTCTGAGTTGGCTGTAATCTTTCTTCCTGTCAAATCGTGGTTAATTATTGGTGATTTCAATTCTGTCTTTGATGTAGCAGACTGTATGGGGGGAAAGGTCATTTCTCCTAAAGAATTAGAGGATACTCGGAAATGGCTTGATCTTGGGATTGTGGAAGAAATGAAACTGCTGGGTTCTTATTACACTTGGTCGAATAACCAAGATGGTAATAATCGCATTTTTTCCAAATTAGATAGAGTGTTCAATAATGAGGCTTGGCTTGATACTTTTCCAAATGTCAATGCTATAGCTAATTGGGAGGTTGTTTCTGATCATTGTGCCATCATTTTGAAGCATATTTCTGTCCTCAAGAATGGTTTGCGCCCTTTCTGTTTCTTCAACATGCGGACTAGTCATCCGCAATTCAAACCTACTGTTTTGGCTAGCTGGAATAATCCTTTACCGTTAGAGGGATGTGGTTTACAACAGGTCTCAAGGAAATTACAACGACTTAAGTTTGTTTTGAAGAGATTCAATTGGAGGATTGTTGGTGATATAGTTAAGAAGTATGAGGAAAGTAAGCTGTTGTACCAGCAAGCTAAAAGCAATTTATTCACTGATCCGAAAAGTCAAGTCCTGAGCGAAATTGAGAGAGCTTCTCACCTGGAGTACAAAAAGCAAGAGGCTGCTTATGCGAGTTATTTGTATCAGAAAAGTATGGTTGATTGGCTCAGATTCGGTGATGAGAACTCAGCTTTGTTTTATGCCAGTATGAAGAAAAGGAAAGCGCTTAACAGAATTGTGTCCTTTGTAGATGAAAATGGCAGAGTTGAAGTGGATTATCCAAAGGTTATAAGTCATTTTACTCAGCATTTTCAATCTTTTTTGGGTGGAGCTAGTGCAGCAACTGGGTTAGTTGAAACTTCAGTAGTGCTCTCGGGTTCTACTCTTAGCATTGAAGACCAATCTTTCCTGATCAAACCTTTTACTTACCAAGAAGTCAAAACAGCTATGTTTAGCATAAAGGCAGTTAAGAGCCCGGGTCCGGACGGGTTTGGGGCTGGTTTTTACAAGAGTTTATGGTTTGTCATAGGGAAAGAAGTGGCTACAGCAGTGACTGAATTTTTTGATTTAGGATACATTCCGAAGAGGTTGAATAGTACCATATTAGCTCTTATTCCCAAAGTCACTCAACCCTCAAATGCCTCAGAATATCGCCCAATAGCCTGCTGCAATACTCTATACAAATGCATATCTAAAATGTTTTGTAACAGGTTGATTCCTATCCTTCCCAAGTTAATAAATCAGAACCAAGGAGCTTTTGTTAAGAATAGAACTATTGCTCATAATATTCTTATTCTTCAAGATCTTCTTAAAGGATATAACAGGAAAAGAGTGTCACCTCGGTGCTTAATGAAAATAGATCTTAGCAAAGCCTATGATTCTATTGATTGGGATTTGCTTGAGAATTTATTAAATGCTTACAAGTTTCCTGGCAGGTTCATTAAATGGATTATGGTTTGCTTGAGAGGTTCTTCCTATTGCATTCTTATGAATGGTCAACTCTATGGTAATTTTAAGGGTGGTAAGGGGCTGCGTCAAGGTGACCCTATTTCCCCCCTTCTCTTTGTCCTAGTTATGGAATATCTCACACGAGCTCTTCATGGGGCTGCTAAAGATAAGAATTTCAGATTTCATCCGCTTTGTAAATCTTTAAACATAACTAACCTATGTTTTGCGGATGATTTGTTGCTAGTTTGCAAAGCTCATATCAGCTCTATTCAGATTATGCAGAAGGTTTTTAAATCGTTTTCATCAGCTTCTGGTCTGAGTATTAATCAAGCCAAGTCTCGCATTTATTTTGGAGGTATTGCTTCAGCTGAGAAGGAGAATCTTCTGTGTATTTCTAATATGATAGAAGGGCAGTTTCCTCTAGTGTATCTTGGTGTTCCTTTGCAGCCTACTAAGTGGAAAGCTATGGATTGCGATCTCATTATTTCGAAAATTAGGCAAAGACTTCATGGTTGGGCCAGCTGTAACTTGTCGTATGCTGGGCATGTGCAGCTCATTCAGTCAGTTTTATTGGGGATTAGGAACTTTTGGATGAGCATATTTCTCCTTCCTCAGAAAGTTATCAAAGAAATTGACTGTTTGTGCAGAATTTTCTTATGGGGTGGCAATGGCTTTCGAAGTAAATTTCATCTAGCTACTTGGGACCATGTTTGCAGACCAAAGGCTTATGGTGGTTTAGGATTTAAAGAGCGTGTTCTCTGGAATAAGATTAACCTTGCCAGATATGTTTGGGCGATCTCTTCTAAACAGGATAGCCTGTGGGTCAAATGGGTTAATTGCATCTATTTAAAAGGTATCCGGGTTTGGGATTATGTTTTGCATCAAGATACTAGCTGGTACTGGAAAAAGCTAGTTAAGGTGAGCAAGTTTCTGTCTGAATTGCTTATGAATGCTGCTGTCTGTAAGGGGAAAATTAAGCTGAACAAACTTTATCTACTATCTATTTCTAGTTCCCCTAGCACAGGTATGAAGAATATTTGGTGTAAACTCTCAGTGCCCAAACACAGGTTTATTCTTTGGCAGGCTTACCACTAGAAGCTGCTTACCAGAGATCTATTGCATCATTGCAATATCCCTGTTATCTCTCAAAGTTGCCCGGTTTGTGAGACTAAAATGGAGAGCCATGCTCACCTATTTTTTAACTGTTTGTATTCTAGGAAAGTGCTTCAGGCGGTTGCTAATTGGCTGGGAAATCTTATGTGGCCTAGGAAATTCCAGAATTGGTGTTGCTGGCTGGAAGAGCCTAGTAAAGATGACCTGTCTCGGGTAGTTGCAGCTTCATTGGCTGCTTCAGTTTACTTTATTTGGCAAAATAGAAACAAGTGCTGGTTGGAAAGTTGCTGTTTTTCTGTGGTCCATGTTGATGCTCTTATTAGGAATTCAGTTAAGGCTAGAGTTAATAATCTTAGCCGTAGGAGTAAAAATCTGACTTTGAGGGAGAAACTGATGATACATTTTTTCTCTACACTGTAATTGAGGGGGAGTTATCTGCTCTGGTCTGTGTTTGTATTTGTTGGTTATTCAATATAATTTTCCATTTCTTGATCAAAAAAGTTTAAGTATAATTAAATTTTATTTAAATTATAAAATATATAATTTTATTATTTTTAAATAATTATCATTATAAAATATTTTTAAAATATTTTATTTTAATTTATTTACTTTTTTTTTTTTTTTTGACAAATTTACTTTTATTTAAGCATGTTAAAATTTATATTTCTTTAAAGTTCCCTAAAAAAATATCTTTAAAACAAGAATTTCCGTATATATATATTATTTTATAGTTAACGCACGCATCAACAGTGACCAGAGACTCAGAGTGAAAGAGAGGGAGATGAGGTTGGTTAGGTGAATCTCTCTCTCTTTCTAGGTTCGCCTCCATTGTTCCTTTTTTCTCCCTCGCTTTAGCCGCCCTCCCCTCTCATACTCATATTCCTCATCTCAAAATCCGATTATATTCTTACTAACCCCATTATCATTTTCTGGTTTTCTGAATTGCTTCTCCTTTGATTCTCCTTGTGTTAAAAAAAGTTTTATTAGTATACCCCTCTCAAACGCCTGTAAATAATAATAATAATAATGGGAACGATGTTGACTTTTCAGTAGAACCCTAAGAAGAGAAGAAGAAAAGAGAGCGTGTCTACAAGTTTTTTTTTTTTTTTTTTTGTATTAATGGGTAAGAGAGGAGTTCAACATTTTGATGAGACGAAAGATGGGTTTTTCTCCGTTTGCGGTTTAGGGTCTTCTCAATGGAATTACCAAGAGGAGTATTACCACCCCGGTGGCTTATTCGCAAGCGTTGGTCAGGTGGGAATGGGTTTTGGTGTTTCGCCAAACCCTCCGAACCCCCGTGATGACGGGGGCAGCATGAAGCTTCCGTACACCGACTTGTACATGAAGTACGTGGAGGGTATTCGTAGATTTGGGGTTCAGGAGGAGGATGGGCTGACGAAGAAGAAGAATAATAAGAAGAATGGTCTTAAGTTGAAGATTAAGGTTTCGAATCCTTCTCTGCGGAAATTAATAAGTGGTGCCATAGCTGGGGCGGTGTCTCGGACCGCCGTTGCACCATTAGAGACTATAAGGACTCATTTGATGGTTGGGACTTGTGGCCATTCCACAACTGAAGTCTTCAATGATATTATGAAGACTGATGGGTGGAAGGGATTGTTTAGAGGGAACTTTGTCAATGTGATTCGTGTTGCACCTAGCAAGGCCATAGAGGTACGGATTCCGCATTCGTTAGGACTCAAATTCTTGCTTCTTTTCGCTCTTTATGATGATTGTTTGTTGTTGTTTATTGATTAACTTTATATTGGTAACCAACTTTTGATGTTTGGGTTTTTCTTTTGCTCTTACTTTCAATTGATTGCAGCCATATTCGTTTTCTTTGGCTTATTTAGAGAATTGCATTTGTCTTTCGTTATATTTCTCAATGTTACCCTCTTTTTGTTTGGCTGTCTATGATTATTGGATGCTGAGTTCTTTTTACAATGTTTCCTGACTTAATTGTTGCAATTAGAAGTTTGTTGCTATCAGAAGGAAGCACGTGCCTTTTCGTTGAACGTAAGACCGAAAACTCCAGTTTCTCCTCTTTCCCAACGTAACGTTTGTAATTAAGTAGTGACCAGTGAAGTCCTTTGTATTTTTATATGAAATACAGATGTTTGTAGAGTTTCTCAATCTTGCTTTTAAAATATATATTTGGAGAACTGCATCTGGTAAAGTTCAATTGCCCTTTAATTATTTCTGAAGCAACTGTTGCTTTTCTTGTAATGGTGAAATTTGGAAGGTTGTGATAACGCTGAGTTCAATTGGAAGGTTCTATTGAGCCAGACCCGGATCATGTCATTAGATGCTTCAATCCAATCCAAAGGGTCATTGGGTGAGAACATCTTTTTAGAGATCAAATGTTATAAGTAAAACATATCTCCAAATTTGCTAAGCTTTTTTTTTTTTAGTTTTCCATCATATGACCAAGTAATTTATAGCGTATTGTAAATTTGTAATAGAAAAAGTGTGCTTGATAAAATTATTGTTTATTCAAACTTTAGTTCCAAATGATAGGTTGTGTTTTGCATTGTTTTAATTGCTGTCCAATTTATGTTCAGGGCCTTCAGGCTACATTAGCTGCTAAGAAAAACTTTTTTTTTTGCCCCTGGAATGGCAAACTTGCTGTTTTGTACTTAAATATTCTTACATGTTTCTCTGCAGCTCTTTGCTTACGACACAGTTAATAAGCATTTGTCACCAAAACCAGGCGAACAAGCCAAACATCCAATCCCTCCCTCGCTAATTGCAGGGGCCTGTGCTGGAGTTAGCTCAACATTGTGCACATATCCTCTAGAGTTGCTTAAGACACGTCTAACAATTCAGGTACTTTCAAAATACCAAGACCTTAAGTTTCTGCATTTGATGTGCACACTGTGTTTTCACCTCTATATTACCATCAATTTGGCAGAGAGGCGTCTATGATGGTCTTTTTGACGCGTTCTTGAAAATTCTACGGGAAGAGGGACCTGCAGAACTCTACAGAGGTCTTGCCCCTAGTCTTATTGGAGTAATCCCATATGCAGCCACTAATTACTTTGCATATGATTCGTTACGCAAAGCCTATCGAAAGTTTCTCAATCAAGATAAGATTGGCAACATCGAAACTCTTCTCATTGGATCAGCGGCCGGTGCTATTTCAAGCACTGCAACTTTCCCTCTTGAGGTTGCCCGCAAGCATATGCAGGTAGGAGCCTTGAGTGGAAGGCAGTTATATAAGAATGTGATTCATGCGCTTGCATGTATACTCGAACATGAAGGGATTCCGGGTTTGTACAGAGGACTTGGTCCTAGCTGCATGAAGTTAGTTCCTGCTGCTGGGATTTCATTCATGTGCTATGAAGCGTGCAAGAGGATTTTGGTGGAGAATGATGAGGAAGCATAGATACCTTCGCAAAGGAAGGATAAGAGTCGTTACTTAACATGTTCGTTGTGGGAGCAAATGGAAGAAAAAGTGGAATATGCTTTCCAGAACATGGCGTCTATTTATTTATTTTCCCCTTGTTTGCTACAGGATTTTGTTTGCAATTTCAGTTCGAGAGCCTTGTTAGGTTGGAACTGAAGTTTTTTCAAGAGTTAAATTCAAATGACATCTTTTTTGTTTGACAAAAGCTTCTTTTGTAAATGCATATTAACGGCAGAGCGAGCCAGTCCCACCAGGAAGGTAATAAGCGACTGTATAAATATCCAATTACAGGCGAAATATATTCTCACAGAAAAGATAGTTTGATAACTTCATTGGGGTTCTTGTTGACCAAAATTAACTGTATCCATAACCCTTGAGGACTTGATTAATAAAACTATTATTTGCATGGAGGAGTTATGTTGGGGTATTTCTCTCAAACCCAATCGTTAAGTCCAAAATAGTATAGAAAGGTCTGGCCTAGTTCGAGTTCTCTTTTGTGGAAATTACCTGAGGTATGACTTTTTTAACCTTCATTTCATAAATATGGATATTTTAAGATTTTTCTTAATTTATGATTTTTTCCTAACTAGTGAGAAAATATTTTCATATATTTTAATTTTTTCAAAATAAAGTCATATTTTATTTATTAGTTTAGTATTTAGAGATTTGTGTTATTATTTTGGGTATTTTTGTCATTACATCTCATTTATTTAAATGATTTATTATAAAATATATATCTATTTTTTAACATATATCTTTTTTTTTTCTTTTTTGATTTATTTTACAAAACGAAATGATTTTTTTTATTATTATTTTGTATAGTGAGTGTGTAAATATACATATGTAACATAGGTAAAATTGAATTTTGGAATAATTTATTTATTTTTATTTTAATTTGAATGTATAAAAAATGTCAAAGTATATGATGCAAATAAAAGTGATTTATGTAGAAATAATAATACATTACAATTAGGAATATTTTTAAGGTGCACTCTTTATCTAAAATAGTATGTTTATGCTTAAATTTTTTTTTTTTGTATTTTGTTGTCGATTATGATATAGATTGCAAGTATTTGTTGTTGATTCTAATATGGATTGCAGAGTATCATGTTACTTTTTGTTGTTGCTTTTGCTATGCATGAAATTATTTTAGGTTATTTTTATGGTGTCCAAAAAGTATCATGTTACTTTTTGTTGTTGTTTTTGTTGTCCTTGTAATTGTTTAAGATTACTTTTATTGTGTCAAAAAAGTAATAGGTTACTTGTTGCTATCTTTTGTTAGTTTTATAGATTGTAAAGTAATAGACTACTTTTTGGTGTTGTCTAGTGTACGCCCTGGATTTCCCACGGGCTGTTTAGCAGGACGATCCTCGGACTAAACATGATTTAGCCCGAGGCTCCCACAGGCCAGAGGCTTTATCTTCAGGACGGGCCCTTTCTAGCTCGAGGGGATGGAGTTTGCTGCTCCTTCTTGTTGTTCCAGGAGCTGGGAACAACATCCGACGACCACTGAAGGATCAGCTCGGGTTATGGATTGCTCCGGTAGCGAGCTTCTCAGGAAGCTCTGACCCTATGGGAGGTCAACACGCAAGATAAACGTGCATAATCCTGCCATCACGTGTCCGATATCCCCCTGACTTCTCGGACACGCCGCAGGAACGTGCGTATTCAGACACCCACGGATGGGTTGGGCCGTGCGGCCCATTATCTCCTTCCATACTGATTAGACCACACTTGTGTGTCAGGTTTAGGAAGTAATCATGAATATCACAGACTTGATATGACAAATGGTAAGGTCACGGGATGACCTCCCTACCAATTTCCAGGTGCCTTCTCCTATAAATATGGAGACCCTGGGAATTGATAGGGGTTGGAAGAAATAGTCTTGTAAGAACTATATATTTTGTAAACCAATTACCCAGAAAAGATCAATAATATTGACTAGTGGAGTAGAAGGATTTTAACCTTCGAACCACTTAAAAAACGTGTTTAGGGTCACCTAGTTCTTCTCACAAAGATTTCATATCTGCGGCGGTTCTACTTTTAAGTACTAATCTCTTTCTCTTCTTCTCTTAATTACCTGTTGCCGAAGAACCGCGTCAACAGTTTGGTGCTTTCATTGAGAGCGAATCTAATTAGTACTACCACAAACATACAACTATGGTGACCACTCGATCCAAACATGGCAACGAGACAGAACAGCATGATGGGCAGGAGGCCCGCCATGTTGCCCTCCCCGAGGAGCAAGTTCCTGAAGTCCAGCAAAGGCCAGGAAAGCAGCCGGCCGGCCAAGACGATACTGGTAGTTCGACGCCCCGGCCGCCTAATCCGAATCCAGGTTATTATACTGCGGTGGAGATGGAGAATGCTCAACTGAGGAGCCAGCTAGCAGCAGCTGGTCAGCAAATCCAGGATATTCTGAGTCGACTACCCCCTCTCACAACCAACGGTAACGTTGGAGAGAGGCAAGGCGAGGCTCCTAAGTCTCGCCAGAGTAATCGATCCAGGTATAGCCGTTCGGGTAGACTCCCTGCAGCCAACTCCACCCCTTCATCACGCCATCAAGAGGCGAACTTCAGGGAAATGCCTCAGACCGAACCGCAGCAGTACAGCCGTTCGGTTAGGACATCAACCCCTAGCTCTCAGCCTTCCTCGAGGACACCCAGAAGAGATAGGGGAAATTCCCAAAGGAGGGCCGAGGAGATCCGGAGACGTCAGCCCGTCCCCGAAGAGCGTCCAGTTCCTCGTCCAGATCGCCCAGCGCGAAACCATCAAGCTGGCAGGGCCGAGAGGCCCCCACCAAATTTAGTCCGTCCAGACGGCACTAGGATCGCCTCTCCGGTCAGACATCCTCCCTCTCCCATCAGATATCCGTCTCCTCAAACCATCCGAGACATCCCAGCCTACATAAATAGTAGGAGAGACCCGCCATCGGCCGGGCCTTCCCGGCGCAGCAGGGTGCCGGGGGAAGGATCAGGTCGGGGCCGCCAAAGACGCACATCGAGCCTGTCCAGCAGGAGTCACAGGACCGGTAGTGTACGGAGTGATCTTTCGGGAGGAGACCTGCGACAGCGACTAAGTTCAGCACAAAGTCACCATAATACCCAGGGAGGCGACCTTCGAGATCGCCTCAACTCTCACAGAGAGGATCGAGTTAGGGATGGTAGCCAGGCCCGCTCAGTTGGGGTCCGATCCGAAGTACGTAATGGCGGGAATGCCCCAAATGACCTATCTCCAGATAGGAGGGGCAATAACCCGCCTAATATGTACAACGGGTCCGGAGCTGTTGAACAGCCCCGGAATAACCCAGGATCTCAGGACAAAACCTTAGAGCGCTTAACTCAAATGGAGGAGCTGATGAAGAAGCTCCTGTCAGAGAAAGAAAAAGACGAATATGATTCAGGGGATGAGATGGAGCTCTTCGCCCCCAACATAGCAGCAACGGCATACCCTTCTGGCTTTCGTATGCCTCACTTGTCAAAGTTCAACGGGGATGGAGACCCATCTGACCACTTAGGGATGTTCAACACCCTAATGATGGCTCATAACATCGGGCCAGAGCTTCGTTGCTTGATCTTTCCTTCCACCCTAACTGGACCTGCCAGGCAGTGGTTCAAACAAAGTAAAAGGCAGTCAATCAGCTCCTGGAAGACCTTTTCGGCTGACTTCAAGAGGGCATTCCGCGCCTCTCAGGCCGCCAGGGTCCAGGCCGACTCCCTAGCTAACGTGAGACAGCAACCTGGAGAAACGCTAAAAGCCTACTTGAGCAGATTTGCAAATGTCGCTGCTCGAACCAGAGATGCCGACGACAGCTCCAAACTCATGGCTATGAGGACCGGGATCCTAGTAGGCGGAGATCTGTGGAAGGATATTCAAAGGAGGGGGGTCAGCTCAGTTAGTGAATTCCTTAACAGAGCCCAAGAATGGATAAACTTGGAGGAAGCTGAAGCTTCAGCCGCGGGGACCAGCCAGGTCCTCGAGAAGCCCGCTGGGGCGGGAACAGAGATCGTAGTAGCGACTCCCGACGTCACGCAGAGCAACCAGCCCGGTGGCGGCAAAAGAAAAGGAAATGGTGAAAACGTCCAGCACGGTCAAAAGAAGAATAAGTCCGTGGATAAATTCAAGCCCGTGTTCACAGCGTATACCGAGCTCACCCAAACCAGAGAGAATATTTTCCTGGCCAACGCTACGCGAGTCCCCTGGAAAAGACCGGAGCCAATAAAGCACCCTAAGGGAAAGAGAGACGCTTCCAAATTCTGCCGTTTTCATAACGACGTCGGGCACAATACCGACGACTGCAGGCACCTCAAAGATGAAATCGAGACTCTCATCCGAGCAGGTCCGTTGGCGCAATACTCGCGGAACAGGGTCCCCACAGGTCGACCCGCTCCGGAGATCCCAGCCAGTCAACCTGGACCTCGAGTAGATCAGGACGTCCCTCCCCCCGTGGTCGAGGGAGAGATTTCCACCATCTCTGGAGGGCCACACATGGCTGGCACGAGCAGAGGCGCCCAGAAGAGGTACATAAATGAGTTGAAGGCCCACAATGGAGGGGAGTTCGTCCCGGAACAGCGTCAATCAAAACAACAAAGGTTAGAGAAACAACCAGTCACTTTCACGGAGGAGGACGCGGGCCATGTCCAATTCCCTCATAACGATCCCTTGGTCGTAGCAGTCCAGCTCGCCAACCGGAGAGTAAGGAGGGTGTTAGTGGACAATGGGAGCTCGGTGAATCTCCTATTCCGTTCAACCTTAGAAAAAATGGGTCTGACCGTCTCCGAGCTAAAGGCAACCTCGATGATGCTATATGGTTTTTCAGGCGAAGGGTCAGCAGCGATAGGAACGATCGAGCTGGTGATCACCCTAGGCGACGAGTCCCGAACAGTGTCCAAACTGCTCGAATTCGTAGTCATTGACTGCTCCGCTGCCTACAATGCAATTTTGGGCCGACCAACGCTCGTTGCTTTCGAAGCCATCACATCCGTCCGGCACCTCGCCATGAAGTTCCCTACTTCGACAGGGGTCTGCACTATCAAGGGCGATCAGCTCGCTGCCAGGGAATGCTACAGCATTTCCATGAAGGGAAAATCTAAACCCGGGCAGGTGGCGATGGCCATTCAGGATGAAGAGGAATCGCAGGGACCCAAGGCGGCCCCTGAGATTGAAAAACCTCGGGTTTCCGAAGACGAAAAGCTCGCCTTAAGCGAGGACATTTACCCCCGAGTAGGCGAGGACAGGTCCGAGCTCCAAGCTATTGAAGATCTCGAGGAGGTAGGCATCGATGAACAAAACCCTTCACGGACGGTGAAACTCGGAAAGAACCTCTGCGATAGAAGAAAGGCGGATCTGACCGCGTTTCTGAAAAAGAACCTAGACGTATTCGCATGGTCGCACGAGGACATGATAGGGATCAGTCCGAGCGTAATCATGCACACGCTCCACCTAGACAAAAGCGTCCCTGCAAAGTCTCAAAAGCAGAGGCGTTTAGGGACAACCCGAGCGGAGGCCCTTGAAGAAGAAGTGGCCCGGCTCAAGAAATGTGGCTTTATCCGCGAAGCCAGATTTCCCATTTGGGTTGCCAATCCCGTGTTAGTTCCAAAGCCCAATGGCAAGTGGCGGACCTGTATTGATTTTTCCGACCTGAATAAAGCCTGCCCCAAGGATTGCTTTCCGTTGCCGAGGATCGATCAACTGGTGGATGCCACGGCGGGGCACGAGCTCATGTCCTTCATGGACGCGTACTCGGGCTACAATCAGATCGCGATGAATCCAGCAGACCAGGATCACACCAGCTTCATGACCCCGACTAATGTCTATTGCTATAAGGTCATGCCGTTCGGTCTAAAGAACGCCGGAGCTACCTACCAAAGGCTGGTAAATAGAATGTTCGCGGATCAGATCGGGAAGAACATGGAAGTGTACGTCGATGATATGCTTGTCAAGTCAAAGACTGCCACCAACCACGTTGCCGACCTGGAAGAATGTTTTAACATACTGCGAGAATATGGCATGAGGCTCAATCCTCAGAAATGCACTTTCGGTGTCGCATCGGGGAAGTTCTTGGGTTTCATAGTCAATACCCGAGGAATCGAGGCAAATCCCGACAAGATCAGGTCACTGCTCGAGCTTCCATCCCCCAGGTCGCGGAAAGATGTCCAAGGACTCACAGGAAGGGTGGCGGCACTGAACCGGTTCATTTCCAAATCGACCGACAAGTGCCTGCCTTTCTACAACCTGCTCCGCGGAAACAAGAAGTTCGAATGGACAGTAGAGTGCGAGGGCGCATTCCTCGACCTAAAAACGCACCTGGCTGAGCCACCTGTGCTATCAAAGCCCAGGGTAGGAGAACCTCTTTTCCTCTACATGGCCGTGACTGAGGACGCAGCTAGTGCCGTTCTGGTGCGAGAAGAGGACCGGGCTCAGAAACCGGTTTATTACATCAGCAAGAGACTCCTCGGAGCTGAGTCAAGGTACCCGTTGATGGAAAAGCTGGCGTTCTGCCTAATCACGGCCTCGCGAAAACTCAGGCCATACTTCCAGTCCCACTCTGTACACGTCATGACCGATCAGCCTCTAAGGCAGGTTTTGCAAAAGCCTGAAGCCTCGGGACGCTTGCTAAAGTGGGCGGTCGAACTCAGTCAGTTCGAGATTTTCTATACTCCCCGAACTACCATAAAAAGTCAAGCCTTGGCCGACTTCGTGGCAGAATGCGCGGGATTCTGTGAGATCCCATCAGAAGATTCACAGCAGCTCACATCCTCAGGCTCATCGTGGAGGATCTTCGTTGATGGCTCCTCTAACGAGAACGGCTCCGGGGCCGGAATTATTCTGATATCCCCAGAAGGACATAGATTCCATTCGGCGCTGAGATTCGGGTTCAAGGCGTCCAACAACGAGGCAGAGTACGAGGCCTTGTTAGCCGGACTTAGGATAGCTAGCGAGCTAAAGGCAAGCTCTGTCCAGTGCTTCAGCGACTCCCAGCTCGTGGTGAATCAGGTCTTAGGCGAGTATCAGGCGCGGGGTCCCAAGATGGCCTCTTATTTGGCTGAGGTAAAATCCGAATTATCTACGTTTGGGCAAGGGTCGATCGAGCAGATACCTCGGGAGCAGAACGCCAATGCAGATGCTCTCGCCAAGCTCGCCACCTCGGGGGAGGCAGAAACCCTGGGGTTGGTGCCAATTGAGTTCTTGGACAAACCAAGCATAGACGGAGATCGAGCGGATATTGAGATGATTGACATCAAGCCGACCTGGATGACTCCCATTGTTGAGTACCTCGTCGAGGGCAAGTTACCCGAAGGGCGCAACGACGTACGGCGAGTCCTTTATCAAGCTCCGAGATATACGCTAGTCGAGGGGGTGTTGTACCGACGTGGGCATTCATTACCTCTCCTCCGGTGTGTTCTTCCAAGTGAGGCGAAGGCCATCCTGCAGGAAGTTCATGACGGATTCTGCGGAGATCACACTGGGGGGCAAAGCCTGGCCTTGAAGATCCTTCGGCAGGGTTTTTACTGGCCGACTCTGTCCAAAGACTCGATCTCATACGTAAAAAAGTGCGACAAATGTCAGCGGTTCGCCGCGGTTGCACGAGCACCCCCGACCGAGCTAAAAATGATATCGTCTCCCTGGCCCTTCGCCATTTGGGGCATAGATCTAATAGGCGCCCTGCCCACCGGAAAGGGCGGGGTCCGTTACGCCGTGGTAGCCATTGACTACTTCACAAAGTGGGCCGAAGCAGAGCCGTTGGCGACAATAACATCGAAAAAGGTGCTAGACTTCGTGGTTAAAAGCATCGTTTGTCGCTTCGGCCTACCCAAAAAGATCGTTTCCGACAATGGCACTCAATTTGACAGCGACCTGTTCACCGAATTTTGCGAAAAGAACGGAATTGTGAAAAGTTTCTCATCCGTGGCCTATCCCCAGGCGAACGGCCAGGTCGAAGCTGTCAATAAAACTCTGAAGGCAAGCCTCAAGAAGAGGCTAGATGAGGCAAAGGGGATCTGGCCAGAACAGCTCCCCCAAGTTCTGTGGGCCTATAGGACCTCACATCGGACTCCCACGGGTCACACTCCTTTCTCCCTAACCTTTGGAAGTGAAGCGGTCCTCCCCGTGGAGGTAAAGGTCCTATCGCACAGGGTCCGGTCCTCCGAACAGAACAAGAACCACGAGCTCCTATGCCACTCCTTAGACTTGATGGATGAGAGGCGAGAGGATTCACAACTCTAGCTCACCCATTATCAACAGAAAATCACTCGCTACTTCAACGCTAAGGTCAAAAGACGTGCCTTTAGCGTCGGCGATTTGGTCTTGAGGAGAGTTTTCCTGGCCGGGAAAGATCCCAAAGATGGGGTTCTGGGACCAAGCTGGGAAGGACCATACCAGGTCATCGAAGTCATCAAAGAAGGGACGTATAAATTAGCTCGACTTGGTGGAGGGGCGGTCCCGCGGACTTGGAATGCAATCCACCTAAAGAAATATTATCAATAAACATGTGTAAGACCTAGAAGGTCACCTCCCATGTATAAATAAAAATCAAATGTTTCTCGTTATTTGCAAGGGTAATTTTAAAGTAACAACGAAAGACCCTTTCCCAGTTACTTGGGGGGCATATGGTACCCGGATATATCCAGGTCTCCTTAACGACTTAGGTGTTAATTTTTATCTATGGATAAGAGTTATCACAAACTAAGTCCTATCCTGGTCTTAACCAGGTCATAAAACTTAGAAGTTAGCTAAAATTTGTTGACCGAGGTTCTTCTTTAAAGAGCCCGGGATACGGATAAAAGTTGACACGAACTAAGTTTTTTCAAAATAAGTTCCTGGTCTTAACCAGGTCATAAAACTTAGAAGTTAGCTAAAATTTGTTGACCGAGGTTCTTCTTTAAAGAGCCCGGGATACGGATAAAAGTTGACCCGAACTAAGTTTTTTCAAAATAAGTTCCTGGTCTTAACCAGGTCATAAAACTTAGAAGTTAGCTAAAATTTGTTGACCGAGGTTCTTCTTTAAAGAGCCCGGGATACGGATAAAAGTTGACACGAACTAAGTTTTTTCAAAATAAGTTCCTGGTCTTAACCAGGTCATAAAACTTAGAAGTTAGCTAAAATTTGTTGACCGAGGTTCTTCTTTAAAGATCCCGGGATACGGATAAAAGTTGACGCGATCTGAGTTTTTTCAAAATAAGCTCCTGGTCTTAACCAGGTCAGAAAGCTTAGGAGTGAACTAGAAAATTGTTGAACGCGGATCTTATTTAAAGAGCCCGGGATACGGATAAAGTTAACTCGAACTACGTTCATAAAAATAAAGAGATAAATTATGACCAAATACATGAAAATATATATGTAAAACTGGTTGAGCAAATTGTCTCGAGGCGGAAACGCCTCACATAAAAAAGAGAATTACAATAAAAAAAAAAAGAGTTCAAAATACGAAAACAAGAAGCATCCTAAGCCCCATCAGCTGGCCCTTTGGAGGTCGCGGTCTCACCCTGCTCCGCCGCGGCAAAGGCCTCTCCAGTCTCCGATGGAGGAGCCTCCTTATTCAGGCGGGCTTGAAGCCGCGGCAACAGGAATGCCCAGAGGTCCGGCGGCATGAAGGAGAAGTCCGCGTCCGGATTGTGGGACCAGCAGTGATAGAATAGGTCCTGTAAGGACTGCTCCGACACGACCCGTTCGTCTTTCAGGGCGGTCTGGGAGGTCTGGACTTCGGCCTTCGCCACCTCAAGGTCTGCCCGCAATGCGGCCAGGGAGTTTTTAAGCTCTAGGTTCTCGGAGCGAAGCTTCTCTAGCTCGGATGCGGCCAGGGAGCGTTTAAGCTCTTGGTTCTCCGAGCGGACCTTCTCTAGCTCGGCTTTTGAGGCCGCCAAGGCGTCTCTCGCCTCCTGAGACTCCTGGAGGGCAGTCTGGCGATCTTCTTCCAAACCCTCGAGCTGGGCCTTGGTCCTAACGATGCCTCTATAGGCGGCAGCCATGCCCTGCAAGAAAAGAGTGATAAATTAGCAAACTGGAAGGAGAAAGGCGGCGTGTGAGTGTCAAAGCCTTAAAAGAAGGGGGCACTTTACCGTTAAAGTCATGTCCATAGCGGACTCTATAACTCGGACCGGGCTCTTTGTTTCGATGGCCCGGAGCTCCTTCTCCCTGATATTGTAATAGTGGCTGACGGCGTAGCTGGCCGACTCGTACACCGTACCCCGGAATGCTTCGGGCATCTTCTCCAGAGCCCGGGGGTCGACCGGGATACGCACGTCCGGGGCTACCGCGGCCAGATTCCCGACCTCTATTACCCCGTCCTGGGCGGCCAGTGGAGATCGTTGGGGTGGCGGATGCATGAGTCCTGTCCTGGCGACAGGGAGGTTCGCCCCCGCGACCTGGGATGACGGGTCTCTCCCCTTCTCCGTAGCTGGGGATTTGGTGGAGACCCCGGTCGAGCTCTTGGACTCGCGAAGCCTCTTTAACCTCGGCCCCGCTGGGGGATTCCCACCAAACACAACGCCCCGCAGACTATTCCCGGGCTGAGACATCTCTTCTGCCAAAGAGCAAAAAACACGGTTATCAGCAATCATACAGAAATAAAGGCAATAAGAAAGCAAATACTAAGGGAGCCCTACCCCCCGAGCTGGAAGAGCCTAGGACGATTATCTCACGAACTGGCGAAGGTTCTAGGTCCGGTTCTGAATCGGGGTTGGACTCTTCTACGTACTGCCTAATCCCCGGAGCGTAGACGCCCCTCTGGAGCGCAGGCCACGTGCGTAAATTGGTCCCGTACTCCTCAAAAATGGCCGACCTAAAGGCTAGGGTATTATCTACTACTACGGTACCCTTGGGCCGACTCTCTTGGTTGTCCAGCACGAGCTGGTCAACGCAGTGGAGCAGAAGCGTGTCCAGGTCCGGATTCCTTGGGTGACGATGGACGAGCTGCCTAGGGTTGAACCTAACCAGCCGGGGGTCTGCAGTGGCCCTATCTACGTTCTTAAATAAGTAAAAGTTACCTTGACCGGAAGGACCCGCGGCTGCTCCGGATTGGGCCCTCTCCTCGATCATCCCCTGGGCGACCTCCAAGCTCCGCTTCCTGTTCCTCACCAGAGGAACTTCCTCACCTTCTTCCTCGCCTTCGTCATCTGCGACCTCCTCCGCGACGATCGGCCTGTTGTCGCGGGCTGGGGGAGGCCCCCGGGGCCTTTTCAAATTCAAAGTCTGATTTGGGAAAATCAGCTTGCAGAATACCATCGTCTCGTCCGTCACGAGCACGCGGTAGTCTTTCTCACTGGGAGGCAGGTTCGCCAGTGTGTCGTATTGACCCCCGAGGGTCACGGACTTTTCGGTCCTCGAGTAGATGGCTGCAAGGTTGGTCGAAATCAGAATTGGAATAAGGGACGGGCTAAAATAAGATAACCGTTAAAAGGCGAGCTAAATGGAGGATTACTTACGAGGGCGGTTGAAATAATGATGATCGCAGTTTCGGAACCCATTAGACATAAAAAACTGGTCTTTGAAGTCGTTTGGATGGCTCGGCAGCTCGATCACTGCTGCTGTGTTAGGGAAGCGGGTTAAGTAATAGAACCCGTCGCCTCGCCCCCGCTGGTCCGGGCTGGCTTTGAGGCAGAAGAAATACAAGATATCAGCAGGAGTGGGGACCTCCCACTCATGCTTTTGGAACAAATACCTCAGTCCCGCCAGCAGACGGTAGGAATTGGGGGGGAGCTGAAATGGGGCCAACCCCACGTAGTTCAGAAAATCAGCAAAATACTGATCCAGGGGGAGGAAGGCCCCTGCCTTGAAGTGTTCCCCGCTCCAGGCCGCGAACGACTCGTCGAGCGGCGTGCAGCTCCTCTCCCCATCCGCAGCAGGTCGGGCGATCACGGAGGTCTTCCCAAGAGGAATGTTGTGGTTAAGGAAGATTTTGGTGATCTTTGCCTGGCTGGTTATCTTCGAGACGATTCTCTCCGCCTCGAAAAACGCGTCAGGAGCCACCTCGGCCTGCTTCTCCACCGCCGGTCCAAAGTGAGGAATTGGCGAGCTGGTCACCACCGCCTTTCCTTTATCCTTCTGGGAGGCCAAACTTCCCACATTCTTCTGTGGCAGATTTCTCTTTGGAGCCATCTGGTCGCCTATCGAGCAAAAGAAAACACTTTAGAAAAGGTGACCCAAGCAGGAGAGTGAGGCAAGCATTAAGTACACGAGCTGGGGTAAGCCCAGCCCGTGGAGAGTGGTGCCACGCGTTCCAAGGAACACGCGCCTATGCCCTCAACAGATCCCAGATTACTCGGAATTCGTGTGTCAGATGGCTCAGAGTAAGAAAAAAAATTTTTTTTGCCTTGGGGGGAAAGTTTCAACAGGCAAGGCGTGGCAAAACCGCTTTTAAGGCGTATTCCCTAAGCTACCCGGTTTTTGCACCCAAAGTTCCTACGGATCCTACCAAAAATTGTTCCTAAGAAAGAATCATGGAACCCATGTTCTAAGGCGATGTCCCATGGCAAATGTGCCCTAATCAAAGAAGGGCCATCACCCTCCATATCCGCGCGACCCAGAAAACCTCTGCATGTGGCTACAGTAAAAATTTTTACCTAGGCTACAGTGGCATGCTTTCAAAAATAAATGGGGACAGAAGACTTACAGTATAGGGTTGGATGGTGAGCGAGGTTGCTGCGCGGGTAGGGGCTTCGTCGGCACAGTAGTCTCCAAGGCCTTGAAGGAACTCGCACGCTTAAGCTTCGTGAACGGAGAAGATGAGAGCAATGGAAATGAGGGTTTTGCTCTTCGGAAGGTCAGAGAGAAAAGAAGGAAATTTGAGAGGTTCTGAATGGTAAGGTGGTCCGTGCGTGGGATGACCACCCCCTTTTTATACAAGGGGGGATCACGTGTAAAAGGCTCCTGGGAGACCCTCCACTCGAAATGTGAAACGACGGCTGGACAGTAGGCTAGGCCATTTAATGCGGTTCTCGTAGAATGTACCGTCGCCACCCGCGGCGTTCCACGTATCAGACGCATGCGAAAAGCATGGAATGCGAAGGGTTGTGGGAGAAGTCTAAAAGCTCCAACTGTGGTCTCCCATGTCTGACGTCATGGACCATGAGCAGGAGCTTGGGGGGCAGATGTACGCCCTGGATTTCCCACGGGCTGTTTAGCAGGACGATCCTCGGACTAAACATGATTTAGCCCGAGGCTCCCACAGGCCAGAGGCTTTATCTTCAGGACGGGCCCTTTCTAGCTCGAGGGGATGGAGTTTGCTGCTCCTTCTTGTTGTTCCAGGAGCTGGGAACAACATCCGACGACCACTGAAGGATCAGCTCGGGTTATGGATTGCTCCGGTAGCGAGCTTCTCAGGAAGCTCTGACCCTATGGGAGGTCAACACGCAAGATAAACGTGCATAATCCTGCCATCACGTGTCCGATATCCCCCTGACTTCTCGGACACGCCGCAGGAACGTGCGTATTCAGACACCCACGGATGGGTTGGGCCGTGCGGCCCATTATCTCCTTCCATACTGATTAGACCACACTTGTGTGTCAGGTTTAGGAAGTAATCATGAATATCACAGACTTGATATGACAAATGGTAAGGTCACAGGATGACCTCCCTACCAATTTCCAGGTGCCTTCTCCTATAAATATGGAGACCCTGGGAATTGATAGGGGTTGGAAGAAATAGTCTTGTAAGAACTATATATTTTGTAAACCAATTACCCAGAAAAGATCAATAATATTGACTAGTGGAGTAGAAGGATTTTAACCTTCGAACCACTTAAAAAACGTGTTTAGGGTCACCTAGTTCTTCTCACAAAGATTTCATATCTGCGGCGGTTCTACTTTTAAGTACTAATCTCTTTCTCTTCTTCTCTTAATTACCTGTTGCCGAAGAACCGCGTCAACATCTAGTTACTTGTATAGTGTATAAAAGTACTAAGTTACTTTTTGTTGTCTTCTTTTGTTAATTTTATAGATTGTAAAATATCATGTTATTTTTTGTTGTCTTTGTTAATTTTATAAATTGCAAGGTACCAAAGTTACTTTTTGTTGTTACATTTTTTATGCTTGTAATTGTTCTAGGTTATTTATAGCGTCCAAAAAATATTAGGTTAATTTTTATAGTAGCTATGTAGAAGATTGATCTTGGCTAGAGATGTTGACACGAAGGAGATGCCACCTGATCAAAGTTAGTATGGAATTCCATAAAATCCCACTATTAATAGATGTGTGTAAGCAACATAAAACAAAGAATTGTTGTGCATGTAGCTTTAATTTTGACTATAAACATTTTGTTTTCTTCAATAACATGGAAAGTACTGGTGTTGCATGGTTTGATCGAGAAAAAGATACATAAATAACAGTAAGTGTATTATGAATAAGGTAACCTGGTACAAAATTAAACAATACTTTAGAATACCAGGTTAACATCATTTAAACATTGAAAAAATGATAAATAAGAAATTGTAGGTACCGGGTTACTTAATTGAGCAAAACAATACATATAAACAATTGACAAGGTACTTTTTGCAATTATTATTTTTTAAGATAAAATAATTAAGAAATGGCAGGTTCATTCCAGGTTACTTCATTAAGCTAAAATAATGCAATAAAAATCAAGCAATAGGTTGCTTTTTTGACTATGAGGTTACTTATTCCAAAATCAATTAATGTTCACTAAATTCAATCAATTATAATTGCATGTACATCCCAAGTTACTTCATTAAGCTAAAAAATGCTAAAATTTAAAAAATATAATGACATGTTACTTTTTCCAATACGAGATTACTTTGCCAAAATCAATTGATTCTTACATTATTCAATGAATAAAAATTATAACCACCAGATTATTTTTTGCAGCAAATATAGTAAATAATCAAGTGACAAGTACTTCTTTAGCCCTTGTTGGACAAACAAGTTATGTTCCAAGTTACTTTATTTTCAGACAAACAACAAAAAAGAACAACACACATAAAACCAAAGAAATGTTAATATTATGAACAACAGACAAACATGTAAAATCAAGCAAAATTAAACATACATAGCAAACATTCAATCAATATAATTTATAGTTCATATCAATTCTAACTCATACAAAATTGCAATTTCAATTTTTCTTACCTGTTTTTGTATTCCTAATCAGTCTCTATCAAAGAAGATGAATGGAAATAGTTATCTCTTGCAACATGAACCTGCTACAGCGAAGAACACCATCTGAAAAAAAAAATGGAGAATCTTGTATGATTTTTTTTTGGAGGTTCTCAACTTCACAACATGATCTTTTTTCCCCAATTTGATTACCTCTACAAAACTCACCACTTTATTGAACTATTGGGTGACCTATTTGATAATTTTGCAAATAGACAAAGGAGATTTGAGAGAGAATCAAAAGGGAGGCTAGGTTTTCATTATATTGTAAAGATGATAATAAGAGTACAAAATAAACAAAATATATAGCCAAAATAATGAGAGGCTAAAAGACTAAACTACCCTTACATATTAATAAAACTTATATTATTAACATCCCCTCAAACTCACGATGCATTTGTGGGAAGCATCGAGAGTTTGCTAACTAAGAAACGAAAACGAGAAATAGTATGAGCCTTTGTAAACAAGTCGGCAATCTACATAGCGGAAGTGACAAATGGTAAAGTGATGGCCCCATTCTGATAGTGGTGACGAGTAAGATGACAATCTATCTCAATATGTTTCGTGCGCTCATGAAAAATGGAGTTGCGAGTAATTTGAATAGCACTAACATTTTCACAATGCATCGGAGTGGGATCTGAGAGAATAACACCCATATCGGCAAGTAACCAACGCAACCAAACAATTTCAGCAGTAGTGGAGGCCATGGCACGATATTCTGCTTCTATAGACGATCGAGAGACAACAGTTTGTTTTTTACTCTTCCAAGAAATAAGAGAATCTCCTAAAAATATAAAAAAACTAGTGGTAGATTTGGGATCAGTACAATCACCACCCCAATCTGCAACTGAGTAGGCACGTAACTCTAAAGTAGACGTAGATGGAAAAAGCAGACTCTGAAATTGAGTTCCCCGAAGATATCGAAGAATACGAAGCACAGCTACCCAATGTACAGTAGTGGGAGATGCAACAAACTGGCTAACAATGTGAACTGCATAAGCGATGTCTGGCTTGGTGATAGTAAGGTACACTAAGCTACCAACCAGAGTGCGATATAGAGAGGGATCTGACAAGGAAACACCATCAAATGAAGTATACTTGGCATTAAGCTCAAGAGGGGTATCAACAGTGCGAGCATCAGAGAGACGAGCCTGATCGAGAGTGTCAGCAATGTACTTAGATTGAGAAAGAAGATAGCCATGAGGAGAGTAAGCTACTTCTATCCCTAAAAAGTACCGTAGGGAACCCAAATCTTTCATCTCAAATTCACGAGTCAAGTGTGTTTTCAACTCCGTTATCCCATTCGCATCATCACCAGTGATAATCATATCATCAACATATAAAGAGAGTAAAGCGCGGCCAGAAGAAGTGCACCTAACAAAGAGAGCTGAATCATGTGCACTGGGATGGAAGCCGAGAGAAGTAATCACGATGGAGAATTTTTCAAACCAGGCTTGGGGAGCTTGTTTAAGCCCATAAAGAGCCTTCTTCAATCTGCAAACTTCTCCTGAATTATGAGGAACACCTGGTGGAGGAACCATGTAAACTTCTTCTTGAAGAGTCCTGCTCAAGAAGGCATTTTTAAAGTCCATTTGAGAAATGGACCACTGTCGAGCAGACGCAACAGCAATGAGAGTACGAATAGTGGTATGTTTGGAAACTAGAGCGAAAGTTTCCTCATAATCCATCCCATACTCCTGAGCAAAGCCTTTAGCAACCAAACGAGCTTTGTACCGCTCTACTGACCCATCAGACTTAGTCTTGATCTTGTAAACCCAACAGGAACCAATAGCACGCTTCCCCACAGGAAGAGGAACAATATTCCAAGTACCTGTCTTGTACAACGCAGAGAGTTCTTCAGCCATTGCCTGCTGCCAAAGAGGATCAAGAATAGCCTCTTTATAGGAAGAGGGCTCAGAGAGTTGGTGAATAGAAGTCAAAAAAGAAGAGAAAGAATCAGAATAAGTGGAGTAGACAAAATCAGGTAACTGTGTGGACTTACGAATTCTTTGAGGGTAGCGAGGAGGAGGAGGAGCAGGATCCACAATCTCAGAAGCATCTTGGGCAGTAGTAGGGACAGAAGGGACTTCGACAGGCTGAGAACCGACATCTGCAGAGTTAAGAGTATCAACAGTACAATAATCAAATGGATCAATATGAGTGAGATCAGATTTGTGTAGATTGGGGGTGTCCGATGGAATAGAGTAGAAAGGTATATGCTCAAGAAACACAACATGACGAGAAACATAGAGTTTTTTACTAACAGGATCATAACATCGATATCCTTTTTGACCTTCACCATAACCAAGAAATACACAAAGAGCGGAACGAGAAGTAAGCTTACTACGTTCAACATGAGGACGGAGAACAAAACAAGTGGAACCAAAGACTCTCAATGAAGAATAATCAGGAGCGTGACCATAAAGTTTTTCAAAGGGAGACAGACCTAAAGTGACAGATGACGAAATTATATTGATTGAATGAACTGCAGTCAGAATGGCTTCCCCCCAGAACTCACAAGGAACATAAGCAGACAATAAGAGAGAATGAGCAGTTTCCACAATGTGTCTGTGTTTTCTTTTGGCAACCCCATTTTGCTTTGGTGTATCGGTACAAGAGGTTTGATGTAAGGTACTGTTGACAAGGTTCTTTGCCAACAGGTAATTAAGAAATGAAGAGAAAGGGATTAGTGCTAAATGTGAACCGAAACAGATATAAGATCTTAGAAAAGGAAAGAGGTGACACAAGACATGTTTTTTGAGTGGTTCAAAGGTTAAAATCCTTCTACTCTACTAGTCAGTATTATTGCTCTATACTGGATATTTGATTACAGGGCCTTTTTTACAATAGAGAATCCAACCCTTATTAAGTCCCAGGTCTCCAAATTTATAGGAGAAGGCACCTGGGAGTTGGTAAGAAGGTCATCCCGTGACCCTCTTATCTATCACATCAACTCTGTGACATTCATGATTAATTCCTAAATCTGACACATAAGTATGGTCAAATCGATAGGTAAGGAGATAATGGGCCGCACGGCCCAACCCAGTCGTGGGTGTCTGAATACACACGTTCCTGCTGCGTGTTCGAGAAGTCAGGGGCATATCAGACACGTGATGTCTGATATATGCCCGTTTACCTTGCGTGTGTTGACTTTACAAAGGGTCATAGCCTTCATACTCAGTTCGTACCGCGAGCTGGATACTTAACTCGACGATAGGCCTTCAGAATCCGGGGTCAAGTCTTGTGCAATCTTGGCGAACCCTTGAGTCTCCTCGAGCTAAGTAGGTACGACCTAATGACAGAGGCTCCGGTCTGTGGGACGTCCACGAGATAATTATGATTAGGCCGCAGCTCGGCTCGCTAATCAGCCCGTGGGAAAAACAGGGCGTACATCTGCCCCCCAAGCCCCTGCTCGTGGTATGCCACGTCGGGTAAGACCACAGTAGGGGCTTTTAGGCTTCCCCATGAACTCTTCATATTCCACCTCTTACGCAGGCGCCTGATACGTGGAACATCGTGGTTGGTGACGGTACGTCTTACGAGAACCGCATTTAATGGCCTAGCCTATGCTCAGCCGTCGTTCCGTATTTCAAGTGGAGGGCCTCGGATCCCTCATCAGGGCCATCCAACGGCCCTCTACACGTGACCTGTAACGACCCGAATTCACTAATAAGGCTTAAGGGCCTTGATTAGTGTGCCAGGATGGCGTGTTGGGATTTATGTGTGATTTTATGAGTTAAATGCATGGTTATAATTTAAAGCGTGTTATGTGACCATTTGATTATTTGAGATGCATGACTATGTATATTAGTATGCATGTAGGCCCGGATTGTGTTAGAAGGGCATAATTGTAATTTTGGCCATGTTGGGCATAACTGTATTAATATGTGATGATTGTTGAGACCACAGTGGTATGTGGGTATATCCGTGATTGGTAAGTTTCGGCACGAGGCGATCCTAGAGCTGGATAGCGGGGAAAAGTCACAACGGGGCATTATAATTGACTTTGGACAAGTCAAGGAGTATTTTTGATATTGGGTTATGAAAATAAATAATTGGAGATATATTTGAGGTTAGGATACCTAGGCGGGAATACTGGGGGATTTTACCATTTTTGCCTCGGGGACATTTTGGTACCCCGAACCTTGAGGTAACCAGCTTAAGTTATAAAAACAAAACAAATAAACCATTTGGAGACTTAGAGAAACCGACCCAGCCTCCACCCTCTCCTCTTCTTTCTTTCTTTCCTCTTTTTTTCATGAAATCCACAGAAATCTTAGGAGAAATCAAGCTTGAACTTCTGAAAATTGATGGTGGGATTTGGTGGTTTAGCTCAAGAGTTAATCAAGAACAAATCAGGGTAAAGGTAAGAAATTAATTCTTTTTCTCAAGTTAATTCTGAGATTTTGTTGGGTTGTGAATGTTTATGGATTTTGATATTCAAGGTGGAGTTTGAGGCTTGAAACTTTGAAGATAGGTCATGGGATCCTTTGGGAAACGATTCTACAACTGAGGTAAGGTTTAAATTAAAGTTTGATGGTTGAAATTGAGAATTCCATGGTTGGTTTTGAGTTTTAGGT
Source organism: Humulus lupulus (assembly GCF_963169125.1). Lineage (NCBI taxonomy): Eukaryota > Viridiplantae > Streptophyta > Magnoliopsida > Rosales > Cannabaceae > Humulus > Humulus lupulus. The sequence goes on along the minus strand of NC_084802.1, from coordinate 253,705,558 downwards.
TTGAAATTTCAGAAATTTGGAATTGGGATTTTGGTGAGTGTTAGGTTGGATTTTTGGTGGAATTGTGTTGTTTAAACCATCCTAATGTTGTGATTATTAATTGGTTTTGAATTGGGAGCTTTGGGATGGCTTAAGGTGAGGTTTTAAGCTTGAAAATGGTGGGTTTTCTGGGTTCGAAGGGTCGGGCCGCGGCATGGTTCTTGGAGGGCCGCGGCCCTTGAAGGCTAAGATGCGCTGAGGATGGAGGGCGGGCCGCGGCATGGTCCTTGTAGGGCCGCGGCCCTTACCTGTTTCTGGGCATTTTTGTGGCCCTGTTTGGGGGCCATGCCGCGGCGCTTAAGGAATTTTGGGATTTTGAGAATTTTGGCTTGGGAATTTAACCACGGGTGCTCGGGATTGAATCTTTTTATATTTTTGGTGAAGTTCAATGTTCCGGGGACTAGAACTTGGTTTAGAAACTCATTTGAGATTTATCTTATTGGTATCCATTATCTTGGTTGTGACTAGGTGTTAAGCTAGAGCTCGGGAAGTGGATCGTGCTCGGGGGCCGTCATTTTTCTATTTAAAGCATTTAGAATTAAGGTAAGAAAACTATAACACCCGTAGGATAGGGCGTGGGCCCATAGTATGATTGCGGGGCGCGGCCCTATGTTGCATGTTGCATGATGAGATGATTGCAGGGTACGGCCCTATATTGCATCACATGTTAGGGTGCAGACTTAAATGAATTAATATTTGATTGCATGTTGTTGTGTTATATTATATGTGTGATTACAATGGAATGAACGACAAGGGCCGAGTGCGGCGTAGGCCGGGTACGGCCGTGGGGCCGAAAGTAACACACAGCACATGGGATGCTTATATTCAGGGTGGGACCCAAGGGATACATGAGTTATCCTCACGGTGAGAACCGAAACCCCAGGCTTTGGTAAGGCCTCAGGGGCGGCATGGCCGTACTTGTTTATTATGATGGTTTTCCTATGTATCAGTGAATTATGCCAGCTATTTGATTTGCATATGTTATGTTCTGCATGAGTTTTCTTGCTGGGCTTCGGCTCACGGGTGCTCCGTGTTGCAGGTAGGGCAAAGACTGAGTCAACCAACCATGAGTACGGAGAGCGTGAAGCGACGCGTACATGTTTGGCCTGCCCGACTGCTTTGGTTGGGGGTTTATTCGAAAATGGCTGTAATAATCTATGATTTTTAGTACTGATCAACTGTAAACTTATTTCAAGATGTAAATAATTTTTAAACCCTGTTTTGGGATCCCAATTGTTTAATACTTGAAGTTTTATTGAGTCAACGCATTTTCGAAGATTACAGCCTTAACTTTTTATTAGTCACACTTTTGTTTCAAAACCTCGGTTAGCGAGTTCATTGCACTGTTTTGTCTTAAAACTCACTTAGTAACGGCTCTAAGGAAGTAGGGCGTTACATGACCCTTCACGTATATAAAAAAGGGGTGGCCACCCTACGCATGGGCCACCCTTTCATTCGAACTTTTTCCGAATTTCTCTTCTTCTTCTCTCTTCATCTCAGACGAAAAAACCCTCTTCTCTGTGGCTGCTATACTCAGCGTTCAAGAGGCTCAGATGCCAGGATTTCTTCAAAGCTTTGGAAGCCGGTACTCCGACGAAGCTTTCACCCAGGCAATACCTTCATCCACCTCCCAGTCAAACACTGTAAGTTTCCTGACCATGTGTGTTTTGAAAATATATTTCACTATAGCTGAGGTAAATATTTTACTGTAGCCGCATGCATGGTTTTACTGGGTTTTTTGGATATGGAGGGTGAAAGCCCTTTTTTAGGCTAGGGTATCTTTCCTGTAGGAAATCATTTAAGAGTATGGTTTACAGGATGCTTTTTTTGGGGAAAATTTCTGGGTAGGAGTTTTGGAACTTTTGGGTGCACGACTGGGTAGCTTAGGGAACACGCTTCACAGGCGGTTTTGCAATTTTTTGCCTACTGAAACTTTCCCCCCAAGGAAAATTCTATCCTGACCCTCCTGACACACGAATTCCGAGTAATTGGGGATCTGTTGGGAGCACAGGCGCGTATTCATCGAACCTCGTGGTCCCACTCTCCACGGGCTGGGCTTACCTCAGCTCGTGCAAATAACATTTGATTTTTCCTCATGCTTGGGTCGCCTTTTCTGAAATGTTTTCTTATGTTCGTTAGGTGAACAGATGGCACCGAAAAGGAACGCTCCCAAGAAGACCGTAAGCAGCTCGGCCTCATAGCAGGACAAAGGAAAGGCGGTGATGTCGGACTCCCCAATCCCCAACTTTGGGCCGGCGGTGGAGCAGGAGGTCGAGGTCGCCCCCGATGCCTTCTTCGAGGCGGAGAGGATCATCTCAAAGGTCACCGACCAGACGAAGATCAACAAAATCTTTCTCTCCCACAACATCGCCCTGGGGAGAGCATCTGTAACGCCCTACTTCCTTAGAGCCGTTACTAAGTGAGTTTTTAAGACAAAACAGTGTGCAATGAACTCGCTAACCAAGGTTTTTGAAACAAAAGTGTGACTAATTAAAAGTTAAGGCTGTAATCTTTGAAAATGCATCGTTTCATCAAAACTTCTATTATTAAACAGTTGGGATCCCAAAATAAGGTTTGAAAACTAATTACATCTTGAAATAAGGTTACAGTTTGAGAAATTATAAAATTATAGATTATTACAGCCATTTTCGAATAAACCCCCAACCAAAGCAGTCGGGCAGGCCAAACATGTACACGTCGCTTCACGCTCTCCGTACTCATGGTTGGTTGACTCAGTCATTGCCCTTACCTGCAACACAGAGCACCCGTGAGCCGAAGCCCAGCAAGAAAACTCATGCAGGACATAACATATGCAATGTATACAGTTTATCATAACAGATAATCCACAATAAACAAGTCAATCATTAGACTAAGCAAACACGGCCAAGCCGCCCCAGAGCCTTACCGAAGCCTGGGGTATCGGTTCTCACTGCGAGGATAACTCATGTATCCCTTGGGTCCCACCCTGAATATAGCATCCCATGTGCTAGGTGTTACTTTCGGCCCACGGCCGCCCCGGCTTACGCCGTACTCGGCCCACGGCCGCCCCGACCTACGCCGTACTCGGCCCACGGCCGCTCATTTCATCATAATCACACATATAGTGCATTCGAAATAATCATTCACACACATCATGATTCATTTAAGTTTAAACATTTGCACATAATACAATCTGGGGCCATGCCCTAACCTCGGGTGTTATAGTTTTCTTACCTGCATTCCGAGCCTCCTGATGCACTAAAGCCGCGAGCACGGTCCTCTAGCACGAGCCTCTCAAAGAACCTAGTCACAACACACAAGAAACATCCCTCATTACTAATCAACCCAAAACCACTTTCCGGGACCAATCCCGCACTCTCGGGACCCCTAAAACCTTAGAACAACACCCCGGAGGCATCCCCCGAACCCCCGGAGCAAAGGCCTAAAATTGCCTAAAAATGATGCCCTGAAATTAGCCTTGTGCCGCGGCACCACATCCTTGTGCCGCGGCACCCATCAATCAGAGGCTCCCTTGCCGCGGCACGAAAAACCTGTGTCGCGGCACGCCTTCGCAGACCCAGAATTCTGGGTTTTCTCCTGCGTTTTCTCCGAGCTAAAACCTTACCAAATCAACCCAAACTCACACCCAAGCCCCAAAACCAACTCAAGACTCCAAATAAACCATCCAACAACCCATACACATCACCAAAACATCTAAACACCCAATCAAATCCCCAAAATCCACATCCTTGATTTCAATTTCAGAAAAAATAAAAACTCAAACATCAAACTTAACCCATGCTCAAATTCTTAACCCATAACATAATCAAGCCTTAAATGTGTATAAAATTCCTTACCTCATATGGAGAATCCATCCCTAAGCTTCCTTCATCTCCTAGGTCTCCAACTTCTCCTTCTCTTCTTCCTCATGCCCTAGCTTTTCCCTCTCTTTTCTCTTCTCTTCAAACACTATCAAGACCAAAATGGTTAAGCCCTAAACCGTGTACCCCATAAAACCAGCTGCCATTTATCTAATTCCCAACCAAATGACCATTTTTCCCCTCCTTGCCTATCCTTTCCCACCTAAACCTCAAGGGTACTTAAGTCTTTTCATTTCTATTTCATTTCTACCATTTTCTTTCTAAAACTTGTTACTCTCAGCAGTAACTAATGGTTACCCAGGTTACTAAATCTCCAATAACCATTACCCACTAAATCTCAACTTAACCATAAAATTCCCGAGGTACCCCTAGGCTCCTCCCGAGCCGGGTATAGAAATCCCGTTGTGACTCTTGAGTTAACGAGCTCTCTAGAACCGTCTCGGCACGTGCATCACAATAATACAACCACACCCACGTGGTACAATTCACAGAATACAGTTATCACATATCAATACAGTTATGCCCAACATGGCCAAAATTACAATTATGCCCTTCTAACACGATCCGGGCCTACATGCATACTAGTAAACATAGCCATGCATCTCAGTTAAACAAATAGCCAAATAACATGCTTTAAATCATAATCATGCATTTAATTCATAAAATCACACATAAATCCCAACCTGCCCTCCTGGCACACTAATCAAGGCCCTTAAGCCTTATTAGTGAATTTGGGTCGTTACAACTATCCCCTCCTCATAAAAATTTCGTCCTCGAAATTTATCCAAACACATCAGTCAACAAACCCGCAGTTCTGACCATAACTTCCAAGGTCCACCGCCTTTACTTTACTTTTCAACAACACTCTTACAGGAGTAACAATCTTGGCTCGCAAGATCTCGTCTAATAGCCATACTCTCGATAGCCCCTCTTTAACACCGCAACCCTGCCGAAGCCCAGGGTCTGCCTAGATTACAATGACCAATTCATTGTCTTATTCCTGATTCCATAGATACTCAAACGTCATCACCTCTACTAGGTGGGATCAGCTTGTAGGCCCCGCTGGCCTAACACCTAGTACAACTTCGATATTTTATGTTGAATCAAGGGTCAGAACTCTCCCTTCTTTCTTTGAACGCCTCACAGATCCTCGTCTGTTATTACGCAGAGATGCAACTCTTTCCTTCCGGAGCTTTATTTCCTCATAATTTAACCATTCACAAGCTCTTTATCCTTTCAAATAGGCAGACACTCTTGCCTTAACAATTCCAACCACTTGTCTGGCTTTCACTCTGAACCAATGCCAAAACGTAGTATTCACTAACCTTTACCTCTTACCATGTCCTATGTCGTGTTTCATTAACCAGACACCAGCAACTGCTACCACGACTAACTCATCAGGGATTACGCTTCCCTTAATACCTCCAGTATCCGCCTACTTAGCGCTCAATTCTTTAAGATGTCTGATAAGTTTCAGGCTGCTATTCCACTTGCAATCAATTGATAATTCCAGGTTCCCACTCTGTTCTTTTCGTTCTCTAAGTCCATTCCAAAATTTAAACTACTAAAGGGTCTCAATTCGATATCATCGACGCTCCGTCCTGAAGCCAGTTCACTCGACCCAACCAACATTAACTCAAACAACCGAGTTAAACTTTTCATGTCCAAATACCTTACTTAAGGTCTAATGTGATCTATTCCCATGATACACTACCACATCACCTAAACTCTGTCACCCGCTCAACCCTCCCGGTGCAACGTACCCTAGGAGGTAGAATGATGTCCATTCAGAATCCTCATTCAAAACCATATCCTACCTGGATCCTTCACTCGATCCTGGTATCCTACTGTACCACCATGACAGGGTCCTTCCCTGTTTCAACTCAAGTCAACACTTCGGATTCCATAGCTCAGTGACGCTCACCAGCTAACCCTTACCTATTAACATCATGCCAATCTCAGTCGTTGCTTTGACCACCCCAATACCATCTATGGCGCTATTCCCCGACTGACACGCGCCTTACCGCAAGGAGTTCCGCCTCCAATTAAATTTCCCCTCGTCCAATCGAGAACTCAAACACTGATCATCAGTCTGTTACTTTTCACCACAACTGGACCTCAACGTTAACCTTCTTACTAATACCCAAAACTCAAGTACCTTATGCCATACACAACAGTCGACTTAACGTTCCAAGTGTATCAACCATGATCCATTCTGTCGCCTCCCGCAAGGTTCGATCCACCCTCGCGCCAACTGCGCCTGGGCGTGCACAATCCGTGATGCACTCCCACATTTCCATAACCCTACCATGGATCAGGTCCTTTATGAAATCACTCTTTACTTAACCAAATCACACGCATACTCCCGCATTAGCAGATACTAAACAATCACACCTTGTCTTCTGAATTTCTTTCTGATTTGATACCACTCAGTCCGTCTAACCTCGAGTTTACTGTTCCCCTCGTCTCTGATGTAGTTGTCTCCCGGAGATGCTCGTGCAGTAGATGACGCGCTTACCAGTCTTGTTATGCCTTCAATTCTTCGAACGTTCTTCATTAGCTTCTTTGCGGCTTCAGATCAATTCTTCTCTTACCTGTCCTTCCTCCTTGTAGCTCTAATCTTAGTACTCCTGACGACGCTCAACCAACAATCCGTAGAACCTTACCTGAGACTCTGCCTTCTGGGTACAAACGTCTTTCGCATAATCATTGCTCACCATTTCCGTCTGGGAGTAATCCACATGTACTGCTCGTGAGCTTGAAGGGACTTACCCATACCGTTCACGCATTCTCAGCCTAAAGAACTTACCTGTGCTGCTGTAGCTTGAACCATTCTAGAATCTTTGTTACCAACTCCTCACTCCCAACCCGGTGCAGAATAGAAAATTTTCCAAAGTGTCTCTATCCTTGGTTTCCAACTGGCAATAACCAGGTCGTAGATCAACTCTTGGAGACATCGTCCCCACTGGTACCCAACATTGTACTTTTCGTTCAAACCCAACGATGCCAACAATCCCCGCAGTATAACACACTGGCTACACCAGGCTCAGATTCCTTCAATTTCTTCGATAGACTTTCTGTCGTCCAAAACCGTCTTTTACAACATTCCCTATACCAATCCTATCCATAGTCTGACCTTGAAGTATTCCCTAAATCTTCCTTTGCATACCCACATAATTTTCCCACTGATCAGCTCCGTCTCCTTTACGTACTCCAGATGACATCCTCAACAATCCATCTGCCAGAGTTTCTAATTCCTTCTCAATAAGTATCACTGTCCTCAGCCTCTCGAATGGCACCATAGAGGCACCCTCTCTATGTCCATCACCCTCTCGGAGCATTCGCAACACCGAATCCTTCCAGTTCGCTACATGACCAAAGCATAAGCTCGTCAGATACATACTCACCCTTGAGGACTCGGCCTCGAACTTTGAATGTATCGCTGCACTCTGGTTCTCCGTTCCCTCACCATGGGAAATCCATCCCAACATCTCGAGTCATTCTACGTAGAAGTCATGCCCTCACCTGACCTCCTCTCAGGTGGCATCCTCTTCCTCATATGCATACCAATTAACCTCCTGGTTCCTGTCGCCATCTCGATATCTACCTTTTCAATCAGGCTTCTTTCAAATCTCAAATTAGGTGCCCAAGCACTGTCTGGGGTCCTTCTATCTCAACAATCGAGAATCCGACCTCGCTGCGTTCTATCAACAAAAGTACCGTCTTATCAGTCAGACTTTTCCCCTTTTTCTTGGCAATCCAAAAGCCACAACATTATCCGGGGTTCTTTCAACTTGATTATCACGAATCTATCTTCACTAATTCCATCAAAGGAAGCACCGCCCTTGCGGCTCTAGCACTCATGCTCTATACATCAACCATCAGTTCCTCAAACAATATGGCCCTCTCCGCCATCCACATGCAGACAAAAACTCTTTCCTCAAAGCAGCCCAAATGCCTTAGGCTATTTCAGATCTCATGCCCTTAAATGGGTCGCCACCAATCCCAGATACATCCATCTGTATAAATTTCCGAAATGAACTATCCAAATCACCAAACCCATTGATCTACGCTGTTGTTACCCCTAACAGTCCAAACCAGACTCACACATTTGCCCGTCTCCACGGTTCTAATCATGTCTTTAAAATCTCTTCTAACCATTCATCAACTAGGTTCTTTCCAACCCATTAAGCCAGTACCTCCGCCCGAGTACCAAATCCAGGCATCTCCCTGCCTCAATGTTTAACACAACCCTCTAATCAGGATCTCTCATCCTCTTAACCAAGGGTGGAATTAACTCTGCTCATCTATTGATAAATTCCTTGTCAACTCGAACTCTCCTCAAAACCCGAGGTTAACACCCTTTAAGCCTTTCATGTAATACCCTTATCTGTCCATACCTCACAGTAGACCAACACTGGCCACCTTACTGTTAAAACATCGAAATCAGCTATTTCCCCAGAGAAATCTGCTGCTCTTCTATCCCGTCTCAACTAACAACTCCACAGCTACCCAAACACTAGTGACCCTCTGCTGCTACACTCAGGGGTAACTAGAGATTTCAACTCCAACTTATATCTAAAACCCCCTTTTCAACACAATATCAGGTCCCCAAACCCTTCTAGGAACCAACAACACAATTCCACCTGTCAAAACTGACCTAACACCTGAACTCTGGGGTTCCTACTCTGAACCAAACCACCACTAGGTCCAAATATCCACAGGTATAATGCACACCCAAGCATATACTAGGTCAAGTCCACCATGATATACATATAGCTTACCAAATCTCTATCACCACTAAGTGTATCCACACTCATCATGCTTCATACAAGCCAGTAAACAGATATAACATATGAATTTAATTCAGAAAACTAACCACATACGCTCAATATGCGAACCATTATGCCAATTTTCATCCACATGCATAATAATGTTATTCAGCACACATTAATCTCAACATGCAACAGTCAAGGGCCAGGCCCTATCAGTATCTCATGCATATGTCATCTCATTCCTTATGCTCCATATAAATAAGCAGGCAAACAGGGCATTCAAACATATATTCAAACATGTCAATCATTCATACCAACCAACCCTGAGTCGAGCTTGTCACTGACAGCGAGCGTACATGTTCGGTCGATCTCCAGAACCAATAAACCTTGGCTCGCTCTGATACCAAGTTGTAACGCCCTACTTCCTTAGAGCCGTTACTAAGTGAGTTTTTAAGACAAAGCAGTGTGCAATGAACTCGCTAACCGAGGTTTTTGAAACAAAAGTGTGACTAATTAAAAGTTAAGGCTGTAATCTTTGAAAATGCATCGTTTCATCAAAACTTCTATTATTAAACAGTTGGGATCCCAAAATAAGATTTTAAAACTAATTACATCTTTAAATAAGGTTACAGTTTGAGAAATTATAAAATTATAGATTATTACAGCCATTTTCGAATAAACCCCCAACCAAAGCAGTCGGGCAGGCCAAACATGTACACGTCGCTTCACGCTCTCCGTACTCATGGTTGGTTGACTCAGTCATTGCCCTTACCTGCAACACAGAGCACCCGTGAGCCGAAGCCCAGCAAGAAAACTCATGCAGGACATAACATATGCAATGTATACAGTTTATCATAACAGATAATCCACAATAAACAAGTCAATCATTAGACTAAGCAAACACGGCCAAGCCGCCCCAGAGCCTTACCGAAGCCTGGGGTATCGGTTCTCACTGCGAGGATAACTCATGTATCCCTTGGGTCCCACCCTGAATATAGCATCCCATGTGCTAGGTGTTACTTTCGGCCCACGGCCGCCCCGGCTTACGCCGTACTCGGCCCACGGCCGCCCCGGCCTACGCCGTACTCGGCCCACGGCCGCTCATTTCATCATAATCACACATATAGTGCATTCGAAATAATCATTCACACACATCATGATTCATTTAAGTTTAAACATTTGCACATAATACAATCTGGGGCCATGCCCTAACCTCGGGTGTTATAGTTTTCTTACCTGCATTCCGAGCCTCCTGATGCACTAAAGCCGCGAGCACGGTCCTCTAGCACGAGCCTCTCAAAGAACCTAGTCACAACACACAAGAAACATCCCTCATTACTAATCAACCCAAAACCACTTTCCGGGACCAATCCCGCACTCTCGGGACCCCTAAAACCTTAGAACAACACCCCGGAGGCATCCCCCGAACCCCCGGAGCAAAGGCCTAAAATTGCCTAAAAATGATGCCCTGAAATTAGCCTTGTGCCGTGGCACCACATCCTTGTGCCGCGGCACCCATCAATCAGAGGCTCCCTTGCCGCGGCACGAAAAACCTGTGTCGCGGCACGCCTTCGCAGACCCAGAATTCTGGGTTTTCTCCTGCGTTTTCTCCGAGCTAAAACCTTACCAAATCAACCCAAACTCACACCCAAGCCCCAAAACCAACTCAAGACTCCAAATAAACCATCCAACAACCCATACACATCACCAAAACATCTAAACACCCAATCAAATCCCCAAAATCCACATCCTTGATTTCAATTTCAGAAAAAATAAAAACTCAAACATCAAACTTAACCCATGCTCAAATTCTTAACCCATAACATAATCAAGCCTTAAATGTGTATAAAATTCCTTACCTCATATGGAGAATCCATCCCTAAGCTTCCTTCATCTCCTAGGTCTCCAACTTCTCCTTCTCTTCTTCTTCTTCTTCTTCCTCATGCCCTAGCTTTTCCCTCTCTTTTCTCTTCTCTTCAAACACTATCAAGACCAAAATGGTTAAGCCCTAAACCGTGTACCCCATAAAACCAGCTGCCATTTATCTAATTCCCAACCAAATGACCATTTTGCCCCTCCTTGCCTATCCTTTCCCACCTAAACCTCAAGGGTACTTAAGTCTTTTCATTTCTATTTCATTTTTACCATTTTCTTTCTAAAACTTGTTACTCTCAGCAGTAACTAATGGTTACCCAGGTTACTAAATCTCCAATAACCATTACCCACTAAATCTCAACTTAACCATAAAATTCCCGAGGTACCCCTAGGCTCCTCCCGAGCCGGGTATAGAAATCCCGTTGTGACTCTTGAGTTAACGAGCTCTCTAGAACCGTCTCGGCACGTGCATCACAATAATACAACCACACCCACGTGGTACAATTCACAGAATACAGTTATCACATATCAATACAGTTATGCCCAACATGGCCAAAATTACAATTATGCCCTTCTAACACGATCCGGGCCTACATGCATACTAGTAAACATAGCCATGCATCTCAGTTAAACAAATAGCCAAATAACATGCTTTAAATCATAATCATGCATTTAATTCATAAAATCACACATAAATCCCAACCTGCCCTCCTGGCACACTAATCAAGGCCCTTAAGCCTTATTAGTGAATTTGGGTCGTTACAGCATCCGTGGTGGCCCGACCTGCCGCAGAGGGCGAGCGGAGCTGTGCACCGCTCGACGAATCGTTCGCGGCCTGGAGCGGCGAACATTTTAAGGCGGGGGCCTTCCTCCCGTTGGATCAGTATTTTGCTGATTTCCTTAATTACGTGGGGTTGGCCCCATTTCAGCTCCCCCCCAACTCCTACCGCTTGCTGGCGGGGTTGAAATACTTGTTTCAGAAGCACGAGTGGGAGGTCCCCACTCCTGTGGACATCTTATACTTTTTCTGCCTCAAGGCCAGCCCGGATCAGCGGGGGCGAGGTGACGGGTTTTACTACTTAACCCGATTTCCCAATACGGCTGCGGTCATCGAGCTGCCCAGCCACCCCAACGACTTCAAGGATCAGTTCTTCATGTCGACGGGGTTCAGAAACTGCGAGCTCCACTACTTCAATCGCCCTCGTAAGTGTTTGTTTTTTTTTTATCCTTAGCTCGGAAGTTAAGTGTCGTTTTTGCTCCTCCAACATCCTTTTCTGACTTAGACCAATCATACAGCCATCTTCGCGAGGACAGAGAAATCTGTGACCCTCAGGGCCCAATATGAGACATTGGCGGGCTTGCCCCCCAGTGAGAAAGATTATCGCGCGCTCGTAACAGACGAGACGATGGTGGCCTGCAAGCTGATTTTCCCAAATCAGACTTTGAACCTCAGGAGGCCCCGGGGGCTTCCCCCAGCTCGCGCACCAGACCCATCATCATGGAGGAGGTCGCGGAAGACGAGGATGAGGAGGACGAGGGCGACGAAGTTCCCCTCGTGAGGAATAGGAAGCGGACCTTGGAGGTCGTCCCGGGGACGGGCGAGGAAAGGATCCAATCCGGAGTAGCCGCGGGTCCTTTTGGCCAAGGTAACCCTTACATGTTTAGGAGTCTAGATAGGGCCACAGAAGACCCCCGGCTGGCTAGGTTCAATCCTAGGAAGCTCGTCCATCGTCACCGAAGTGATCCGGACCTGAACACAACCCTGCTCCATTGCGTCGACCGGCTTGTGCTGGACTACCAAGATAGCCGGCCTAGGGGTACCGTAGTAGTAGATAACACCCTAGCCTTTAGATCGATCCTATTCGAGGAGAATGGGACCAACCTTCGCACATGGCCATCACTCCGGAGGGGTGTCGTAGCCCTGGGGATTAGGCAATATGTAGAGGAATCTAGCCCTGAGTCAGACCCGGGCCCAAAACTTGCGCCAGCTCGGGAAGTAATCGACTTAGATTCTTCTTCTAGCTCGGGGGGTAGGATTCCCTTAGTACACATACTTGAATTTTTCTTTACCCCTTCACTTTTGTTTTTGCATGATCATTAATTCTCGTACTAACCATGTTTTTGCTTTGGCAGAAGAGATGTCTCAGCCCGAGGAGAGCCTGCGAGGTGCGGTCTTTGGAGGGAACGCCGCCGCTGGGCCAAGAACGAAGAGGCTCCGGACGTCCAAGAACGCCACCGGGACCCCCACCAAGTCCCCTGCGAAGGAGAAGGATCAAGCCCCAGCTGCACAGGTCGCGGGAGTGGTCCTTCCTGCTGCTGGGGGAAGCAATATGCCTCCACCGGCTCCGCGAGCTCCACTCGCTGCCCGAGACGCAGGAACGGAGGTTGGGACATCAACCATTGTACCTTTCGATGTACGCATCCCAGTCAATCCCTAGGACCTGGAGAAGATCCCCGATGCCTTTCGGGGAATGGTGTATGAGTCGGCGAACTACGCTGTCAGCCACATATACAAGTTCACTGAGAAGGAGCTTCGGGCCATCGAGACAATGAGCCCGTTGGGCATGCTGTAGTCTTCACTAGGCATGGCCATGACGGTAAGCTAACCTTAACCTTTTTGTGGTTTTTTACATTGTTATATTTTGCCCTGCTTTTTTTTTTCTAAGGCAATTGTCTTTCCGTCTTCGCAGAGCGTTGTCGCCCTTCATCGGAGCATCATCAGGACCAAAACTCAGCTCGGGGACATGAGGGACGAGCATCACACTACCCTGCAAGCGGCCAAGGATGCCCTGGCGGCCTCGCAGGTCGAGCTGGAGAAAACTCGTTTGAAGGTCCAAGAGCTCGAGACCTCCCTTGCCACCTCGAGGACGAACCTAGACGCCGCCAAGACTGAGGTCCAGGTTGCCCAGGCTGCCCTAAAGGCCAAGCGGACAACTTCAGAAAAGTCCATGGAAGATCTGTTCTACCACTGATGGGCCTACAATCCAGATGCGGACTTCTCCTTCATGTCAGCGAGCCTCTGGGAGCGCTTGCTGGTGAAGTTCCAAGCTCGCCTTGATAAAGAGGCGCCCTCGGAGACCGGGGATGGTTTTGGCGCAGCTGAGAAAGGTGAGACAGCGACCTCCAAGGGCCCACCTGGTGGAGCTTAGTGCGTGTCTTTTCTTGTGCCCCCCAATATATTTTAAATAATTTTTATGTAACCTTTGCATGAGGTGCTTTCACCTTGAGACAATTTGCTTTAACGCTTTTAATTGATCTTCTCTTTTTTGCCTTTATGCATTTTGGCTACAATTTCTTGAAAAACTTAGTTTATGCTGATCTTTTTCCATATCTCAAGCTCTTTAGGGAGAACAGCGATCCATAGATTTAAACCAACTTCTAAGTTTTATGACCCGGTTAGGACCAGGAACTTAGTTTGAAAACTTAGTTCACGTTAACTTTTATCCATATCTCGAGCTCTTTAAGAAGAACAATGATCAATAGATTTAAATCAACTTCTAAGTTTTATGACCCGGTTAAGACCAGGAACTTAATTTGAAAACTTAGTTCGCGTTAACTTTTATCCATATCTCGAGCTCTTTAAGAAGAACAACGATCAATAGATTTAAATCAATTTCTAAGTTTTATGACCCGGTTAAGACCAGGAACTTAATTTGAAAACTTAGTTCGCGTTAACTTTTATCCATATCTCGAGCTCTTTAAGAAGAACAACGATCAATAGATTTAAATCAACTTCTAAGTTTTATGACCCGGTTAAGACCAGGAACTTAATTTGAAAACTTAGTTCGCGTTAACTTTTATCCATATCTCGAGCTCTTTAAGAAGAACAACGATCAATAGATTTAAATCAACTTCTAAGTTTTATGACCCGGTTAAGACTAGGAACTTAATTTGAAAACTTAGTTCGCGTTAACTTTTATCCATATCTCGAGCTCTTTAAGAAGAACAACGATCAATAGATTTAAATCAACTTCTAAGTTTTATGACTCGGTTAAGACCAGGAACTTAATTTGAAAACTTAGTTCGCGTTAACTTTTATCCATATCTCGAGCTCTTTAAGAAGAACAGCGATCAATAGATTTAAATCAACTTCTAAGTTTTATGACCCGGTTAAGACCAGGAACTTAATTTGAAAACTTAGTTCGCGTTAACTTTTATCCATATCTCGAGCTCTTTAAGAAGAACAGTGATCAATAGATTTAAATCAACTTCTAAGTTTTATGACCCGGTTAAGACCAGGAACTTAATTTGAAAACTTAGTTCGCGTTAACTTTTATCCATATCTCGAGCTCTTTAAGAAGAACAACGATCAATAGATTTAAATCAACTTCTAAGTTTTATGACCCGGTTAAGACCAGGAACTTAATTTGAAAACTTAGTTCGCGTTAACTTTTATCCATATCTCGAGCTCTTTAAGAAGAACAACGATCAATAGATTTAAATCAACTTCTAAGTTTTATGACCCGGTTAAGACTAGGAACTTAATTTGAAAACTTAGTTCGCGTTAACTTTTATCCATATCTCGAGCTCTTTAAGAAGAACAACGATCAATAGATTTAAATCAACTTCTAAGTTTTATGACTCGGTTAAGACCAGGAACTTAATTTGAAAACTTAGTTCGCGTTAACTTTTATCCATATCTCGAGCTCTTTAAGAAGAACAGCGATCAATAGATTTAAATCAACTTCTAAGTTTTATGACCCGGTTAAGACCAGGAACTTAATTTGAAAACTTAGTTCGCGTTAACTTTTATCCATATCTCGAGCTCTTTAAGAAGAACAACGATCAATAGATTTAAATCAACTTCTAAGTTTTATGACCCGGTTAAGACCAGGATAGGACTTAGTTAGCGTTAATCCTTATCAATATCTCGCGTTTTTTAAGAAAAACAACGGTCAATCGATATGAATCAACTTCTAAGTCATTAAGGAGACCTGGTTATATCCAAGTACAATATGCCCCCCAAGTAACTGGAAAGGGTCTTTCGTGGTTACTTTAGATTACAATTGCAAACATACATAAAAGCTGATTCTCATTAATACATAAAAAGTGGCCTTCCAAGCCTTACAGGTGAATCATTGATAATATTTCTTTAAGTGGATGGCGTTCCAAGTCCGCGGGACCGCCCCTCCATCCAGTCGAGCTAACTTATAGGTTCCCTCCTTAATGATTTCGATGACCTGGTATGGTCCTTCCCAGTTTGGTCCTAAAACTCCATCTTTGGGATCTTTCCCGGCCAGGAAAACTCTCCTCAGGACCAAGTCGCCAACGCTAAAGGCGCGTTTTTTTACTTTGGTGTTGAAGTAGCGAGTGATTTTCTGCTGATAATGGGCGAGCTGGAGTTGCGAATCTTCTCGCCTTTCATCAACTAGATCGAGGGAATTGCACAGGAGCTCGTGGTTTCGATCTTGGTCGTAAGACTGGACTCTATGTGAAAGCACCTTAATTTCCACGGGGAGGACTGCCTCACTCCCAAAGGTTAGGGAAAAGGGAGTATGACCCGTAGGAGTCCGATGCGAGGTTCAGTATGCCCATAGGACCTGTGGGAGTTGCTCTGGCCAGACCCCCTTTGCTTCATCCAATCTCTTCTTGAGGCTCGTCTTTAGAGTCTTGTTGACAGCTTCGACCTGGGCATTAGCCTAAGGATAGGCCACGAAGGAGAAACTTTTTATGATTCCGTATCTTTCACAAAACTCGGTGAACAGGTCGCTGTCGAACTGGGTGCCGTTGTCGGAAACGATCTTCTTAGGCAGGCCGAACCGACAGATGATGCTTTTAATCATGAAGTCCAGCACCTTTTTGGACGTTATCGTTACCAAAGGTTCTGCCTCAGCCCACTTAGTGAAGTAGTCGATGGCTACCACGGCGTAACGGACCCCGCCTTTTCCAGTGGGGAGGGCGCCCACCAAGTCTATCCCCCAAACGGCAAACGGCCATGGGGACGAGATCATCTTCAGCTCGACTGGAGGAGCTCGGGCAACTGCGGCGAACCGCTGGCACTTGTCGCACTTCTTTACGTATGAGATCGAGTCTTTGGACAGAGTTGGCTAGTAATACCCCTGCCTCAGGACCTTTAAGGCCAAGCTCTGCCCCCCAGTGTGGTCTCTGCAAAATCCTTCGTGCACTTCCTGCAGGATGGCCTTTGCTTCACTTGGAAGAACACACCGGAGGAGAGGTAGGGAGTGCCCACGTCGGTACAACACCCCATCGACTATCGTATACCTAGGACCTTGATACAGGACTCGCCGTGCATCGTTACGTCCTTCAGGCAGCTTGCCTTCGACGCGATATTCAAGGATGTGGGTCATCTAGGTCGGCCTGGTATCGATCATATCGACCACCGTCCTGACTTCTTCTACGCTTGGTTTCTCCAAGAATTCGACTGGTACTAGACCCAATGTCTCCGTTTCCCCAGAGGTGGCGAGCTTGGCAAGAGCATCTGCATTAGCATTCTGCTCCCGAGGTATCTGCTTGACCGAGCCTCGTTCAAACGCAGACAGCTCAAATTTCACCTTTGCCAGATAGGCGGCCATCTTGGGTC
Source organism: Humulus lupulus (assembly GCF_963169125.1). Lineage (NCBI taxonomy): Eukaryota > Viridiplantae > Streptophyta > Magnoliopsida > Rosales > Cannabaceae > Humulus > Humulus lupulus. The sequence continues at coordinate 253,688,468 of NC_084802.1, read as the reverse complement.
CCCGTACTTGATATTCGCCCAGAACCTGGTTCACCACGAGCTAGAAGTCACTGAAGCACTGGACGGAGCTCGCCTTCAACTCCTGGGCTATCCTCAGTCCCGCCAGCAAATCTTCGTATTCGGCCTCGTTGTTGGAGGCATCGAATCCAAATCTCAGTGCCGAGTGGAATCTATGTCCCTCGGGGGATATCAAAATGATTCCAGCTCCGGAGCCATTTTCGTTGGATGAACCATCTACAAAGACCCTCCACGAAGCCTGGGGCGAGCTGATTTGGCTGCGGGATCTTCCTGGAATCCCGTGCACTCTGCCATGAAATCGGCCAGGGCCTAACTTTTTATAGCAGTCCGCGGAGTGTATAGTATCTCGAACTGACTGAGTTTGATGGTCCACTTTAACAAATGCCCCGATGCTTCAGGTTTTTGAAAAACCTGCCTTAAAGGTTGATCGGTCATGACGTGAATCGAGTGGGACTGGAAGTATGGCCTGAGCTTTCGCGAGGCCGTGATAAGGCAGAACGCCAACTTCTCCATCAGCGGGTATCGGGATTCAGCCCCGAGAAGTCTCTTGCTGATGTAGTAGACTGGTTTTTGAACTTGGTCCTCTTCTCGTACCAGTTGAGCACTAGCTGCGTCCTCAGTGACAGCCAGGTAGAGAAAAAGAGGCTCTCCTGCCTTGGGTTTGGATAGCACGGGCGGCTCAGCCAGATGTGCCTTCAGGTCGAGGAATGCGCTTTCGCATTCTACTGTCCATTCAAACTTTTTGTTTCCTCGGAGGAGATTGTAGAAGGGCAAACACTTATCGGTGGACTTGGAAATAAACTGGTTGAGGGCTGCCACTCTTCCTGTCAGGCCTTGGACATCTTTTCGCGAGCCTGGCGCGACTCCAAAAGTGCATTTCTGTGGATTGAGCCTCATGCCATATTCCCGTAGTATCTTAAAACATTCTTCCAGGTTGGAGACATGGTTATCGGCAGTCTTCGACTTGACTAGCATGTCATCAACGTACACTTCCATGTTCTTCCCAATCTGGTCCGCGAACATTCTATTGACTAGCCTTTGGTAGGTAGCTCCGGCGTTCTTCAGACCGAACGGCATGACCTTGTAACAATAGACGTTAGTTAGGGTCATGAAGCTGGTGTGTTCCTGGTCCGCCGGATTCATCGCGATCTGATTGTAGCCTGAGTACGCATCCATAAAGGACATGAGCTCGTGCCTTGCCATGGCATCCACAAACTAGTCGATCCTGGGAAATGGAAAGCAATCCTTGGGGTAGGCTTTATTCAGGTCGGAGAAATCGATGCAGGTCCGCCATTTCCCGTTAGGCTTCGAGACCAGCATGGGGTTGGCAACCCATATTGGAAACTTGGCTTCACGGATAAAGCCGCATTTCTTGAGCCGGGCTACCTCTTCCTTTAGGGCTTCAGCTCGAGTTGTTCCTAAACACCTTTGCTTCTGGGACTTGGCAGGAACGCTTTTATCCAGATGAAGTGTGTGCATGATGACACTCGGGCTAATTCCCACCATGTCCTCGTGCGACCATGCGAATACGTCCAAGTTATCCTGCAGAAACTTAGTCAGCTCTGCCTTCCTCTTGCTACAGAGGTTTTTCCCGAGCTTGACCTTCCGACAAGGGTTCTGTGGATCGATACTCACCTCCTCGAGCTCCTCAATAGCCTGGAGCTCGAATCTGTCCTCGCCTATTCGAGGGTCAATGTCCTCACTTAAGACGACATTTTCCCCCTCGGCCCTTTGAGGTTTTTCAATCTCAGGATCAGCTAAGGGTTCCTGAGATTCCTCTTCACCTTGAATGGCCATTGCCAGCTGCCCGGGTTTAGATTTTCCCTTCATGGAAATGCTGTAGCATTCCCTGGCAGCGAGCTGATTGCCCTGGACAGTGCAGATTCCCGTTGAAGTAGGGAACTTCATTGAGAGGTGGCGAATGGACGTAACGGCCTCGAAGGCTAAGAGCGTAGGTCGGCCCAAAATGGCGTTGTAGGCAGCGGAGCAGTCAATGACCATGAACTCGAGGAGTTTGGAGACTGTCCGAGACCCTTCACCTAGGGTGATCACTAACTCGATCGTCCCAATTGCTGCTGATCCTTCTCCCGAAAAACCATACAACATCATGGAGGTTGCCTTCAGCTCGGCGACGGTCAAACCCATCTTCTCTAAGGTGGATCGGAATAGGAGGTTCACCGAACTCCCGTTGTCTATCAGTACCCACCTCACTCTCCAGTTGGCGAGCTGGACTGCTACGACCAGAGGATCATTGTGAGGGAACTGGACATGGCCCGCGTCTTCCTCCGTAAAAATGATTGGTTGCCTTTCCAATCGCTGTTGCTTTGACTGACGCTGTTCCGGAACGAACTCCACTCCGTTATGAGCCTTTAGTTCGTTCACGTATCTCTTCTGGGCGCCTCTGCTCGTGCCGGCCATGTACGGTCCCCCAGAGATGGTGGATATCTCCCCCCCTACCACAGGGGGAGGGACATCCTGATCTAACCGAGACCCGGGCTGACTGGTCGGGACTTCCGGAGCAGGTCGGTTTGCTGGAACCCTGTTCCATGCATATTGAGCCAAGGGGCCGGCTCGGATGAGAGTCTCGATCTCGTCTTTTAGATGTCTACAATTGTCGGTATTGTGGCCGACGTCGTTATGAAAATGGAAAAACTTAGAAGTGTCTATCTTCCCCTTGTGGTGCTTTAATGGCTCCGGCCTCTTCCAAGGGATTCGAGTAGAGTTGGCTAGGAAGATATTCTCCCTAGACTGGGTTAACTCAGTATAAGTCGCGAAGACGGGCTTAAACTTGTCTATGGATTTGTTCTTCTTTTGGCCGTGCAGACTGTTTTCGCCATTTCCCTTTCTTTTGCCTCCACCGGGCTAGTTGTTCTGTGTGACATTTTGGGTCGCTGCCACGACCTCCGTCCCCACTCCAGCGAGCTGCTCGGGGACCTGGCTGGTTCCCGCAGCTGAAGCTTCGGCTTCCTCCAAGTTTATCCATTCTTGGGCCCTGTTAAGGAATTCGTTAACCGAGCCGACTCCCTTCCTTTGTATATCCTTCCAGAGGTATCCTCCAACGAGGATTCCAGTTCTCATGGCCATGAGCTTGGAGCTATCATCCGCGTCTCTGGCTCGAGCAGCAACGTTCGCGAATCTGCTCAAATAGGCCTTCAGAGTCTCACCGAGCTGCTGCCTCACGTTAGCCAGGGAGTCGGCCTGAACACGGGCGGCCTGAGAGGCTCGGAATGCCCTTTTGAAGTCAGCTGAGAGTCTTCCAGGAACTGATTGACTGTCTTTTACTTTGCTTGAACCACTGCCTGGCAGGTCCAGTCAGTGTGGAAGGGAAGATTAAACATCTCAGCTCAGGGCCAATGTTGTGGGCCATCATCAGGGTGTTGAACATCCCTAGATGGTCCGGTGGGTCTCCGTCCCCATTGAACTTTGACAAGTGAGGCATATGGAAACCAGATGGGTACGTCGTCGCTGCTATACTGGGGGCGAAGAGTTCCATCTCGTCCCCTGAATCATATTCGTCTTTTTCTTTTTCTGATAGGAGCTTCCTCATCAGCTCCTCCATCTGAGTCAAGCGCTCGAGGGTTTGGTCCTGATGTCCTTGGTTATTCCGGGGCTATTCAACAGCTCCGGACCCATTGTACATATTTGGTGGGTTATTGCCCCTCCTATCTTGAGATAGGTTATTTGGGACATTCCCTCCGTTACGTACTTCGGATAGAGCTCCCCTTGAGCGAGCGGGGTCATCTCCTCCTGCTTGTTCCCCTCTATGAGAGTTGAGGCGATCTCGCAGGTCGCCTCCCTGGGTGGTTTGATGACTTTGCGCCGAACTCAGACGCTGGAGCAGGTCTCCCCCAGAGAGATCACTCCGGCGACTGCCAGTCCAATGGCTCCTGCTAGATAGGCTTGTTGTCCGCCTATGGTGCTGAGGATCTGGGCTTTCCCTCGGTGTCTTGCTACGCCGGGAAGGTCCTGCCGATGGTGGATTTCTCCTACTACTCCTGTAACGCCCTACTTCCTTAGAGCCGTTACTAAGTGAGCTTTAAGACAAAATAGTGCAATGAACTCGCTAACCGAGGTTTTGAAACAAAAGTGTGACTAATTAAAAGTTAAGGCTGTAATCTTTGAAAATGCGTTGTTTCATAAAGACTTCTAGTATTAAACATTTGGGATCCCAAAATAAGGTTCGAAAACTATTTACTTCCAAAAAAATAAGTTTACAATTGATCAGTCACAAAATCATAGATTATTACAGACATTTTCGAATAAACCCCCAACCAAAGTAGTCGGGCAGGCCAAACATGTACGCGTCGCTTCACGCTCTCCGTACTCATGGTTGGTTGACTCAGTCATTGCCCTTACCTGCAACACAGAGCACTCGTGAGCCGAAGCCCAGCAAGAAAAATCATGCAGAACATAACATATGCAAATATACAGTAAATCATAACAGATAATCCACAGAAAACAAGTCAACCATTAGACTAAGCAAACACGGCCATGCCGCCCCAGAAACCTTACCAAAGCCCTGGGGTATCGGTTCTCACCGCAAGGATCTCACACATATCCTCTGGGTCCCGGGCCCTGCCCTGACCATAAGCATCCCATGTGCTTAGTGTTACTTCCGGCTCCACTGCCGTACCCGGCCTATGCCGCACTCGGCCCTTGCCGTTCATTTCATTATAACCACATATAGCATAAATCAAGCAACATTCAAACAAATGCTAATTCAATTAAATCTGCACCCTAACATGTAATGCAGTATAGGGCCATGCCCGACAATCATCTCATCATGCAACATGCAATATAGGGCCGTGCCCCGCAATCACACTATGGGCCCACGCCCCATCCTACGGGTGTTATAGTTTTCTTACCTGACAATTCGATAGTTAAAATCACCTGACTCCTTGAGCACGATCCCACTCGAGCCTTAGCGCACACCTAGGCACAAACACAGGTCAAAGTCATCACCGAACCCCAAGTCCGAAAACCTAGCCTCGGGACCAATCCCGAGTCCCCCGGGAAGTCCTAGATCCACAAAACAAGGTGGCGGAGTCGAACCCCGAACCCTAGGTCAAAATCCCTCACAAATAGACCAAAAACCCCATTCTGGGCGCAGGGTAGCGCTACAGCGCTCAAAAGAGAGCGCTATAGCGCTACAAGCAGAATCATCACCACCCCAGAAAGAAGGCCTAGCGCTACAGCGCCCAAAGACTAGCGCTGTAGCGCTAGTTGCAGGCAGCCAAAACCAAAAATCGCTTCTTGCGATTTTCTTCTCCCATTTCAACTCCAAACTTGTCCAAGTCTTTCCCAAGCCCAAAAACAAACTTATACACACCTCACACTCATCCCAAGCATCCCAAGAACTCAATCCCAAGCTCAAGCAACCCAACAACTCAAAATCTACCATGAACAACCCTAAACCAGAAATTCATGTAAACCACAAAGATAGAGTCTTAGAAATCATACCATTAATGCAATTTCGACCTTGATTCAACCCTAGGCCTCCTTAGCTTGTTCATCATCAAAGCTTGACCTGCTTTTCCCCAAAAGTCCCATCCATCTAGCTCAAAAACACAGCTCAAACCAGTAAAGCCCTAAAACTGAAATCCTCAAGAACTTACCTCAAGTTTCAGATGTTCTTGCTAATCCTTGCCAAGTCTTCAAGTGTAACCTTAAGATTCTTGATGCTCAGCCTATCCTAGCTCCCCACTGAGCTTGACCTCAAGAAAAATGAAGAGAAGAGGTGCTAGAACCCCCAAACCGATCCCTTAGAAAACCCATCAGTTTTCTCTCTTTTCTTTCTTTCCTTTTTCCTTTCTTTTTCAGCCCCTTTACTCTATTCTACAAAATCCACTAAGTGTATAAAGCCTCATTTATTCTATCTTCAAAAGCCAATTGACCAAAATGCCCTCCCTATTAATTCTAAACCCTTTTACCCAAGTAGGGCCATTTTAGTCATTTACCCAATTCCCGCTAATCCTCAAGTGTCTCTAATATTTTCCCGTTGCTTCCCAATACCTGATAAATCACCAAAAAACCATTTTGAAACTGTAAACAACTTTGTAAACGTTATTATGGGATCCCATGTATAGTTTAACGTTTTTAATAAAATATATCCATTCCTTTTAAATCGATATTTTAACCCTGGCCATTAATAACACCTTGATGCACGTTTATGGCCTAATGACTCTTAATCCGAGTTAAGCACTATTTAAAAGTACACAGTGTGACGGTCTTGGCTAACCAAGGCATTACATATAGTTAGAAAGTTTCAGGATTAGGCTAGAACATATCAGAACACTTCTCAGCACCCACTCCCTCACTCTCACGTTCTCTCTCTCCCTATCTTGTGCTTGGAGGCTTAGGGGAAGCTATTGAAGGAAAATCTTAAGAATTGAGCTGGGAAAATTTCAGGAATTAAGCTAGGAGCAGGTGAGGGGGACAGCTGAGAATCAAAGTTGCTACTGGGTAAGATTACAGACTTTAATCTGTTGAATTTCTGGTTGGGTTATGAGCATGCTTAGGGATACTTGAGTTGGTGTATGGATTTGGGATTTAAGGAAGTTTGAGCTAGTATTTTAGGCCATATGTGTTGTTGTAAGGTGATATTGAGAGTTTTGGACCTAGTACTAGCTTAGGTATATGTTTGAATGGAATTCTATAGATTTGATTTGGAGGAAAAATGCAGAAAGAAGCTAGGTATTCTAGGTTCGCGGGGGCGCACCGTGTCCCGCGTGACCCCAGAGGCCTTAGGGGCCTGCTGTTTCATGAGTGCGCTGTGACCCTAAAGGGGCAAGTCGCAGCCCGCATGCCCTTAAGAGTTGGGGCTAGCGTCTCTGACTTGAGGGCGCGTCGCGACTCGCCTAGGCAGCCTTAGCCGAAATAGGTTTTTGGGCTCGGGGACTTAAACCTAAGCGCTTGGGATGAATTCTACTACCTGGTTTAGTAGAATTCGAGGTCTCGGAGGCTAGTATTTTATTCCAAAGCATTTAATTGGATTAGATTTTAATAGTTGTCTATTTTCGCTTGTGACTAGGGTAACCGTTAAGGCTCAGAATTGAGGATCGTGCTTGGGACCACTACATATCTTTAGCTCGGGATCCGAGGTAAGAAAATTGCACTCGAGTTGTGATTGGGGCTGAGATCCCCTGTAAATGGATATATGTGAGATTATAAATGTATTTGTGATTGGAAATATCTGGATATGCAGGTTAGCTTGTGTTGCTTTCAATTGTGTGTTCTGCAACTTGTATGTCTGCTATGTTTGATGTGAAAGTCCGACCTAAGGGAGCCGGAGTTGATGTTATGCGTACTGAACGTAGCTCAGCCTAAGCAAGCCGGTATCAGCTAAATAACTAGAGGGCTCAGCCTAAGGGCACCGACACCTAATTAAATGTATCAAGATTGAATTATATATTCAGATTTAACTATTACTGTTGCTTAGCTTATTACTTGTATTCTGCTGTTAATTGAGCTGGTTGATCTAAAGTTTATTATGCATATTCTGTTGTTGTCTATGCTTGTTGAATTTAGTTTTCTTACTGAGCCTTGGCTCATAGGTGCTACGTGGTGGAGGTAAAGGCAAGGAAAACTGGCGCTGGGGCGCTACTTCGAGACTCGACAGACTCCTTCATATCCTTCCTAGCGCTATGGCGCCCTTTTGATAGCGCTGTAGTGCTATTGACAGCATCAAAACTCGTACATATCTGCCCCGAAAAACATGATTTTCTCCAAATTAACTATATTTTCTTCCACTTTCACTTCATTCCACCCTTTTCATCAACTTATCATGGAAAACCTGAAACATGAACAAATGAGCATAATTCTGCAATAAAATAACCCTAAACTAATGAAAACCAACATAAAAAAACTAGACCATAAACGAGCCTAAAACTCATTTATCAAACATAGGGGGAAATTAATGACCTAGATATTCTAATCTCTTGAATTCTTGTTTTGTGTTAGTTATTTTCTTAAATCTTTATTTTCTTGAATTATTATTTGACTTGGATTGAAAGAAAAATAGTGTTTGGTAATTAACAACTTAAAGATTACTCTGTGAAATTGATTTAATATACCACTTGTTACAATATGTGCTTATGATATCAATAACTCCTATCGAGCCGGGAATTGAGCTCCATCGAACTTCATCGAGCCAAATCAAATTTTTCATAAAAATCTTCATTTTTAAGGCCCCATCGAGCTGGGCATCAAGAACCATCGAGTCTAATCAATTTTCTGCAAATTTCAAAGTTTCAGATCTGAAAAAAAAAATTATGCTCAAATCTATTCGAAAAAGTTACATTCATATTTTAACTGAATATTTTCTTGAGTTTAAGCTTTGGATCGTTAAAAAAAAAATGATGGTGTTAATGGTAGATGGGAGCTTCTATGGTGAGAGGATGTGGTGTTAATGGAGGATCACCTTCCACTTTAATGGTGAAACTCCTCCTCGTAGTGAAGGATGATGAGGGATGATTTTTAACATTTTTTCACAATAATGTGCTGGCGATGATAGTGGTAGTAGTGGTTGGGAGATGGAGAGAGAGCAACTAAAAGGTAGAAACAAGAATATGTCAGGAGTATTTTTGTCATAAGATAGACATTGTCATATTTTACAAATTAAGCAAGAATATGCACGAAATTAAGCATAGTTTTTCAAATTCACTTTGAAAAATAGACGACGAGTCAACTTTTATTTTTTTAGTGTCTGAGATCCCAAGTTTTTCAACTATTACTATCTCAATGAGAATGTGGCCAAGGAATCCAACAACACCTAACCAAACAGCTGCAGCCTTCAAAAGAATGAAAATCTTCTGGCTTAAAACTCTCTGTCCCCCTTCTGTCTCTCTAATTAAAAATGGACACGTACCTATTACTTTTAACCTCACGTGATTAACAAATAAGGCATATCAGTTAACACTCTGTTACTCTTTTCCGTTACTTTTAGAATCCTTAATTTATAAATCTATTCTTTTGTCAAATATTATGACAATATTTGTTCCTCGGTCAAATATCTTAATTAACAATCTGTCAATATTTTTTAAATTGAGAAAAAATCATACATTTCCTTTAAAAACACTATAATAAGTCTATAATGTAATTTTTTTTAAAGTGAATTGTCCAATTATTTATTAATGCCTGTCAGAATTACCTTTCAAAAAAGTATATAGCTACACATATTATTTTATTAAAATTGTAATATTTTTAACTTTTTCTTAATTTGTTTCTATATACCATATTAGTTAATTTGTGTATTTCATCCCATTCATATTTAATTTTTTTTTTTGAGTAAATAGGAATTTGTGTAATGAAATTCCAATTTACACAATTAATTGTGATGAGTTTTTTTTTCTTTTATTTCACTATCTTTTTATTTTTAATTTTATAGTGTCTTTATCCACTATAAATTTTTTTTGTTTAACGCCTATATTTTCTTTACACTAATAATAATAATAATAATAAAGTTTGAGTAAAAAAATTTCTTTTTTTAGATTGTAGTGATTTTTTTTATATAAATAAAATTATGGGATTATAGTATAATCATACTAATAAAAAAATTTCAATACAAAAATATCTTTTAATATTGTATATATATATATATATTGCTGAATGTGATTCTTAGAAACGAGAGAATACATATATTAATATTGCAATAAAAGAGTCCAAACAATGATTACCATTTCAATGGATGAAGGTAAGTAAGAAATTAACACAATTTTTTAAGGCAAAATGAAAACAACTACTAACTGAAAGTAATACACACCAAAAGAGATAACGGGGAGAGTAAACTTCAAAAAATAGAATATAATGAATAGATTTAAATCAGTGTTCAAATTCATCAGGAGCAAGTGATGTATTTTTGTTGAACTCTCCATTCATATTCAAACTTGATGAAACCTGACAATATAAATATATTAATTTAAGTGAACTAAGATAGATAAATTATATTTAGATTAAAAAAAATATAGGAATAATAAATAGTTTTAATGCTTACTTGACTAAAATGAAAAGGTGATGTGAGAAATGAACTTGATATATTTGGTTCAATTGGAGCCGCGTTATGATTAGACAACACCTGCGTAATACACATATGAATAAGAAAAATGTATAAGACTAAAATGTATATATATATATATAAATTATTTATACTTTTACCTCTTCTACTGATAAATTTTGATGGGAAATGTTTTTCTTTTTCTTGCTCTTTTCAAGAACACCTTTTGGTCTACGAGATTTACCACTCATTTTGCCTTTTTTCTTCACACCCTTTAACTTGGTGTCAATTGGATTGCCAACATCATTCTTATATATTCCAGGAATTTCTTCTCCTCGTAAACATGCCTCAACATCATCGAATGTTCGTTTAAAACCTTGTATAGCAACTTTATAAGCATTCTCAGATATCGATCCCCTTGTTGAGATTTGTGTGTAAGCTCTACTTAATTCTTTGTAACGTCTTGCCATGCATGTTTTAGGATCATCAAGATGTGTATTTTCATATCTAAAAGTTATAGTGCCTGTCTTGGCATACTTTGTCCATCTTTTCAAAATGTATTGAGAAGGAATTTTTCCTATATTACGGGAAGAAAAAACCTTAAGAATATGTGAGCACAATATTCCAGCAAACTCAAACTTCTTGCAACTACATGTCACTGTGTCATTTGATGAGTCATGGTTAACTGTATGATGGAAACGTTTTCCATTAGGAGTGAGCTTGTATATTTTTTTCATTCCTAACTCACAACAAATCTCCATAACACAATTATATGCTTTTGAAAACTCAAATTCAAACATTTTCAAAATTGATGGGGTGTATACAGTTGCAGCATGATTTAGAATATCAATTGGAAGAGATGGTGGTAACTTACGTTGAGTTGTTTTGAAGTCTGCTTTGGACTCTTCATAACGACGATCATCAACCAACCTTTCAAAATGTTGAAAAAACCGCAACATACTATGTTGGTAGCTAACATAATGTTTCAAAACATTATTCATACTCTCACTCCGTTGAGTAGTTGTCATATTTGCACAAAAACTATCTCTACCATATACCAAAGCCCATTTCTCTTTTAATTTGAACATTCGTTCCAACCAATCGTTATCTTTGAGATTATATCTTTCAAGCATCTTCTTCCAAACTTCAATGAATTCATCTTCTTCCTCGAATTCATATATACAGTCACCAAAATCTGTTGCAAATTGACGAAATTTTTGAAAAACACTACTAAGGTGTTTTGCTGCATTTTGATAGATATGCCAAATACATAGACGATGATAAGTTTCCGGCCATTGTGATTCTAAGGCATTGGCCATTGCTGTATTTTGATCCGTAAGAATGGTTTTTGGCTTTTTTCCCAACATTGCTTCTGAAAATGTATCAAATAACCATATAAAAGTTTCGCAAGTTTCATCATATAGTAATGCTGCACCGAATAAAGTGGTTTGTTTATGATGGTTTACCCCAACAAACATTGCAAAAGGCCTACAATCATGATTTTTTCTATAAGTTGTGTCAAAGCAAACAACATCACCAAAGTGAGAAAACGATTCCATCATTTTTGCATCTGCCCAAAAAAATATTAGTTATCAAATCATCATTGTCTGCTTGCAAAGCATAAAAAAAAATTAGGATCTTCTGACTTCATACGCTGAAGATATTCAAGAACCCCGCCTGTATCTCCTGTTCTCATTTGGATTGTTCTTTTTGTGAGTATATAATTCCGACAATCATCAAGAGTAAATCCAAGATTATCACGCCCACCAGCTCTCCTAACCATTAGTTCTAAACTAGCCTTAGGAGCAATTCCAGAATCCTCAGCCAATTCAATTTCAACTGCTTGGGCAGCAGTTAATTTCCTTTGGGATCGATGCAAATGACTCTTGGTAGGACTTGAAGTCACATGACTATGCTCTTCTATAAATTCAACAACTTTATATTTTCCTGTTTGACGAGAATTTATTTTTATCTGTGCTAGACAACCAAACCTTGTTTCAGCAAGATGGCGTTTCACATTAACATCTCGTTTATCTGTTCCACGAAAACCTTGACAAGAACAACAAAAAATTCTATCCTTCATTTTCCCATCTTTATCCTTATGTCCTTTACTTCTTCGAATGCTAAAACCTACATTGTAAGCATAAGTATTATAAAAATTATATGCTTCTTCTTCAGTTTCAAATTCCATACCAACCTTAGGTATCACTTCATCACGAATACATGCATGGATCATTTTGATATTTTTCTCACTTCCAATGCTAGCTTCAATATCTTTGCTATTATCTTGCAATACTTCTTCAAAGCTCACAGTATGATTTTCTTCATTATTCTTAAATTCTAATCTTCGATGCGGGAGAAAATCTTCTATAATATTATTGTCCATATCTATCATCAACATTAACAAAAATATAAATTTAGAAATTAATAGTAAAGATTTTTCTTCTATGAAATAAAATATTAAGCTAAACCACAAAGGTAAAAATATCAATTCTATTTCTTAAGCAATTGTTATTCAGACTATTTCTCTTATAATTTTTTTTGACAAAGAGCAATTACTCATCAATTTCTCTTATTTTATAGTACCAACAATAGATATTAAGTAACTATGAATCTATAATATGTCAAAAGATTAAAATTAAAATTAACAAATTCTATATAAAACAATCAATAGCTCATCAAATCAATATAAATAAAAAAAATATATTATAAAAAATCACCTTTGTTATCGGGTAAATTTGTTTAATCAAAAGAACTTATTTTTAAACAATCAATCTATACAATCAAAATACCTTTAAAAAACAATCAATCTATCAAATCAATATAATATAATATAAAATAAATATTATAAGTCCTAATCATTATTCTTTTACAATAAAATAAAATAAATTAAAATAATATATAATATAATTGTTTAAATGAATGGCATCAATTGGAGGAATGCTCACCATAAATCTTTTCTCTATTGCAGGCTTGGATATTGCTGCATGTGATATTATTGAATGTGATTCGCTTTTTGCAGAAAGAAATTCAATATCCCTGATATTTTTTCTAGTTTAGGAGAGTGTGCTCTCAATCTTCTGAAAGCATAATAAAAAGAGGAACAGAGAGGTGATTGTTAACTGAATGATATTTGACCGAGAGGAACAAATATTGTCATAATATTTGACAAAAGAATAGATTTATAAATTAAGGATTCTAAAAGTAACGGAAAAGAGTAACGGAGTGTTAACTGATATGCCTTATTTGTTAATCACGTGAGGTTAAAAAAAATAGGTACGTGTCCATTTTTAATTAAAGCGACAGAAAGGGGACAGAGAGTTTTGAGCCCGAAGATTTTCATTCCCTTCAAAAGGGGTGCAGTTTAGGAAGTTCTTGCTCAATAACTTAATTTCCACCACCTTCGATTTATCATATAAAACAGGAGCACATGATTTGCACATCAAATATACCCAAAATCACATGGGGAATACAACAAAGGCAAAGAATCAGCGCAATGACTATTTTCTAGTGCAAACTCAATATTTGTAGAAGTCAGACTCAGAACATTGCGGTTCTGAATCAAAACGTCCTCATTCAACGACACTTGAAAGAACAAATAATAAAAAATTGGCCTTGTGGAGAAAATCAAAAGTGCCCACCATTTGGAATATCAGATAAGGTGCATCTTTACTTCTTACTTTTACAAGAGAGGTAATGTGCCAACGGCGCCACCTATACCTCATCATACAAAGTAAATACCAAAGGCAGACTGTCTTGAAAATTTGAAAATATTTTGGACAAGGATGCCATTGATATCATACAAAGCTTTACATCATATGACAGTATGAATCCTCAACAAACTTATCCGTTGCATTTCCGAGGGATAAGGATGGTAACTGTTTTGTCTATCAAACAAGAGAAGACAGTAAAACAAGCACCAGAACTCTACAACAATATCGATGACAATGTTTTTGTAAAAGAATATCAAGCAGGGGGAAAACAATATTTGATCCTCTGTTTCTATCATTGCCAATTGTGTCCATTTTGATGCTGATTAATCTTTGGCTGTCGGCAATTCCCCCAATCTATCCAGGGGGACGAACCAATGAGATGAAATATTATCTGTCATGAAAGTCTACTGATCAGATGTTTTCTTTCAAGGTAAGAAGTTAATTTTGGTAAATTTACTGATAAGAAGATTTACTTAATGATAAGAAACTGATTTTGCTAAATGAAGAAACCTTCACACCCCTAAAAAGAATCTTAATGATGAAGCATGGCTAGCTATTCGTTCGCCCTACCAAACTAGTAGTAAGGTGAGCTATGTGCAGAAATTCGTCTCTCCAAAACAAAGCTATTATCTGATAATGAACTTGTGGCTTTTTTAATTCCACCGCTGCCCAACTCAGGTGCGGTGCATCTATCCATGATCCATCACTTGTGACTGGAGAGATTGGAATAAAGAGTTAAAGAAAAATCATACCTCTCGTAAGCTACAAGTATCAAAACTGCTAGATTGATGTCAATCACTTGAGAGGGATAGCAACATCAAGGTACTTTTGGAGCAGCCATCCACTGGGATAAACACGACCGTGAGCTTCCAAATGAAGATGCCAGTTCATTATCCTTGAACAACCCACAGGTGTACCTTCCATCTGACTTTCATCCTCAACCACTTGCTCTAAAAAAGTTGTCTCCTACATAGTAAGCAAAATGTCAATTAGCTGTGAGTGAATTGCAGCTTGATGATATGTAGGAAAACTGAAGAAAACTACAAAATTGCAATGACATTAATCATACTTGGAAACCCTCCTTTACTGTGTCTAACTGTCGAACGGGAATTGATGCGGGGCGTCGCCATCTCTTTGGATCCCACAAAATTGTGCTGTTGAAAGCAAATCCTGACATATCAACATGAAATCTTCGTAGTCTCTTACTTTTCTCATTAGTATGCCATCCAACGACTTGACTCCCATTGCACACTGGACCTTCCAATATGGCTTTGTTTTTGCTTTGTGCAAGCATTGCAACTGGCCAAGTGCCGAAACGACTAGAATATATATATATATATATATATATATATATTTTTATCAAAATAAACATTTGCAATATGGAAAGATTGATATGTAGGGTACACAATCAATGGTGATAATGGTTTGCATTTATAATATTCCATGATAATTAACTCCACATAGAGAAACAATTTGTAGCAATTGCTGTCAATCAAGTCATAAAACCAAATGATCAATTATGCATTTGTTTTTTCTTTCCCTTTTATAATCCTTAGAAAGAATAAAATCTTAATAAATTTGGGATGACCTTTGTCTCTTTTCAAAAAAAAAAAAAAGGAATAAAAATCTTGCAATAAGCATCTATCACATTTTCAGTCTCAAGAGTAACAACCAAATGTAAAAGGAAAAAGGGGACAGAAAATGAAATGTACAACGCATGCAAGAAGAATGAAGTATCAGAACCTTAGATTGTTACACAATACAACATAGTTCCACAGTCCATATGTTTGCTATTTGAATAGAAACACAGAAAAAGAAATATCAATGGTCCAAGTGTATTTTACAAGGAACCATTTTTCAAATTGTAAAACAAACACGCCAAAAAACAGCTCAAGAACTCAAGCTTAACCCAGAAAACACAAATCCCCAGACCATGCATACATCATTTTGTACGCACAACTTCCTATGTCCAATTTTTTTTTTACCATATTTAAGTATAACTCGAAGAAATATCTTGCGGAGAAAGCCGACCGATAACAATCCTAGTAACAACGAAAAGATTTAACAGATAACCAACAAGGAGAAGAAAATCCAGATTTGTTACAAATCACCAAAGCTAACTCAAACACATCAGCGAAATTCTAAATTTTAGAGCAGCAGATCAGCACGAATCATCAGGGGGAGCTGGCTTATAATAGAGATACTTTGTTAAGATACCTTCATAATACCCAATACCAATAACAAAGACATGAAATTACTCAAAACATCACAAACACTTATAATTATAGAAAGAGAGTAAGACATACCTAATGCTTCTCAAGCTGTAGAACAATTCAAGCGAATATATGTTGTCATCATCAGCAAAATAAACAATGCCATCGAGCCTGTGATGCTCAATATGCTCCAAAGCAGTGTTCCTCTGATGCACACCTCGGTCCTTTACTTCCGTCGAATTCTTAACACAAACCAAATGCCTATACATAACGCCAGTCTTCCTCAAAATCTCGGCGGTCTCCATCGACGCCGAATTCATTTCCACCACAATCCACAGCAATGGCGGAGGCACCAGTCTCAACACCTGCCCCAACCTATTCAAGAAATACGCCTGCAAAGGCCGATTATATGTCGGAGTCACCACAATCAGCTCTGTCTTCGGCACAAAAACAAGCTCATCGTTCGACTTGGCCTGGGTCTCGACGCCAAGCCTCACGTCCACCATAAAATCCTGCTCAGGCTTCACAACCCGATCTCCACTGCCGCCGGCTTCGGCGGCCTCGTCTTCGAATCTCACGTTCACGTGCGATGGCTTTATGTCAAAGGAGAAATCCCGAGCCAGAATGTCGTCGACGTGACCTAAGGGCATCATTCCGAGCAGGAAGCCAATCAAGAAGAAAATCGCCCACCTGCCAAAGGCTTTCCTCAACCCTGGAGGTCCCTTGCGGCGAAAGTTAAGAGCGAAAGCGGCGACGGCGGAAGGAAGGGTCGAGGGTGAGTATTTAGAAGTAGTGGAGAGGAGGTTCTTGTGAGAAGGAGAAGAAACGGAGGCGCCATTCTGGTAGGGGCGGTCATGGTGAGCTGGCGAAAGAGTTCTCCGGATCGATGCCATTGTTGTTGTGCAATGAATTGAGTGCTACATAATCCAAAAAAAATCCAATGTCCGATGGTTTTTGTTCAAGAAATGAGGATTAGTGGAGTTGATCAAACTTTAAGTTCGAAGGAAGACGGAAACCAATTTTGAAGCGGCTGAGATCTCTCTTTAACATTCTTTCTTTGAGCTCTTCTTCAATGGAGTTTCCTTCCTTCTTTCTTTTGACCCGACCCTATTTAACCGAGGAGTGAGATTTAAGACTTTTTATTTTTTTAAATCAATTTGTTTGTAGTGATTTAATCATTGTACACGTGGCAGTGGTTAGAAAATTAATTATGTAAATGTCCTATTACCCTAGATATTACCCTAGAGACGTTAAAATGTTATTTTAAAATATATAATTGATGTTTTAGACCAAAAAGTATGAGTGAAGGCTCATTTAATGAAACTTAAATAGAAAATATTTGGACATTCATTAAGATTATACAAGTGTTATATTGGGATCCCAAAACATTGTTTAAAATATAATTACAACTCAAAAGTTAGCCACAGTCGTCCTAGGCGACAAAATCGATTATTTACACAACGTTCCTCAAAATTACCCCAGTCGTGGCAGCCAGGTAGGCCAAACATGTATGTGTCACTCCATGCCCTCTAACTCATGCTTGGTTGACTTTTCCTTTGCCCTTACCTGTACCATAGAGCACCCGTGAGCCAAGACCCAGTAAGAAAACTCCACAAACATAGCATATAACAGTTTACCTCAGTAAACGCATAACTTAAATAGATATAAGAAACAATTAACATAGCGCCTAAGCCAATCAAGGTGCGTTACCAGGCACCAGGTTCAAGGTCTTCACCGAGCAGATGAGTACAACACCTGTAACACCCCAAGTTGCTAATAAGGTTTAGGACCTTGATTAGCATGCCTGGATGGCAATAAGTGAATTAACATGATAATATATATGAATTTAAGTGAGTATGTGATTAGAATGCATATTTAGGTGGTATAAATATGCGTGTGGGCCCCGTTTGTATTAGGGGTAAATTGGTAATTTTAGCCCGCTGAGGGCATAAATGTGATAATTGTATTATGTGATGTGTACCACGTGAGTGTGGTGATGTTAATGTGATGCACGTGCCAAGACAGTCCTAGGGAGCTAGTTAACTTAAAAGTCACAACGAGATTTTATACCCGGCTCGGGAGGAGCCTAGGGGTACTTTGGGGAATTTCGTAAGTTGAGTTGAGAATTAGTGGTTAATGGTTATTGGAGATTGAGTAACCTGAGTAACCATTAGTAATTGCTGAGAGTAACAAGTTTAGATGAAAGAAGTGGTAGAATTGTAAGAAAGTAGGAATGACAGAAATGGCCTTGAGGTTTAGTTAAAGGGGGAATAGATGGAAGGGCAAAGTGGTCTTTTGGCAGGGATTTAGATTACTTCAGCTAAGGGAAAGATCATTCACGTTATTTCACTTGGGCAATTCAGTTTGTGCTGAAAGAAAAAGAGAATTAAGGGCAAAAAGGAAGAAAGGAAGGGAGTTGGGAATTCTGAGATTTAGGAGAGGAATCAAGGTGATTTAAAGCAATTAAAGCCAAGCAAAAGTCAAGATTGGTCAAAGGTAAGTTTTATCTCTGAAATCTCTGTGTTTTTAGTAAGTTTTTATAGAATTTAGGTTGGAATTGAAAGATGGTTTGTGGCTGGCTTGTTTGGGAATTCAGCTTGTGAAATCAGAGGGCATAACTTAGGGCTGGAATCAAGGGAGCTTAAGGTTGAATTCTCTACTTGAGGTAAGGATTCTATGCAATTATGAAGTTTGTTTCTGTTGTGGCTTAAGGAATTTGAAGTATGGTTTAGGTTTTTGTAGGCTTTGGTCTGAATTTCTAAACTTACTGGTTTGAACTATTGAAATTTGGAATCAAGTGTGATTTATGGAAGTGATTATGTATCTATACTTGTGGATGATGTTTAAAGGTTGTTAGATGGTTTATCTGGGGTTTTAAATTAGTTTTGGGATTTAGATATGTGTTTGGGTTGAGTTGGAGGTGTTTTGGCTCGGGAAAAACGCAGGGGAAAACCCAGATTTCTGGGTTCGAAAAGGGGCGCCGCGGCGCGAGGCTGCTTCAGGGTTGGGGAATGCTCTCTGACTTGTTGGGCGCCGCGGCCCTCAAGGGCAGCGCCGCAGCGCTAGGCTATTTTCAGAACAAGGAATTTTGCAATGTTGGGCTTTTGCTCTGGGGGTTCGGGGGATGTTTCCGATGTATTGTTTTAGGAATTTTGGGATTCTGAGAGTGTGAGATTGGTCCCGGGAAGTGGTTTTGGATTGGTTAGTATTAAAGGATGTTTTATGTGTGTTGTGACTAGGTCTTCGGAGAGGCTCGGGATAGAGGACCGTGCTCGTGACCTTGGTGCACTGTGAAGCTCCGGATACAGGTAAGAAAACTGTAACACCCGTAGAGCAGGGCATGGGCCCACATAGTGTTGTATTATTGCTAGGATGTAGCTTTAAATGAACTATTATATGTTTGATTGTTGTTTGCGAATGCTATATGTGGTTATAGCAGAATGAGCGGCGAAGGGCCGAGAACGGCAGTGGGGCCGGGAATACCACTTAGCACATGGAGTGCTTGTGGTTAGGGCGAGACCCCAATGGATACATGGGATATCCTTACGGTATGGACCGAGAACCCAGGCTTTGGTAATGCTTCTGGGCCGGCATGGCCATATATGTGTTAAAATCTTAAGGGCTGTCAGATTATTCTATGGATTGCCTAACATGTTGGTTATATAATATGCTTATGTTATGTGTTGTATGAGTTTTATTGCTGGGCTTCGGCTCACGGGTGCTCGGTGTTGCAGGTAAGGGCAAGGAGAAAGTCAACCAGCCATGAGTACGGAGAGCGTGGGGACGACACGTACATGTTTGGCTTGCCCGACTGCCTTGGTTGGGGGCATTTTGAGAAATGGCTGTATTAAACTATGTTTTTGATAATTAGTCATTTGTAAACCTATTTTGAATTGTAAATATTTTGCAAACCTCATATTGGGATACCGAATGTTAAACTTTTAAACTGTTAACGAGTTAGAGTACTTTTAAAGATTACAGCCTATATTCCTATTTAATCACACTTTTATTATTAAAACCTCGTCTAGCGAGCTAATTGCACATCTTAAACTCACTTAGTAACGGCTCTAAGGTAGTAGGGTGTTACAACACCCTAGATGGACATGCCATGGCGGCCCGCATTCAGCATGCTTATCGTCGTTTCCAGCCCTTGTCAATCCCGGCCTGTGCCGATCCTGACCTTTGTCGATCTTGGCCTTCGTTGATCAGTCACAAACACATATACATGACATAACATTTATAAACATTCATACATAACACTGAACATAGATAATCGGGTCATGCCCTGCTCTATGGGCACAAACAATTTTCTTACTTGAGTATCAAGCTGACCGCATAGTGGATCCCGAGCACGGTCCCTAAACCCGAGCCCTAGCGGTAAAACCTAGTCACAACTTCATAAAAATAAATATCCATCAAACCCTATACCAATTAAAAGCTTCAAAACAATATTCTAGTCTCCGAGACCTCGAATTCTACTAAACCAGGTAGTAGAACCCTTCCCGAGCCCTTAAGTTTGGGTTCCTGAGCCTAAAAATCTGTCTTAACCATTTCCCCTAATTAGAGCCGCGACCCAACCCCTAGGACCACGACACGCTACAAGTTAGAGAGCCTAAGGCTCTCTCCTAGGGGACACGAGCCTAAGTTAGATATTTACGAGATATTTAACTATTTTGAATGTAAATATCATAATTGTTTGCTATTATTTTGTTATTCTTGTAACGCAAGTTAAGGATGGCCCATAGGCCCATATGTACATCCATGAGTTGATAAATAGGACTCATAAGATTCATTTAGGGGGGGGGGGGGGGGGGAGGGGATATTTTGTATTCAGAGCAAAATAGTGCTTTCATACGTAGTATTTGTATCAAGCTTCAAGACTTTTGAAACTCGGTGAACCCTTGTTCGTTGATCGCAGGATTTGGAGTTCTACATCAATAAATAAACTAAGTGGACGTAGGTCATTACCAATCCTTGGGGCCGAACCAGTATAAAATCCTTGTGTTGTTTATATTCTTGTATTTAGTTCTTTAATTCATATTGTAACGTCCTAAATTTGCTAATAAGGCTTAGTGTCTTGATTAGTGATTTGGGAGGGAAAAATTGATTTAACTATATTAATACGTAGATTAAATGATTATGTGATTAGAAATGCATGTTTAGGTGAATTAGATATGCATGTGAGCCCATTTCGGTTAATAGGGGCATAATTGTAATTTTGGCACGTTGAGGGCATAAATGTGAATTATATGTATGTTGTGCCTGATAACACAAGATTGTGGTGATGTATTTGTGATGTGTGATCCGAGACGGTCCTAAGGAGCGGAATAGCGAAATAGTCACAATGGGTCGAATACCCAACTCGGGGTGAGCCTAGGGGTATTATGGGAACATAGTGTGTGTTCGGGATTACTGGATAACGAGTAGCAAGTTAATGGTTGTTTAAGTATGTCGAGGGTTAAATGGGGAATTATAGGAACACTCAAGGAATTAGCGGGATGTGGCAAATGGCGGGATTGCCCTTGGTGGCATTAGAGGATTGAGGATAGACTTAGGGTCATTTTTGGGACTTAGGTGGCTGAGGATAGGCTTAAGCTGATCAAAACACAATTTTGGAACTTAGAAGAAAATAGGACAACCTCAATTCTCCCTCTTTCCCTCTACTCGACACTTTCTCTCTCCCTCTATAAGCTTGGAAGCTTTGTGAATTATTGAGGAGTTGGCTAAGGAATTAAAGAACTGGAAGCTAGAAGTGTTGGAAAGTTAGCTCAGGTCGAATTCTCAGTGAGGTAAGGGTTCAAACTTGGTTTTTTTTTTCTGTTTAATTCTATTGTGAACCAAAAGCTTGCATGAGAGTTGGACTTTAGATTGGTTTTGAGTGTTGGTGAGGATATGGAATGATTCTGGGGTTGTTGTGATGTTTAGGTTGTGTGGATGAGGATTGTAGACTTAATTCTAAGTTTAGATGTTGTTTGGGGTGTGATTTGGTGGTTTAGGCTCGGGGAAAAAACACAGAGAAATGGTGGGATTTTTGGGTTTTAAGGCTCGAGCCATGACCCTGTTCATCAGGCGTTGCAGCCCGCTTGAACACAGAGGCTTGGGGCCCTCGAAATTTGGCCTAGGAGCCGCAGCCCATGTCCCTTTGATGAGAGCCCAAGGCTCTCTGACTTGAGCGCGCCGCCACCCTTAAGGGGCTGGGCCGTGGCTCAAATAGGAAATGTTGGCCATTTGAGGGTTTTAAGCTCGGGAACCCAAATGTTAAGGCTCAGGAAGGATTCTACTACCTGGTTTAGTAGAATCCGAGGTCCCGAAGGCTAGTATTTTAATCCAAAGTTTTAATTGGTTAAGGATTGATGGAAATCTACTTATTATGGCATTGTGACTAGGATTTACATCAAAGCTCGGGTTTAGGGGATCGTGCTCAGGATCACGTTAATATATCAACTCGGGACATAGGTAAAAAAACTGTTTGTGCCAGTAGAGCAGGGCGTGGCCCTATTATTTGTGTTTCAGGGCATGACCCTAATATTTGTGTTTAATATATGTGCTTAATATATGTGTGAATACTTGTAAATACTATGCTATGTTGTGCATGATTATGAATGAGCGACGAAGGCCGAGAACGGCGAAGGCCAAGAATGGCGAAGGTCAAGAACGGCAAAGGCCGGGAATGGCGAAAGCACGCTGAGTGTAGGCTGCTAGGGCGAGACCCTCTAAGGGTGCTGTATCCATCCGCTTGGTGAAGATCGCGAACCCAGGGCTTGGTAATGCACCTGGGTCGACATAGGTCACTATATGTTTAATCTGTTGACTGTTTATGCTGTATATTATTGTATTGATTTGTAATTTGTTATGCGTTGGGTTTTCTTGCTAGGCTTTGGCTCACGGGTGCTCTATGGTGCAGGTAAGGGCAAGGGAAAATGTCGACCAACCATGAGTTGGAGAGCGTGGAGCGGCGTGTACATGTTTGGCCTACTTGGCTGCCACGACCAAGGTTATTTTGAGGAATATGTTGTAATGATAGGTTTTGTTGCTTAGGTCGACTGTATTCACATTGTAACGACCCAAAATCGCTAATAAGGCTTAAGGGCCTTGATAAGTGTGCCAGGAGGGCATGTTGGGATTTATGTGTGATTTTATGAGTTAAATGCATGGTTATGATTTAAAGCGTGTTATGTGACTATTTGATTATTTGAGATGCATGACTATGTATATTAGTATGCATGTAGGCCCGGATTGTGTTAGAAGGGCATAATTGTAATTTTGGCCATGTTGGGCATAACTGTATTAATATGTGATGATTGTTGAGACCACAGTGGTATGTGGGTATATCCGTGATTTGTAACTTTCGGCACGAGGCGATCCTAGAGCTGGATAGCGGGGAAAAGTCACAACGGGGCATTATGATTGACTTTGGGCAAGTCAAGGAGTATTTTTGGTATTGGGTTATGAAAATAAATAATTGGAGATATATTTGAGGTTAGGATGTCTAGGCGGGAATACTGGGGGATTTTACCATTTTTGCCTCGGGGACATTTTGGTACCCCGAACCTTGAGGTAACCAGCTTAAGTTATAAAAACAAAACAAATAAACCATTTGGAGACTTAGAGAAACTGACCCAGCCTCCACCCTCTCTTCTTCTTCTTTCTTTCCTCTTTCTTTCATGAATCCACAGAAATCTTAGGAGAAATCAAGCTTGAATTTCTGAATATTGATGGTGGGATTTGGAGGTTTAGCTCAAGAGTTAATCAAGATCAAATCAGGGTAAAGGTAAGCAATTAATTCTTTTTCTCAAGTTAAATTCTGAGATTTTGTTGGGTTGTGAATGTTTATGGATTTTGATATTCAAGGTGGAGTTTGAGGCTTGAAACTTTGAAGACAGGTCATGGGATCCTTTGGGAAACGATTCAACAACTGAGGTAAGGTTTAAATTAAAGTTTGATGGTTGAGATTGAGAATTCCATGGTTGGTTTTGAGTTCTAGGTTTGAAATTTCATAAATTTGGAATTGGGATTTTGGTGAGTGTTAGGTTGGATTTTTGGTGGAATTGTGTTGTTTAAACCATCCTAATGTTGTGATTATTAATTGGTTTTGAATTGGGAGCTTTGGGATGGCTTAAGGTGAGGTTTTAAGCTTGAAAATGGTGGGTTTTTCTGGGTTCGAAGGGTCGGGCCGCGGCATGGTTCTTGGAGGGCCGCGGCCCTTGAAGGCTAAGATGCGCTGAGGATGGAGGGCGGGCCGTGGCATGGTCCTTGTAGGGCCGTGACCCTTACCTGTTTCTGGGCATTTTTGTGGCCCTGTTTGGGGGCCATGCCGCGGCATGGTTGGGCCATGCCGCGGCGCTTAAGGAATTTTGGGATTTTGAGAATTTAGGCTTGGGAATTTAACCACGGGTGCTCGGGATTGAATCTTTTTATATTTTTGGTGAAGTTCAATGTTCCGAGGACTAGAACTTGGTTTAGAAACTCATTTGAGATTAATCTTATTGGTATCCATTATCTTGGTTGTGACTAGGTGTTAAGCTAGAGCTCGGGAAGTGGATCGTGCTCGGGGGCCGTCATTTTTCTATTTAAAGCATTTGGAATTAAGGTAAGAAAACTATAACACCCGTAGGATAGGGCATGGGCCCATAGTATGATTGCGGGGCGCGGCCCTATATTGCATCACATGTTAGGGTGCAGACTTAAATGAATTAATATTTGATTGCATGTTGTTGTGTTATGTTATATGCGTGATTATAATGGAATGAACGGCAAGGGCCGAGAGCGGCGTAGGCCGGGTACGGCAGTGGGGCCGAAAGTAACACACAGCACATGGGATGCTTATATTCAGGGTGGGACCCAAGGGATACATGAGTTATCCTCGTGGTGAGAACCGATACCCCAGGCTTCGGTAAGGCTCTGGGGCGGCATGGCCGTGTTTGCTTCGTCTAATGGTTGACTTGTTTATCTGTGGGCTATCTGATATGATTAACTATATATATTTGCATATGTTATGTTTTGCATGAGTTTTCTTGCTGGGGTTCGGCTCACGGGTGCTCCGTGTTGCAGGTAGGGCAAAGACTGAGTCAACCAACCATGAGTACGGAGAGCGTGAAGCGACGCGTACATGTTTGGCCTGCCCGACTGCTTTGGTTGGGGGTTTATTCGAAAATGGCTGTCATAATCTATGATTTTTATGATCAATCAACTGTAAACTCATTTCAAGATGTAAATAGTTTTCAAACCTTATTTTGGGATCCCAAATGTTTAATACTAGAAGTTTTATTGAAACGACGCATTTTTCTAAGATTACAGCCTTAACTTTTATTTAGTCACACTTTTGTTTAAAAACCTCGGTTAGCGAGCTCATTGCACACTGTTTTGTCTTAAAACTCACTTAGTAACGGCTCTAAGGAAGTAGGGCGTTACACACATTTTGAGTTGTAAAACATTTTCAAACAGTATATTGGGATCCCAAATGTATAACTTTTATGATTTTGAATGAATGTCCAAAACTTTATAACTAATGTTGTCAAATGAGTCTTTATTTCAATTTAATCACACTTTTTAACCTAAAACCTCGATTAGAGAGCTAATGGCACATTTATAAATCACATGGTAACGACTCTAAGGTAGTAGGGCATTACAAAAGGGGCCCAGGCCAAGCTCAAGGACGCTCTCAAAATCTCTCAGGCCAAACTCGCCTGTTCCGAGATTGTCGTCGACAACCTGAAGGCGGAGCTTGATACCAAGACGGCTGATTTCGACACTGCTAAGGCTGAGATTGATCGCCTGAAGGCGGAGACAAGTGCTACCAAGGCGAAGGCCGAATGCCTGAGGGAGGAGAAGAACTCTGCCTTTGAGATTCTCGAGGATGAAAAGAAACTCATGCTTGAGGAATCAAGGCCAAAAAAGACTGGGCAACCGATCGGGCCATGTACATGATGTGGTCCTTGAACCCCAAGATGGACACCTCGTTCCTCGAGGATAAAGAGGAAGAATTCATCTCCAAGTGGAAGGCTCTGTTGGCCAAGGAGGAGGTTACGACCATCACATTGGATGGTGGAGCTGAAGAGGAGACAGGGGAGTAGGCCGAGTCTGCACCTGCTGGCCAAGACTGATTTTTATTAAAAAGGGTTGCATCCCTTTTTTTTTTGTAATTGTTTTTACGCCCTTTGGGCCAAGACAATTTGAAACATTTGCCCATATTTCTTATGTCAATGGTAGTTTTGATATTTATGCTTATACTCTTTGCTCGAAATATTTACACATTGTGCATAAAGTACTGTTGTAACGACCCAAATTCGCTATTAAGGCTTAAGGGCCTTGAGTAGTGTGCCTGGAGGGCATAACAGGATTTTTGTGTGGCTTTAATGAGTTTAATGCATGATTATGATTTAATGCACGTTATATGACTATTTGATTATTTGAGATGCATGACTATGTGAATTAGTATGCATGTAGACCTGATTATCTTTGAAAGAGCATAATTGTAATTTGGCCATTTTGGGCATGACTGTGTTGATATCTGTGATCTATGACTCGGGACAATCCTAGAGTGAGCGGGTTAGCGGAAAAGTCAAAGCGGAAATCTATACCCGGCTTGGGTTAAGCCTGGGGAGTTTAAATGAGAATTTGGAAAATATATTGAGGTTAATCTTGATGATGAGGAATGTATATTTGGTGATTAATCAGGTATTGGGTAGCGAGCGGGAATTATTAGGAGCACTTGAGGAATTAGTGGGAATTTGGGTAATATGACTAAAATGCCCCTTATGGGAAAAAAGGTTTAGAATTATTAAGGAGGGCATTTTGGTCTTTAGGCTTGTAAGAGATGAGTTAAAGGGGGCTTTATTGTAACGCCCTACTTCCTTAGAGCCGTTACTAAGTGAGTTTTTAAGACAAAACAGTGTGCAATGAACTCGCTAACCGAGGTTTTTGAAACAAAAGTGTGACTAATTAAAAGTTAAGGCTGTAATCTTTGAAAATGCATCGTTTCATCAAAACTTCTATTATTAAACAGTTGGGATCCCAAAATAAGGTTTGAAAACTAATTACATCTTGAAATAAGGTTACAGTTTGAGAAATTATAAAATTATAGATTATTACAGCCATTTTCGAATAAACCCCCAACCAAAGCAGTCGGGCAGGCCAAACATGTACACGTCGCTTCACGCTCTCCGTACTCATGGTTGGTTGACTCAGTCATTGCCCTTACCTGCAACACAGAGCACCCGTGAGCCGAAGCCCAGCAAGAAAACTCATGCAGGACATAACATATGCAATGTATACAGTTTATCATAACAGATAATCCACAATAAACAAGTCAATCATTAGACTAAGCAAACACGGCCAAGCCGCCCCAGAGCCTTACCGAAGCCTGGGGTATCGGTTCTCACCGCGAGGATAACTCATGTATCCCTTGGGTCCCACCCTGAATATAGCATCCCATGTGCTAGGTGTTACTTTCGGCCCACGGCCGCCCCGGCTTACGCCGTACTCGGCCCACGGCCGCCCCGGCCTACGCCGTACTCGGCCCACGGCCGCTCATTTCATCATAATCACACATATAGTGCATTCGAAATAATCATTCACACACATCATGATTCATTTAAGTTTAAACATTTGCACATAATACAATCTGGGGCCATGCCCTAACCTCGGGTGTTATAGTTTTCTTACCTGAATTCCGAGACTCCTGATGCACTAAAGCCGCGAGCACGGTCCTCAAGCATGAGCCTCACCAACAACCTAGTCACAACACACAAGAAACATTCCTCAATACTAATCAACCCAAAACCACTTCCCGGGACCAATCCCGCACTCTCGGGACCTCTAAAACCTTAAAACAACACCCCGGAGACATCCCCCGAACCCCCGGAGCAAAGGCCTAAAATTGCCTAAAAATGATGCCCTGAATTTAGCCTTGTGCCGCGGCACCACATCCTTGTGCCGCGGCACCCAACAGCCAGAGGCTCCCTCGCCGCGGCACGAAAAACCTGTGTCGCGGCACGCCTTCGCAGACCCAGAATTCTGGGTTTTCTCCTGCGTTTTCTCCGAGCTAAAACCTTCCAAATCACACCAAACCAATACCCAAGCCCCAAAACCAATTTCAAACATCAAATAGACCATATAACAACCCATAACTCAAGATTCAAGCTCAAAACATCAATATACCCAAGATTCACACCCATTGATCTTAAAATTCAGCAACTATCCCAAAACCCAACAAAGCTTAGCTTAGGCATTTAATTTCCTCAAATCAAAACCAAAACCCAAACTTAAATATGTATAAAACACTTACCTCCAATGGAGAACCCACACAAAGTCCTTGATCTCATCCTAGACTCCCACTTCTCCTTTTCTTCTTCTTCTTCTTCTTGCTTGCCCTAGCTTTTTCCTCTCTTTTCTCTTCTCTTCAAACTCTATCAATGCCTCATAAAACCAATGCCCAAACCGAACCCCATATACCCAGCTGAGAATTTTCATAATCCCCAGCCAAAAGACCAAATTACCCCTTCCTACTAATCCTCCTTAGCTAAACCTCCAAGGGCACTTAAGTCTTTACACTTTCATTTCATTTCTACCATTTTCTTTCTAAAACTTGTTACTCTCAGCAGTAACTAATGGTTACCTAGGTTACTAAATCTCCAATAACCATTACCCGCTAAATCTCAACTTAACCATAAAATTCCCGAGGTACCCCTAGGCTCCTCCCGAGCCGGGTACAAAATCCCGTTGTGACATCTAAGTTAACTAGCTCTCTAGGACCGTCTCGGCACGTGCATCACAATAATAAAACCACACACACGTGGTACAATTCACGGAATACAATTATCACATACCAACACAGTTATGCCCAACATGGCCAAAATTACAGTTATGCCCTCCTAACACGATCCGGGCCTACATGCATACTAATATACATAGTCATGCATCTCAGATCAACAAATAGTCATATAACATGCTTTAAATCATAATCATGCATTTAATTCATAAAAATCACACATAATTCCCATCATGCCCTCCTGGCACGCTAATCAAGGCCCTTAAGCCTTATTAGCAAATTTGGGTCGTTACAACTATCCCCTCCTCATAGAAATTTCGTCCTCGAAATTTATCCAACACATCAGTCAGAAAACCCGCAACTCTGACCATGAATCCCAAGGTCCACCGCCTTTACTTTAGTTTCCAACAACACTCTTACTGGCACATCAATCTTGCCCCACAAGATCTTGTCTAACGGCCATACTCTCGATAGCTCCTCGTTTACACCGCAACCCTGCTGAAGCCTCAGGGTCTGCCTAGATTACAATGACCAATTCATTGTCTTATTCCTGATTCCAGAGGTACTCAAAAGTCATCACCTCTACCAGGTGGAATTAACTTGTAGGCCCCGCTGGCCTAACCCTTAGTACAACTTCGGAATTTTATGTTGAATCAAGAGTCAGAACTCTCCCTTCTTTCTCTGAACACCTTACAGATCCTCGTCTGTTATTACGCAGAGATGCAACTCTTTCCTTCCGGCGCTTTATTTCCTCATAATTTAACCATTCACAAGCTCTTTACCCTTTCAAATAGGCAGACGCTCTTGCCTTAAGAAGTTCCAACGACCTCTTTGGCTTTCTCTCTGAACTGAAACCAACCATAGCATTCACTATCCTTCATTTCTTATCATGTCCTATGTCGTGTTACTTTAACAAGACGCCAACATTTGCCACCACGGCTAACTCACCAGGGATAACGCTTCCCTTAAAACCTCAAGTATTCGCCTACCGGGCGCTCAATTCTTTAAGATATCTGATAAACTTTCAGACTGCCATTTTACTTGCAATCAACTGATAATCCCAGATTCCCACTCTGTTCTTTTTCGTTCTTTAGATCCATTCCAAAATTTAAAATACTGTAGGGTCTTAATTTGATATCATCGACGTTTTACCCTGCTACCAGTTCACCTGAACCAACTACGTTAACTCAAACCACCGGGTTAAAACTTTTCGTGTCCAATCACTTTACTCAAGGTCCAAAGTGGCCTATTCCTGTGATACACTACCACATCACCTAACCCCTCAGGGTCCAAAGGAAAGCACTAGATTCCGCCACCTGCTCGACCCTCCCGGTACAACGTACCCTAGGAGGTGGAATGATATCCATTCAGAATTCTCGTTCATAAACCAAATCTAATAGGATCCTTCATCCATTCCTGGTATCCCTACTTGTACTACCTTAGCAGGGTCCTTCCCTGCTTCAACTCAAGCCAACACTTTAAATTCCATAGATCATTGACACTCACCAGCTAATCATACCTACTAGCGTTACGCCAAACTCAGTCGTCGCCTTGTCCACTCTATCACAGTCTATGGCGCTATCCCCTGACTGACACACGCCTCACAGCTAGGAGTTCCGTCTCCAATTATAACTCCCCTCGCTCAATCGAGGATTTCAAACACTGATCATCCGTCTGTTACTTTTCACCACATCTGTGTCTCAACGTTAACCTTTCTCACTAATACCCAAGACTTAAACATCTTATGATATCCATAACTGTCAACTTAATGCTCCAAGTGTATCAACCAGGTTCATACTTTCGTCTCCCGCAAGGTTCGATCCAACCTCGCGCCAGGTGCGCCTGGGCGTGCCTAATCCGTGATGCACCCCTACAAGTCCACGTCCTCATCATAGATCAAGTCCTTTATGCCATCACTCTTCACTTAACCAAAACATACACAAATTCCAGTTACTAAACAATCTTACCTTGTCTTCTGAATTTCTTTCTGATTTGACACCATTCAATCCGTCTAACCTCAAGTTTTACTGTTCTCCTCATCTCTGATGTAGTCGTCTCTGGAGGTGCTTGTGCAATAAATGACGCGCTTACCAGTCTTGTTATGCCTTCAATTCTTCAGACGCTCATCATTAGCTTCTTTGCGACTTCAGATCAATTCTTCTCTTACCTGTCCTTTCTTCTTGCAGCTGCAATCTGAGAACTCCTGACGACACCCAACTAACACTCCGTAGAACCTTACCTGAGACTCTGTCTTCTGGGTACTAACGTCTTCAGCATAATAATCAGTTGCTCACCATTTCTGTCTGGGAGTAGTCCACATGCACTGCTCGTGAGCTTGAAGGGGACTTGCCCACACCGTTCATGCATTCTCTGTCTAAAGAACTTACCTGTGCTATTGTAGCTTGAACCATTCCAGAATCTTTGTTACCAACTCCTCACACTCTAGCCGGCGCAAACTAGACAATCCATGAAATGTCTCTATCCTTGGTTTCCAACTGGCAATAACCATGTCGTAGATCAACTCTTGGGGACATCGTCCCATCTTGTATCCAACATTTTACTTTTCGTCCTAACCCGACGATACTAGCAATCCTCGTAGTATAACACACTAGCTATACCAGGCTCAGATTCCTTCGATTGCTCCAATAGACTTTTCTGTCGGCCAAAACCGTCTTTTACGACATTCCTTATACCAACCCTATCTGTAGTCTGACCTTGAAGTAGTCCCTAAATATTCTTTACGTACCCTCATAGCTTCCCCACTGGTCAGCTCTGTTTCCACTCAGTATCCTTTACATACTCCAGATGATATCTTCAACAATCCATCAACCAGAGTTTCTAACTCCTTCTCAGTAAGCATTACCGTCCCCAGCCTCTCAAATGGCACCTTTGAGGCAACTTTTCTATGTCCATCTCCCCCCTCGGAACATTCTCAACACCGAGCCCTTCTAGTTCGTTACATGTCCAAAGCATAAGCTCATCAGTTAAATATTCATCCTTGAGGACTCAGCCTCGAACCTCGAATGTATCGATGCATTCCAGTTCTCCGTTTCCCGCACCATGGGAAATCCATCCTAACATCTCAAGTCATTCTACGCAGAAGTCACGCCCTCACCTGACCTCCTCTCAGGTGGCATCCTCTTCCTCGTATGCATACCAATTAACCTCCTGGTTCCTGTCGCCATCTCGATATCTACCTTTTCAATCAGGCTTCTTTCAAATCTCAAATTAGGTGCCCAAGCACTGTCTGGGGTCCTTCTATCTCAACAATCGAGAATCCGACCTCGCTGCGTTCTATCAACAAAAGTACCGTCTTATCAGTCAGACTTTTCCCCTTTTTCTTGGCAATCCAAAAGCCACAACATTATCCGGGGTTCTTTCAACTTGATTATCACGAATCTATCTTCACTAATTCCATCAAAGGAAGCACCGCCCTTGCGGCTCTAGCACTCATGCTCTATACATCAACCATCAGTTCCTCAAACAATATGGCCCTCTCCGCCATCCACATGCAGACAAAAACTCTTTCCTCAAAGCAGCCCAAATGCCTTAGGCTATTTCAGATCTCATGCCCTTAAATGGGTCGCCACCAATCCCAGATACATCCATCTGTATAAATTCCCAAAATGAATTATCCAATTCACCAAACCCATTGATCTACGCTGTCGTTACTCCTAACAGTCCAAACCAGACTTAAACATTTGCCCGTCTCCACGGTTCTAATCATGTCTTTAAAATCTCTTCTAACCATTCATCATCTAGGTTCTTCCCAACCCAATAAGCCAGTACCTCAGCCCGAGTATCACTTCCAAGCGACTCTCTGCCTCAACATTTAACACAACCCTCTAATCAGGATCTCTCATCCTCTTAACCAAGGGTGGAATTAACTCAGCTCATCCATTGATAAATTCCTTGTCAGCTCGTACCTTCCTCAACTCTAGAGGATAACACCCTATACGACTTTCATATAGTACCCTTATCTGTCCATACCTCACAGTAAACCATCACCGGTAACCTTACTGTTAAAACATCTAATTCAACCATCTCCCCAGAGAATCCGCTGTTCTTCTATCCCATCTCAACTAACAAACTCCACAGCCTACTCACACACTAGTGACTCACTGCTGCTGCTTCCAGGGATCACTGGAGATCTCAACTCCAACTTATGTCTAGAAGCCCCTCTTTATCACCATATCAGGACCATGAAACCCTCCTAGGAACCAACGACTCGAGTTCATCCGTCAAAACCGACCAAACTCCTGAACTCAGAGGTTCATACCCTGAACCAATCCACAACTAGATCCGAACGTCTACAGGTATAATGCACACACAAGCATATACTAGGTCAAATCCACAATGATATACATTTAGCTACCAGATTCAATCATCACTAAGTATATCCATACTCATCATGCTTCATACAAGCCAATATACAGATATAACATATGAATTTCATCCAGAAAATTAATCGCATATACACAAAACGCGAACCAATATGCCAATATTCATCCATATACATCACA
Organism: Humulus lupulus; assembly: GCF_963169125.1. Classification (NCBI taxonomy): domain Eukaryota; kingdom Viridiplantae; phylum Streptophyta; class Magnoliopsida; order Rosales; family Cannabaceae; genus Humulus; species Humulus lupulus. Next base: position 253,655,241 of record NC_084802.1, on the reverse strand, counting down.
ATGTCATTCAGCATGCATTAATCTCAACATGCAATAGTCAAGGGCCAGGCCCTATCAGTATCTCTTACATGTGTTATCTCATTCCTCATGCTCCATATTAACAAGTAGGCAAACAGGGCATTCAAACATATATTCAGCATATCAATCAATCATACCAACCAACCCTGAGTCGAGCTTGTCACTGACAGCGAGCGTACATGTTTGGTCGATCTCCAGAACCAATAAACCTTGGCTCGCTCTGATACCAACTTGTAACGCCCTACTTCCTTAGAGCCGTTACTAAGTGAGTTTTTAAGACAAAACAGTGTGCAATGAACTCGCTAACCGAGGATTTTGAAACAAAAGTGTGACTAATTAAAAGTTAAGGCTGTAATCTTTGAAAATGCATCGTTTCATCAAAACTTCTATTATTAAACAGTTGGGATCCCAAAATAAGGTTTGAAAACTAATTACATCTTGAAATAAGGTTACAGTTTGAGAAATTATAAAATTATAGATTATTACAGCCATTTTCGAATAAACCCCCAACCAAAGCAGTCGGGCAGGCCAAACATGTACACGTCGCTTCACGCTCTCCGTACTCATGGTTGGTTGACTCAGTCATTGCCCTTACCTGCAACACAGAGCACCCGTGAGCCGAAGCCCAGCAAGAAAACTCATGCAGGACATAACATATGCAATGTATACAGTTTATCATAACAGATAATCCACAATAAACAAGTCAATCATTAGACTAAGCAAACACGGCCAAGCCGCCCAGAGCCTTACCGAAGCCTGGGGTATCGGTTCTCACCGCGAGGATAACTCATGTATCCCTTGGGTCCCACCCTGAATATAGCATCCCATGTGCTAGGTGTTACTTTCGGCCCACGGCCGCCCCGGCTTACGCCGTACTCGGCCCACGGCCGCCCCGGCCTATGCCGTACTCGGCCCACGACCGCTCATTTCATCATAATCACACATATAGTGCATTCGAAATAATCATTCACACACATCATGATTCATTTAAGTTTAAACATTTGCACATAATACAATCTGGGGCCATGCCCTAACCTCGGGTGTTATAGTTTTCTTACCTGAATTCCGAGACTCCTGATGCACTAAAGCCGCGAGCACTGTGACAGTCAAAATCCCGTGATCCGTAAGGGGAAAGACCGGGTAAGCTGTGCAATCCCACACCGCCTGGGGAAGGTCAAGTGTAATGATTCTAAGACTGTGTAGGTATGGGACTACACAGTCGAAGAGGGCTTAAATGGATTGATGGGTACTACCTATATCAGGAAGGTGCATCTTCTTTTCGGTAGCCCATCACTTAAGAACTCCATGGTTAAGCGTGCTTGGCCTGGAGTAATCTAGGGATGGGTGACCTCCTGGGAAGTTTTCCCAGGAAGTGTGCGAGTGAGGACAAAGCACACTGGAAAGACTTGTCTTGGTTTGTAGGGCCAGTCGTCATTCCAGAAAGCAGCCATAGTGATGTGGGGCATCACAGTTGGTATCAGAGCCTTGACCCAGCCGGAAGTGTGGCCGACGGGGACGTCGGGCCCGTAAGGGGGGGTGATTGTGACAGTCAAAATCCCGTGATCCGTAAGGGGAAAGACCGGGTAAGCTGTGCAATCCCACACCGCCTGGGGAAGGTCAAGTGTAATGATTCTAAGACTGTGTAGGTATGGGACTACACAGTCGAAGAGGGCTTAAATGGATTGATGGGTACTACCTATATCAGGAAGGTGCATCTTCTTTTCGGTAGCCCATCACTTAAGAACTCCATGGTTAAGCGTGCTTGGCCTGGAGTAATCTAGGGATGGGTGACCTCCTGGGAAGTTTTCCCAGGAAGTGTGCGAGTGAGGACAAAGCACACTGGAAAGACTTGTCTTGGTTTGTAGGGCCAGTCGTCATTCCAGAAAGCAGCCATAGTGATGTGGGGCATCACATTTATACTTAGTGGATTTTGTAGAAAAAGAGTTATAGGCTGAAAAGAAAGAAAGAAGGAAGAGAAAGGAAAAGAGAGAAAAGCTGAAGGGTTTGTTCCAAAGAATCGGTTTGTGGCTCTCCCAACCATTTTCCCTTCATCTTTCTTGGAGTCAAGCTCAGTGGAGAGCTAGGGTAGGCTGAGCATCAAGGATCCTAAGCTAGACTTGAGGATTGGCAAGGGGTTAGCAAGATCACATCAGAAATTTGAGGTAAGTTCTTGGAGATTTCAGTTTTAGGGCTTGACTGGTTTGAATTGTGTATTTGAGCTAAATGGATGGGATTTTTGGGGAAATCAGGTCAAGGTTGTGAAGGTGCAAGCTAAGGAGGTCTAGGGTTCAACTCAAGGTCGAATTTCCATCCACGGTATGATTTCTAAGACCTTATCTTTGCTGTTTGAGTGAATTTCTGGTTTTTGGGTTCATTATGGTAGATCTTGAGTTTTGGGTTGCTTGATCTTGGGGTATGAGTTCTTGGGATGCTTGGGATGAGTGTGAGGTGTTGATAAGTGTGTTTTTGGGCTTGGGAATGATTTGGACAAGTTTGGGGTTGAAATGGTAGAAGGAAATCGCAAGAGGCGATTTTTGGGTTTTGTTGGTCTACAACTAGCGCTACAGCGCTAGTGTAACGCCCTACTTCCTTAGAGCCGTTACCAAGTGAGTTTTAAAGGAAAACTTTGTGCAATTAACTCGCTAACCGAGGTTTTGAAACGAAAGTGTGACTAATTAAAAGTTAAGGCTGTAATCTTTGAAAATGCGTTGATTCAATAAAAACTTCTAGTATTAAACATTTGGGATCCCAAAATAAGGTTTGAAAACTATTTACATCTAAAAATAAGTTTACAATTGATCAGTTATAAAAATCATAGATTATTACAGCCATTTTCGAATAAACCCCCAACCAAAGCAGTCGGGCAGGCCAACACATGTACGCGTCGCTTCACGCTCTCCGTACTCATGGTTGGTTGACTCAGTCTTTGCCCTTACCTGCAACACGGAGCACCCGTGAGCCGAAGCCCAGCAAGAAAACTCATGCAGAACATAACATATGCAAATATACAGTTAATCATATCAGATAGTCCACAGATAAACAAGTCAACCATTAGACTAAGCAAACATGGCCATGCCACCCCAGAAGCCTTACCGAAGCCTGGGGTATCGGTTCTCACCGTAAGGATAACACATGTATCCACCGGGCCCTGCCCTGACTATAGCATCCCATGTGCTAAGTGTTACTTCCGGCCCCGCTGCCGCACCCGGCCTACGCCGCTCTTGGCCCTTGCCGTTCATTATATTATAATCACACATATAGTATAACACAACAACATTCAAACAAATATTAATTCATTTAAGTCTGCACCCTAACATGTAATGCAATATAGGGCCGTGCCCTGCAATCATCTCATCATGCAACATGCAACATAGGGCCGCGCCCCGCAATCATACTATGGGCCCATGCCCTATCCTACGGGTGTTATAGTTTTCTTACCTGTATTCCGAGCTTTCCGATGCACCAAGGCCACAAGCACGGTCCTCTAGCACGAGCCTCACTGAAATCCTAGTCACAACACACACAAAACACTCTTTAATACTAACCAACCCAAAACCACTTCCCGGGACCAATCCCGCACTCTCGGGACCTCTAATTCCCTAAAACAATACATTGGAACCATCCCCCGAGTCCCTGGGCAAAAGCCCTAAAAACCAGAATTTTTGCCTGCCAAAATGGCCTAGGGCCGCGGCACTCCCCTCAAGAGCCGCGGCGCCCAGCGGCCTGACCTCCTCCTGATGCAACCTCGCGCCGTGGCGCCCAAGAACAGGGCCGCGACGCTCATACGCGAACCCAGATTTTCTGGGTTTTCTCTTGCATTTTTCCCGAACTAAAACAATCCCAAATCATCCCAAACTCAAACCTAAGCCCTAAAACCATATCAAAACCCCAAGTAGACCATTCAATCAACCCATAAACATCATAACCCAGCTCAAGAACACAATCACTCTCAAAATCCACCCCTTAGATTCCTAAATTCAGCAACTCATACAAAACCTAGAAACTCAACTCAAGCTTTAGATTTCTCAAATCAAAACAGAAACAAGCCCTAAATTTGCATAAAACTTCTTACCTCAAGTGGAGAATTCACTCTTTGCTTCCTAGATCCATCTCCAAGTCTCCAAATTTCAGCTCCTTCTCCTCTTCTTCTTCTTCTAGCTTTTCTTTTCTTCTCTTCTAGTTTTATCAAAACCCAACATATATGCCAAGCCCAAACCGTGTACCCCTATAACACAGCTCAAATTTGTCTAAACCCCTTGCCAAATGACCATTTTACCCCTTCATCAAAACCCTTTGCTAATTAAACCTCAAGGGCACACTAGTCATTTCTCCTATATTGCAATTCTACCATTTCTTTCACCTAAACTTGTTACTCTCAACAGTAACTAATGGTTACCCAGGTTACTCAATCACCAATAACCATTACCCGCTAAATCTCAACTTAACCGTAAAATTCCCAAAGTACCCCTAGGCTCCTCCCGAGCCAGGTATAGAAATCCCGTTGTGACTCTTAAGTTAAATTTGCTCTCTAGGACCGTCTCGGCACGTGCATCACAATAATAACACCACACTCACGTGGTACAATTCACAGAATACAATTATCACATATATGCCCTCAACGGGCTAAAATTACCTATTTACCCCTATCATGCAAACGGGGTCCACATGCATATTTATTTCACCTAACATGCATACTAACCACGTAGTCATGCATCTCGAATGTTCAATTAGTCATATAACATGCTTTAAATCATAATCATGCATTTAACTCATAAAATCACACATAAATCCCATCATGCCCTCCTGGCACGCTAATCAAGGCCCTTAAGCCTTATTAGCGAATTTGGGTCGTTACAGCTAGGCAGGGGGCGCTGTAGCGCTAGCCCCTGTTTCTGGAGGGGTGGTTCTGCTTGTAGCGCTACATCGCCCTCTTTAGAGCGCTGTAGCGCTGCACTGTTCACAGAAGGGGATTTTTGGGTTTTTGATGAGGGATTTTGACCTAGGGTTCGAGGCTCGATTCCACCACTTTGTTTTGGGGATCTAGGACTTCTCGGGGGCTCAGGATTGGTCCCGAGGCTAGGTTTTGGACTTGAGGTTTGGTAATGACTTTGACTTGTAGATTTTGCTTAGGTAAGCGCTTGGGCTCGAGTAGGATTGTGCTCAAGGAGTCAGGTTGATCAAGGCCATCGAATTTAAAGGTAAGAAAACCGTAACACCCGGGATTAGGGCATGGGCCCACAATGTTATTGCAGGGCATGGCCCTAGATTGTTTTACTTGCAAATGTATGACCTTGGATGAATTATTATATGTTTGAACAGATTATTTCGAAATGTATTATGCGGCGATTATAATGAAATGAATGACTAAGGCCGAGAGCGGCAAGGGCCGGGTACGGCCTTGGGGCCGGAAGTAACACTCAGCACATGGGGTGCTTATAGCCAGGGTGGGACCCAAGGGATACATGAGTTATCCTGACGGTCAGGACCGAGACCCCAGGCTTTGGTAAGGCCTCTGGGGCGGCATGGCCATGCTTGTTTAGTCTGATGGTTTTCCTATTTATCAGTGGATTATGTCAGCTATATACTATGCATATGTTATGTACTATTTGGGTTTTCTTGCTGGGCTTCGGCTCACAAGTGCTCTGTGTGGCAGGTAAAAGCAAGGAGTTAGTCAACTGGCCATGAGTATGGAGAGCGTGGGGGCGGCGCGTACATGTTCGGCTTGCCCGACTGCTTTGGTTGGGGGCATTTTGTATATGGCTGTATTAACTCATTCTTTTGATAGTTAACCTGGTGTAAATCTATTTTTGAGTTGTAAATATTTTGTAAACCTTATTTTGGGATCCCAGATGTTTGAAACTAAACATTTTCAAAGAGTACAGCCTTAAATTCTGGTTTATTCACACTTTTGGTTTTAGAAACCACGTAGAGTCAGTCCAAAAGCACGATTTCTATTTTAAACTCACTAAGTAACGGCTCTAAGGTAGTAGGGCGTTACAACTGTACTTGTTTATCTATACAAATACTTGTTGGGTTTAAGCTTGAATTTCGACGCACTCATGCATAGTTCATTCAAATGCCCATATTCGACTTTGTTATTGTCAAGGTCGAATTTTACTTTTACCATGTATTTCTATTAAAAAATACTTAGTGGCGTGTAACCTCGTTAGTCTAGTTATATTTTGTTCTTCCATAGTAACTTTTCCTCATCCTTAAGTATGATCTCGAGGTTGCGAGGTCGAAACTTATTTGCAAAAAATTCCAGCTCTTGTCTCGACTTATGACTTTTGTTCTAGAATTCCAAATTTTGATTGTGTCGATTAGGTTTTGCTGGTTTGTTCTTGATTTGTTTAGTTTGTGTTTGGTTAATGATCCATACACTGTTATTGTTTACTTCAAGTTAGGTTTGGCAATCCATACATTGCTATCAGAATTTATTTTTATTGATGTTATGTTTTTTCGAGCTTATGGTATGATTGTATACCACTTATGCCCCCTTAATATCCTATGATTGTGATCTTAGGTTATTGAATTTTGAGGGCTTGCAAAAATTATAACAATAAAAATACAAAATTTGAATGAACACCAGTGCTTTATTGATGAAAAGAAAAAATTAAATACCAACTAGGCTAAAATGAATAAACATCGTTCTTATATTACTGATAATAAGGTCGTAGATGTTCACCATTCCAAGCTCGCGGGACCAAACCTCCATTCAATCTTGCTAGTTTATATACACCAGGTGTAATGACCCAACTACTCTAGACCTTAGACCATTAACGAAAACTATACATAGATACTAATCTTTAACAAAACTTACAAGTGAAAATATCATAACTTTATTAAAACTTGTAAAAACAAATGTTAGACATACATAAAATCTCAAGTAGGATATGAGATCCCATTGTTTTAAAAACAAAACATAACTTAATGGTAATTAAAAAGAGATTACATAAATAGGTGCGGAAAAAATACACATAAACCATAAATAAAGACTTCATCCTCAAAACCGAAACTCTCGGCTCCTTGAATCCATTCCACCTCAATACACATTCCCCAAGCTTCCAAGAACCTTACCCGCCACTATAGCTATTTCCTGCACATATAAACATAAAAGTAATGAGCCTAATGCCCAGCAAGGAAAATCTAACATATAGCCATATACATGAAAATTCATAATGCAACATAAAAACATACCATAACACTTATGTCACATACATACTATAACACTTATGTCACATACATACTATAATGGCCATTATTACTTGGGGTCCCATAAACTAAACAAGTCATATGCCCATTAGATTAGTGGGGTCTTGCTAGCTAAGCAAGTCATATGCCCATAATATATTTGGGGCTTGTTAGTCATATAGGTCATATGCCCAAGTCTACAATCATACTTAACATAACATATTGCATAACATAAAATCATAAGATAACATATAAAAGCATATAACACATAAATCCTATCCTATTTTCCTTACCAAAATAACCGGGATATGAGAACTGATTTGGGACCTTGGAACACTCCTAAAAACCATTTAAAATATGGTGAGTATATTGAAGAAAAGGGATGAAAGTGAAGAAGGATCTATGCTATATACTTACCAAAAACCTTGTGCTTAAGAACTTGGATTTCCTAACCAAGAATAAGAATAAGGTTAGAATGAGTAGAAGACTATGAGAACTTAAAGAACATAATACAGAAATGGACTAGAGTTTGGAAATACCTTGAAGACTTATATGATCAATCTAAACCTTGAAGCGAAATGTGAATAAACCTTACTTCCCAAAGTGTTTGATAAGCTTATAGTGACCCAGCTTATAATTCCCAACCCAAGTGTTTACACTCTCACACTCACCTAGCAACTTGCAGTCTCTGAACTTAGAGAAATAGATGAACAAATGGCTGGGTACTAGGTCCTATTTATAGAGTTTAGGAATGAAAAGATCTCATTTAACTTGAATAAAAATAATGGCTTTTTAAGTGAAAATAATTTTAATTATCGTTTAGCAGAGGCTGAAGACTCGTTCAGAAATGTGCTGGACTTATCAAGAGGTTGAAGGTTTGAAAGGAAAACGATTTCAAAAACTTTCAAATTATGCTGAGAGGGGCGATATATCGCCCCCTGTAGGCGATATATTGCCTGGGCCAGTATGCCCGAGGCAATCGTACAACGTTTCGTGTTTTTCGTATCTTCGTGCTGCGATATATCGCCCCCTATAGCTGCGATATATCGGCATACGCTGATTATTTAAACACGAAATTACACATTTTTAGCTTAATTTAAATTGAGTAAACAGCCTTGACTAAGCCCTCTAACGTTTTCAAAGCTGCTGACTGACCTTAGAGTATTCAAATTTTAACCTTAATAAATTTAATCCTCAAAATACTTAATCATAATAATCCTATACGTAACATGTGCTATTATCTAATTGGTTCTTATCTAAACCTTATAGTATAATAAATATTATCCTCAATATCAGTCATATTAATCAAACCTTAGGTTAAAATTAATATTCCTAAACTATAGGTTAAACTTAGAAAATCTACAAGTACTACTATGAGTGTCCAAATAAATCCCGGTTTGAACCAAAAATCCACAGTTATAAAGATAATACTATTATTACTATTATAATACTATCTAACTTAGCTAAGTAAAGTTCTTGGACTCTACACCAGGTCAAATGATGGACTCGATTTGGTAAGGTCCATCCCAATTAGGCCGAGTACCCCAGCAGATGGGTTTTGTGTGGCTAGGAATACGCCTCTGAGCACCAACTCTCCCAATCTAAATTTCCTGTCTCGGACCCTCTTGTTGAAATATCTTGTAGCCCTCTGCTGGTATGCATCATTTCTTAGCTGAGCTTCGTTTCGTCTTTCTTCAATTAGGTCTAGACTCTCTTCGAGCTGGGATTGGTTTGAGGCCTGGTCGTACGCCTCGCCCCTTATAGTTGGGATTTCGACCTCGATAGGCAACATGGCCTCGCAACCATAAGCCAAAAAGAAAGGGGTATGTCTTGTTGAGGTCCATGTTGTCGTTCTATATGCCCATATGACTTGGGGGTAGTTCCTCTGGCCATCTTCCTTTAGCCTCTTCTAGCCTTTTCTTCATATAACTCTTTAGAGTCTTATTAATTGCTTATACCTGGCCATTTGCTTATGGATGGGCCACAGAGGAGAAGCTTTTAATTATCCCATTCTTTTCACATAAATGTGTGAACATGTCGCTATCGAATTGGGTCCCATTATCTGATACGATCTTTGTGGGCATCCCGTACCTACATATTATATTCTTTACCACGAAATCCAGAGCTTTTTTCAAGGTGATGGTGGCTAGAGGTTCAGCTTTGGTCCACTTTGTGATATAATCAACGACAACGACCACATACTTTACCTCTCATTTCCCGGTTGGCAAGGAGCCTATGGGGTCAATTTCCTATACCGCGAATGGCCACAGAGAGCTCATCATAGTAATCTTTGTCGGTGGGGCTCGCAGTATCGAAGCGAACCATTGACATTTTTCACACCTCTTAGCATATTCGAATGAGTTTACTTTAACTGTAGGCCAAAAGTATCCTTACCTAATCACCTTTTTCGACAAACTATGCCCCCCAATGTGGTCTCCGTAGAATCCTTCGTGGATTTCTTCTAAAATCTTTCTTGCCTCGGGCGGAGTTACACACCTAAGTAGTGGCATGGAATACCCTCTACTGTACAATCTTCCTTCCAAGATGGTGTATCTTGGTATTTTGTACATAACTTTCCTAGCCTCGTTCCGGTCTGCTGGGAGACTTCCAGTTTCAAGGTAGTCAATTGTGGGGTTCATCCACGTAGGTTGCGAGTCAATCATGTCGACATCTTCTTCTTCGGGCTCGGTTATACTTGGGACCAGTAAGAATTCGACTGGCACCACATTAAGCGTGTCAGCTTCTTTTGTCGTGGCGAGTGTAACGACCCGAATTCACTAATAAGGCTTAAGGGCCTTGATTAGTGTGCCAGGATGGCGTGTTGGGATTTATGTGTGATTTTATGAGTTAAATGCATGGTTATAATTTAAAGCGTGTTATGTGACTATTTGATTATTTGAGATGCATGACTATGTATATTAGTATGCATGTAGGCCCGAATTGTGTTAGAAGGGCATAATTATAATTTTGGCCATGTTGGGCATAACCGTATTAATATGTGATGATTGTTGAGACCACAGTGGTATGTGGGTATATCCGTGACTGGTAACTCTCGGCACGAGGCGATCCTAGAGCTGGATAGCGGGGAAAAGTCACAACGGGGCATTATAATTGACTTTGGACAAGTCAAGGAGTATTTTCATATTGGGTTATGAAAATAAATAATTGGAGATATATTTGAGGTCAGGATGCCTAGGTGGGAATACTGGGGGATTTTACCATTTTTGCCTCGGGGACATTTTGGTACCCCGAACCTTGAGGTAACCAGCTTAAGTTATAAAAACAAAACAAATAAACCATTTGGAGACTTAGAGAAACTGACCCAGCCTCCACCCTCTCCGCTTCTTATTTCTTTCCTTTTTCTTTCATGAAATCCACAGAAATCTTAGGAGAAATCAAGCTTGAATTTCTGAAAATTGATGGTGGGATTTGGAGGTTTAGCTCAAGAGTTAATCAAGAACAAATCAGGGTAAAGGTAAGCAATTAATTCTTTTTCTCAAGTTAAATTCTGAGATTTTGTTGGGTTGTGAATGTTTATGGATTTTGATATTCAAGGTGGAGTTTGAGGCTTGAAACTTTGAAGATAGGTCATGGGATCCTTTGGGAAACGATTCTACAACTGAGGTAAGGGTTTAAATTAAAGTTTGATGGTTGAAATTGAGAATTCCATGGTTGGTTTTGAGTTTTAGGTTTGAAATTTCAGAAATGTGGAATTGGGATTTTGGTGAGTGTTAGGTTGGATTTTTGGTGGAATTGTGTTGTTTAAACCATCCTAATGTTGTGATTATTAATTGGTTTTGAATTGGGAGCTTTGGATGGCTTAAGGTGAGGTTTTAAGCTTGAAAATGGTGGGTTTTTCTGGGTTCGAAGGGTCGGGCCGCGGCATGGTTCTTGGAGGGCCGCGACCCTTGAAGGCTAAGATGCGCTGAGGATGGAGGGCGGGCTGCGGCATGGTCCTTGTAGGGCCGCGGCCCTTACCTATTTCTGGGCATTTTTGTGGCCCTGTTTGGGGGCCATGCCGCGGCATGGTTGGGCCATGCCGCGGCGCTTAAGGAATTTTGGGATTTTGAGAATTTAGGCTTGGGAATTTAACCACGGGTGCTCGGGATTGAATCTTTTTATTTTTTTGGTGAAGTTCAATGTTCCGGGGACTAGAACTTGGTTTAGAAACTCATTTGAGATTTATCTTATTGGTATCCATTATCTTGGTTGTGACTAGGTGTTAAGCTAGAGCTCGGGAAGTGGATCGTGCTCGGGGGCCGTCATTTTTCTATTTAAAGCATTTGGAATTAAGGTAAGAAAACTATAACACCCGTAGGATAGGGCATGGGCCCATAGTATGATTGCGGGGCGCGGCCCTATGTTGCATGATGAGATGATTGCAGGGCACGACCCTATATTGCATCACATGTTAGGGTGCTGACTTAAATGAATTAATATTTGATTGCATGTTGTTGTGTTATATTATATGTGTGATTATAATGGAATGAACGGCAAGGGCCGAGAGCGGCGTAGGCCGGGTACGGCAACGGGGCCGGAACTAACACCTAGCACATGGGATGCTATTGTCAGGGCAGGGCCCGGTGGATACATGTGTTATCCTTACGGTGAGAACCGATACCCCAGGCTTCGGTAAGGCTCTGGGGCGGCATGGCCGTGTTTGCTTAGTCTAATGGTTGACTTGTTTATCTGTGGGCTATCTGATATGATTAACTATATATATTTGCATATGTTATGTTCTGCATGAGTTTTCTTGCTGGGCTTCGGCTCACGGGTGCTCCGTGTTGCAGGTAGGGCAAAGACTGAGTCAACCAACCATGAGTACGGAGAGCGTGAAGCGACGCGTACATGTTTGGCCTGCCCGACTGCTTTGGTTGGGGGTTTATTCGAAAATGGCTGTAATAATCTATGATTTTTAGTACTGATCAACTGTAAACTTATTTCAAGATGTAAATAATTTTCAAACCCTATTTTGGGATCCCAATTGTTTAATACTAGAAGTTTTATTGAGTCAACGCATTTTCAAAGATTACAGCCTTAACTTTTTATTAGTCACACTTTTGTTTCAAAACCTCGGTTAGCGAGTTCATTGCACTGCTTTGTCTTAAAACTCACTTAGTAACGGCTCTAAGGAAGTAGGGCGTTACAGCGAGCCTTGCCAGGGCATCCACATTTGAGTTTTTCTTTCGCAGAACTTATTCTATGGCGTAGAATTCAAACTCCCCGAATGCCGCCTTAACTTTCTCCAAATAGGCTGCCATTTTAATGGCACGAGCCTGATATTCACCTAGGACCTGGTTAATGACTAATTGGGAATCACTATAGCAGTGGATAGCCTTTGCCTTGAGCTCGAAGGCTATTTGGAGACCTGCTAATAGTGCTTCATACCCAGCCTCATTATTTGATGCTTCAAAGCCAAGTCGTAACGCTGAATGAAAGCGATTTCCCATCAGGTTGATCAAAATGACTCCTGCCCTGACCCGTTCTTGTTGGAAGATCCATCAACGTAAAGTCTCCACAGCTCGCGGGCTGGGGTTACGACTTCCGCGTTGGTGATTCCCGTACATTCAACAATGAAATATGCTAAGGCCTACCCTTTGATCGTCGTTCTTGGATGAAAGGTGATCTTGAACTGTCCGAGTTTGACGACCCATTTTAACAATCTCTCGGAGGCTTCAGGCTTGGATAATACTTGCCTTAACAGCTGATCAGTTAATACATGTATAGGATGTGCTTGGAAATAGGGTTGAAGCTTTTGAGATGCATGCATTAGGCATAAAGCCAACTTTTCCATTAACAGATATCTCGACTCTGCCCCTAGTAACCTTTTGTTGACATAGTACACAGGTTTTTTCACTTTCTTATCCTCTCAAACAAGTACTGCGCTGATGGCATGCTTGGTTGTGGTGAGGTATAAGTACCATATTTCCCCTGTAATTGGCTTGGATAAGACTGGTGGCTCGACAAGGTGCTTCTTAAGATTTTGAAACGCGAGTTCACACTCGTCCGACCATTCAAATTTTTGCCCCCTCTCAAAAGGTTATAGAATGGGAGGCACTGATTTGTAGATTACGAGATGAACCTACATAGGTGTAACGCCCTACTTCCTTAGAGCCATTACTAGGTGAATTTAAAAACGTGCATTCAACTCGCTAATCAAGGTTTTAGGTCAAATAGTGTAATTAAGCCATAAACCAGAAAAAAAACTTTAGAAATAATTCCATTTCAATGAAAATCATAAAAGTTTGACACCTGGGATCCCAAAATACAGTTTAGAAACATTCACATCGTATAAATTGAACCAAGTCGACTAAACGACAAAATCTAAGTTTATTTACAACCATCTCCCAAAAATCCACTGGCTGTGGCAGCCAGGCTGGCCCAACATGCACATGCCGCCTCACGCCTGCTACACTCATGGTTGGTTGGCTTTCTCCTTACCCTTACCTGCACCACAGAGCATCTGTGAGCCGAAGCCCAGCAAGAAAACCCACAAACAGATAACATATGCAAAACATACACCAAGCATATAAGCAGGCCACCAATGGGCTAAACACATAAGGCCTAGCCGTTCCAGGCGCTTACCAGGCCCTGGGTTCGCGGTCCACACCTTGAGGATATCTCAGGTATCCTTTAGGGACTCGCCCTGGCAACTCGCACTCCACGTGCTCAACGCTGCTCCTGGCCCCTTGCCGTACTCGACCTTGCACTCAACGTGCCTTATGCCGTTCCCGGCCCCTGCCGACCTCGACCTACACCGTTCCCGGCTCTTGCCGATCATTCACATAATTGCACTCAAAGCATATTAAACAAGTACAGAATACTAACAAATACAATCAAAGGGGCTACGCCCTACAATTCAAGCACATTGGGCTCAGCCCTGCATACAAGCTCTATGGGAACAAGGGTTTTCTTACCTGAGTCCTGAGCTCACCGAGCACTGATGTCCTGGGCACAGTCCTCTAACTTGAGCCTCGCCGAAACCCTAGTCACAACACAATAACTGTAACGCCCTGGATAACCAAGACCGTTACACTGTGTGTTTAAAATAGTGCAAGACTTGTTAATCAAGTCATTTAAACAAAATGTGAATTCAACGTCATCAACGGATTAGGAATACAAGATTTTGGTCACAAATAGGCTATTTTCATTAAAAATGACAGTTTAATACATGGAAACTCAAAACAGGGTTTAGATGACTTAGTTACAGCAAATCCAAGAGTTACAGATAATTCAAGCCACTCTAATGGAAAAATATGCATTTTAGGTTTCCGTCCCTGTACAATTCCTTGACCGTGGCGGCCGACCAGCTGACAATGTACACCTCGTCCCCAGAGCTCTCCAACTCATGGTTGGTTCAGCATACCCTCGCCTTTACCTGCACCACGTAGCACCCGTGAGCCGAGGCCCAGCAAGAAAACATGATATCATAGCAAGATCAACATCATTAATCAAATAATCCACAATGCACAACCAGGAATTCGGCATTTCATAACATTTATCCAATCCGTGATAACACTCAACAAATTGACAATTTGTCATCCAGACAATCAACAAGCCATATTCATAACACAATATTCACATTCATAATCAACAGTTTATCACCTCCGTCAAATAATATTCAGGGTCGGCGTCCTTAGGTCGCACCCTCTATTTAACCCACTGTCTTCGGCTCACTTAGGCCGCCCAGTGTAATACTCACTGACTCCGACCAGCTTAACCGAGCTCAGTGATAAATAAGCTGCCTCAGCTACCAGTGGCCGAGCCGCGCCCTGTGCACAAATATTGATTCCGACACCCTTAGGCCGGTTATCGCATGTCCCATGGCATAATACCACCTCATGACATGATATACAAATATAGGGAGCTCTTTGTCCCATCATGTTCACATGGTTAATCACATTCACATAACAATGTATACAAACATAGGGAACACTTAGTCCCAACCTAACCACATAATCAGGTGCAGCTTTCTTACCTTTAGATTTCGCTAGCTCGTCCAATTGATCCTCAAGCACGATCTCGTCTGAACCTTAGTGCATACCTAGTCACAGCCATAGATCAGAATCACCACCAAATTTCAAATCCAAAACCTAGCCTCGGGACCAATCCCGAGCGCCCGGGAAGCCCTAATTTCACCAAACGGGGTGGTGGAATCAAACCCCGAGCCTCTGGGAAAAAACCCTAAGGAAAACCCCTTTCTGGAGACAGGGTAGCGATACAACGCTATAAGGAGGGCGCTATAGCGCTACAAACAGAACCAAAACGCCCAGGAAGCCCTAGCCTAGCGTTGTAGCGCCCAAAGGCTAGCGCTACAGCGCTAGTCACAGACCAGCAACACTCTGTTTTCCCCTCTTCGACTTTCCTTGAACCAAAACCCCTTGGAACCCTTCCAACCCTCAATTACACACCAAATTGAGTCTACCATCACTTATATCTCACCCCATACAACTCAATAACAGAGGACTTAACCACATGCATCATCAAACTAGAAAAGCAAACATTGAACCCAAGAACTGAAAGATTCAACCAGAAACTCAGATACTTAGAACATCAAAGCCAGAACTTGTTACCTTCTATGGAGGATTTCGACCTTAGGTTATCCCTAGCATCCAACCAGCCTCAAGCCCTTCAACTCCTCAGGTTCATATCCCTTTATTCCATACAAAACTCAAACTTAGAAACCATCTCATTAAAACCCAGAAAAACACATCAGGAAACCTTAAAGCTTACCTCAATTGACTGGCTAAACCCTGCTAGTTCTTCTAGCTTCACCAAGGTCCTTAGCCCTAAGCTCCATCCTGAGCTTACTCTGGAATTCCAGCTCCAAAACTCACAAGGAATGGTGAAGAGATGACCTAGCCGAATGAGAGAGAGAGATAACTCTAAGTGTCCTGTTTTTCTTTCTTTCCTTCTTCTTTTCTTTTCCTTAAGCTTTTGAGTTAATCTATAACTTCCACTAAGATAATAAAGCAGAATATAGCCTATCCATTAGTAAGCCAAATGACCACCTTGCCCTCCCACTAATAGCTAAACCTTTAAATCATTCTAGGGGCATTTTGGTCATTACTCCCAATTCCCACTAAGTCTTTTAATGTCTTTAATATTTACCACTTACTTTCCAATACCCAACTAATCACCAATTATATTTCTCAATATCAATTCGTCTCCAATATATTCTCCAAATTCCCAGATACATCCGCAGGCTCACCCCGAGCCGGGTATAAATCCCCGCTGTGACTTTCCTGCTAAACCGCCTGTTAGGATCGCCCCGAGCCACAAGCTACAAACATACCCACATAATAATGTGGTCTCAACGTTAGCCTACCAATATACACACAAGTATGCAATTACGCTCTCAATGAGCCAAATTACCAAAATACCCTCACAACAGAGTATATAATCCCATGCATGCCTTTATCATCATATAATAATATGACCCACATAATCATGCATATAATCATATAATAGCACAATAAATCAATTATGGCCCTCCCGGCCTCCTAATCAAGGTCCTAAACCTTATTAGGAAATTTGGGTCGTTACAATAACCATATCCATCCATCAAGTTCTAATCCATTAAATAACTTCGAGCCATAACTCTAACCTCCAGGACCTTGAATTCTATCAATCCGGGTGATAAAATCCATCCCAAGCCTTAACCATTGAATTTCCAAACCTAAACACCCTTAAAAACACAAACTAGCTCTAAGAGTCGCGGCCCCAACCTCAAGCGCCGTGGCTAGCCTCAAAACAGAGGCTAGCATCACCCTGCAACACACACGGGCCGCGACGTGCAAACCAAGCGCCGCGGCGCGCATGAGACTTCTCGGTCTCCCATGGCCGCGCACGCACACGGGCCGCGACATGTCCATCCTAGGGCCGCGGCCCTCCTCTCCAAACCCAGAAATCTTCATCATTTTTCTATATTTTCCTCAAGCCAATTCACCCAAAACTTAGCTAACAATCCCAAGCAATCAACACCAACATTCCAGCTCAGTATTAACATCAAAACCCATCAAAAACCTGCTCCAAAACTCAACTAAAATACCCAAGAACAGATCAAGTTCCAATCACATGCATATCCTAAAAACACAGTAGAAATTCAAGCTTAATTCCCATGATTAGAGCTTACCTTTGCTGAGTTAATTCTCTGAAGTTGAACCTTAATCCCCAAGCTCCTAGCTTCCAAGATTTCCTAGCTGAATTCCCCTAACTTCTAGCTAATTTCTCCAAGTTTCCCCTTAGGCCTCCAAAGAGAAGATATCCACTTGTTTAGAGAGAATAAGTGAGTCGGTTTCCTGAGTGTTCTGTATAATTCTAAAGTTTGTTTTATTCAACTTAAGTCTATGTGGTTACCTTAAGGCTCGGGGTACCAAAACGTCCCCGAGGGCAAAATGGTAAATTTCCCCAATATTCCCTCCTAGACATTCTATCCTCAAATATATCTCCAAATATTTATTTTCATAACCTGATAATCCCACAACACACCTAGTACCCAAATTACCCCCCGACTCGCCCCGAGTCTGAATATCAACACTGTTGTGACTTTCAGGCTAACCGCTCCCCAAGACTGTCTCGGATCGTGCTGCACAAACATATCACAGATATATAGCATTTATCACATTTATGCCCCTAATATCCAGACGGGCCCACATGCACATTTAACTCAACTAAACATGCATCATTAACACATATTCACATAAATCCACATATTAACATATTAAACCGTTTATTGCCCTCCCGGCACACTAATCAAGGACCTAAGCCCTATTAGCAAATTCGGGTCGTTACATTAGGGCTGCCATTTGTCTAGTTAGGCTTTGGACATCTTTATGTTTTTGAGGTGAGGGCATATCGATTAATGCCTTAATCTTATCGGGGTTTGACTCTATTCCCCAAGCATTCACTATGAATCCGAGAAACTTTCCCGAGGATACTTCGAATGAGCATTTTTCCGGGTTAAGTCTCATATTGTACTTTAAGAACACAAAGAAGCATTCAGCAAGGTTGTAACGCCCTACCACCTTAGAGCCGTTACTAAGTGAGTTTAAAATGTGCATTCAACTTGCTAACCAAGCATTTAGCTCAATAGGGTAACTAAACTATATTAAAATCACATACTTTGAAAATGTATTCATTCATTGAAAATTATAAGTGTTTTACATTAGGGATCCCAAAAGAAATATTGTTTATAAATATTTACAACTCAAAATGTGTTTAAAGTCACTAAACGACAAAATGAGATTTACTACTAAGCAACTCCCAAAAATACCCCTGGCCGTGGTGGCCAGGCAGACCCGACATGTATGCGTTGCCTCACGCTCTCCGTACTCAAGGTTGGCCAATCTTCCCCTTGCCCTTACTTGCACCATAAAGCACCTGTGAGCCGAAGCCCAGCAAGAAAACCCCATACAAATAGACAACATATGCATATAAACCACTCAGCATACAAACAGACCGTCAATAGGCTATACACATACGGCCATGCCATCCTAGGCGCTTTACCAGGCCCTGGGTTCGCGTTCCACACTGTGAGGATATCCCAGGTATCCCTTAAGGTCTTACCCTGGCAACTCGCACTCCGCGTGCTAAACGCTGCTCCCGGCCCCTTGCTGCTCTCGGCCTTCACTGTTCTCGGCCCTAGCCATTCTCGGCCTTCACCGTTCCCGGCTCTTGCCGATCATTCACAGATTTGCATACATAGCATAATTAATCAAACACTTAAACATGCATTAACACAATCAATGGGCTATGCCTTGCGCATAATCATATAGGGCCATGCCCTGCAACACAACTATGGGGCATCGCCCTGCTCTATGGGTACATCGATTTTCTTACCCGTGTCCTGAGCTTCTAGAGCACCGAAATCACAAGCACGGTGTAACGACCTGAATTCACTAATAAGGCTTAAGGGCCTTGATTAGTGTGCCAGGATGGCGTGTTGGGATTTATGTGTGATTTTATGAGTTAAATGCATGGTTATAATTTAAAGCGTGTTATGTGACTATTTGATTATTTGAGATGCATGACTATGTATATTAGTATGCATGTAGGCCCGGATTGTGTTAGAAGGGCATAATTATAATTTTGGCAATGTTGGGCATAACCGTATTAATATGTGATGATTGTTGAGACCACAGTGGTATGTGGGTATATCCGTGATTGGTAACTCTCGGCACGAGGCGATCCTAGAGCTGGATAGCGGGGAAAAGTCACAACGGGGCATTATAATTGACTTTGGACAAGTCAAGGAGTATTTTCATATTGGGTTATGAAAATAAATAATTGGAGATATATTTGAGGTCAGGATGCCTAGGTGGGAATACTGGGGGATTTTACCATTTTTGCCTCGGGGACATTTTGGTACCCCGAACCTTGAGGTAACCAGCTTAAGTTATAAAAACAAAACAAATAAACCATTTGGAGACTTAGAGAAACCGACCCAGCCTCCACCCTCTCCTCTTCTTCTTTCTTTCCTTTTTCTTTCATGAAATCCACAGAAATCTTAGGAGAAATCAAGCTTGAATTTCTGAAAATTGATGGTGGGATTTGGAGGTTTAGCTCAAGAGTTAATCAAGAACAAATCAGGGTAAAGGTAAGCAATTAATTCTTTTTCTCAAGTTAAATTATGAGATTTTGTTGGGTTGTGAATGTTTATGGATTTTGATATTCAAGGTGGAGTTTGAGGCTTGAAACTTTGAAGATAGGTCATGGGATCCTTTGGGGAACGATTCTACAACTGAGGTAAGGGTTTAAATTAAAGTTTGATGGTTGAAATTGAGAATTCCATGGTTGGTTTTGAGTTTTAGGTTTGAAATTTCAGAAATTTGGAATTGGGGTTTTGGTGAGTGTTAGGTTGGATTTTTTTTGGTGGAATTGTGTTGTTTAAACCATCCTAATGTTGTGATTATTAATTGGTTTTGAATTGGGAGCTTTGGGATGGCTTAAGGTGAGGTTTTAAGCTTGAAAATGGTGGGTTTTCTGGGTTCGAAGGGTCGGGCCGCGACATGGTTCTTGGAGGGCCGCGGCCCTTGAAGGCTAAGATGCGCTGAGGATGGAGGGCGGGCCGCGGCATGGTCCTTGTAGGGCTGCGACCCTTACCTGTTTCTGGGCATTTTTGTGGCCCTGTTTGGGGGCCATGCCGCGTCGCTTAAGGAATTTTGGGATTTTGAGAATTTGGGCTTGGAAATTTAACCACGGGTGCTTGGGACTGAATCTTTTTATATTTTTGGTGAAGTTCAATGTTCCGGGGACTAGAACTTGGTTTAGAAACTCATTGGAGATTTATCTTATTGGTATCCATTATCTTGGTTGTGACTAGGTGTTAGCTAGAGCTCGGGAAGTGGATCGTGCTTGGGGGCCGTCATTTTTCTATTTAAAGCATTTGGAATTAAGGTAAGAAAACCGCAACACCCAAGATTAGGGCATGGCCCCACTGTGTGATTTCAGGGCATGGCCCCAGATTGTATTATGTGCAAATGTTTAACCTTAAATGAATCATGATGTGTGTGAATGATTATTTCGAATGTACTATATGTGTGATTATGATGAAATGAACGGCAAGGGCCGGGTGCGGCGTAGGCCGGGTACGGCCGTGGGGCCGAAAGTAACACACAGCACATGGGATGCTTATATTCAGGGTGGGACGCAAGGGATACATGAGTTATCCTCACGGTGAGAACCGATACCCCAGGCTTCGGTAAGGCTCTGGGGCGGCATGGCCGTGTTTGCTTAGTCTAATGGTTGACCTGTTTATCTGTGGGCTATCTGATACGATTAACTATATATATTTGCATATGTTATGTTCTGCATGAGTTATCTTGCTGGGCTTCGGCTCACGGGTGCTCCGTGTTGTAGGTTGGGCAAAGACTGAGTCAGCCAACCATGAGTACGGAGAGCGTGAAGCGACGCGTACATGTTTGGCCTGCCCGACTGCTTTGGTTGGGGGTTTATTCGAAAATGGCTGTAATAATCTATGATTTTTAGTGCTGATCAACTGTAAACTTATTTCAAGATGTAAATAATTTTCAAACCCTATTTTGGGATCCCAATTGTTTAATACTAGAAGTTTTATTGAGTCAACACATTTTCAAAGATTACAGCCTTAACTTTTATTAGTCACACTCTTGTTTCAAAACCACGGTTAGCGAGTTCATTGCACTGTTCTGTCTTAAAACTCACTTAGTAACGACTCTAAGGAAGTAGGGCGTTACAAGTTGGTATCAGAGCGAGCCAAGGTTTATTGGTTCTGGAGATCGACCGAACATGTACGCTCGCTGTCAGTGACAAGCTCGACTCAGGGTTGGTTGGTATGAATGATTAATATGCTTGAATATATGTTTGATTGCCCTGTTTGCCTGCTTATTTATATGGAGCATGAGAAATGAGTTGACATATGCATGAGATGCTGTTGAGCTGCGCCCTTGATTATTGCATGTTGAGATTGATGCGTGCTGAATAACATTATTATGCATATCAATTAATATTGGCATAATGGTTCGCATATTGAGTTATGTGGTTGATTGCTTAAATTGAATTCGTATGTTATATCCGTTTATTTGCTTGTATGAAGCATGTTGAGACCTGGGTATACTTGGTGACGTTATATCTGGTAGCTAAAATGTATATCATTGTGTATTTGACCTAAATATGCTTGTGTGTGCATGACATCTGTGGATATTTGGATCTGGATGCCGTTTGGTTCAGAGTAGGAAGCACAGAGTTCAGGAGTTTGGTCAGCTTTGACAGATGAACTCGAGTTGTTGGTCCCTAGAAGGGTTGGGGATCTGATATTGTGTTAAAAGGGGGTTTCTAGATATAAGTTGGAGTGGAGATCTCCAGTTATCCCTGCAAGTAGCAGCAAAGGGTCACTAGTGTGTGAGTGAGCTGTGGAGTTTGTTAGTCGAGATGGGATAGAAGAACAGCGGATTTCTCTGGAAAAATGACTGATTTAGATGTTTTAACAGTAAGGTTAACCGGTGTTGGTTTACTGTGAGGTATGAAAGGTTTAAAGGGTGTTATCCTCGAGTTTTGAGGAGAGTTCGAGTTAACAAGGAATTTATCAATAGATGAGCAGAGTTAATTCCACCCTTGGTTAAGAGGACGAGAGATCCTAATTAGGGGGTTATGTTAAATGTGGAGGCAGAGGGATGCCTGGAATTGGTACTCGGGCTGAGGTACTGGCTTAATGGGTTGGAAAGAACCTAGATGATGAATGGTTAGAAGAGATTTTAAAGACATGATTTGAACTGTGGAGACTGGTTGACTTATAAGTTTGGTTTGGACTGTTGGGGGTAACAACAGCGTAGATCAATGGGTTTGGTGAATTGGATAGTTCATTTTGGGAATTTTACTGATGGATGTATCTGGAATTGATGGCGACCCATTTAAGGATTTGAGATTTGGAATAGTCTAAGGAGTTTGGGCTGCTCTGATGTAAGGATTTATCGTCTGTATGTGGATGGCAGAGAGAGCCATGTTGTTCGAGGAACCGATGGTTAATGATTAGAGCATGAGTGCTAGAGCCGCAGGGGCAGTGTTTCCTTTGATGGAATTAGTAAAGAGAGAATTGTGATAATCGAGTTGAAGGGACCCCGGATAGTGTTGTGGCCTCTGGATTCGCCAAGAAGGGCGGAAAGGTCTGATTGATAAGATGGTACTTTATTGCTAGAACGCAGCAAGGTTGGATTCTCAATTGTTGAGGTAGAAAGATCCCAGACAGTGCTTGGGCACCTAATTTGAGTTTGGAAAGAAACCTGAGTGAGAAGCTAGTTATCAAGATGGCGATAGGAACCAGGGAGGTTATTGGTATGCATGAGGGAGAGGATGCCACCTGAGAGGAGGTCAGGCGAGGGCATCCCGTCTACATGGAAGGACTCGGTATGATAGGATAGATTTCCCGTGGTGAGGGAAACGAAGAACTTGAATGCCTCCCTACATTCGTAGTTCGAGGATGATTCCTCGAGGATGAGTATTTAACAGAATGGTTTATGCTTTGGTCGTGTAACGAACTGGAAGGACTCGGTGTTGAGAATGTCCCGAGAGGGTGTGGGACATAGAGAGGTTGCCTCAAAGATGCCATTTGAGAGGATGAGGACAGTAATACTTATTGAGAAGGAATTAGAAACTCTGGTAGATGGATTGTTGAGGATATCATCTGGAGTATGTAAAGGAGTACTTTAAGGTCAGACTATAGATAGGATTGGTATAAGGAATGTTGTAAAAGGAGGTTTTGGCTGACAGAAAGTCTATTGAAGCGATCGAAGGAATTTGACCCTAGAGAAGCCAGAGTGTTGTACTACGAGGATTGTTAGCATCGTCGGGTTAGAATGAGAAGTACAATGCTGGATACGAGATGGGACGATGTCTCCAAGAGCCGATTTACGACCAGGTTATTATCAGCTGGAAACCAAGGATAGAGACATTTGGGAAATTGTCTAGTTTGCACCGGGTAGGGTGTGAGGAGTTGGTAACAAAGATTCTAGATTGGTTCAAGCTATAGCAGCACAGGTAAGTTCTTTAGACAGAGAATGTATGAACGGTATGGACAAGTCCCCTTAAGCTCACGAGCAGTGCGTGTGGATTACTCCCAGACGGAAATGGTGAGCAAATGACTATGCGGAAGACGTTTGTACCCAGAAGGCGGAGTCTCAGGTAAGGTTCTACGGGATGTCAGTTTGGGTTTCGTTAGGAATACTCAAGTAGAGCTACGAGAAGAAAAGAAAGGTATGAGAAGATTTGATCTGAAGCCACAAAGAAGCCAATGAAGATTTTCCGAAGAATTGAAAGCATAACAGAATGGGCAAGCGCGTCATCTATTACATAAGTATCTCCGCAGGCAGCTATACCAAAGACAGGAAGAACAGTAAAACTTGAGGTTAGACGGACTGAGTGGTGTCACATCAGAAAGAAATTCAGAAGACAAGGTAAGATTTGATTGGTTACGGACGATGATGGAATTTGCGTGTGTTTTGGTTAAGTAAAGAGTGATTGCATAAAGGACCTGATCTATGGTAGGGTTATGGAAATATGGGAGTGTACCACGATTGGGCACGCCCAGGAATAAATTGACGCGAGAATGGATCGAACCTTGCGGGAGAAGAAAGAATGAACACGGTTGATATACTTGGAGCATTAAGTTGACAGTTATGGATATCATAAGATGCTTGAGTATTGGGTATTAGTAAGAAAGATAACGTTGAGACCCAGATGTGGTGAAAAGTGACTGACGGATGATCAGTGTTAGGAATCCTTGAATTAGTGAAGGGGAATTTAATTGGAGGCGGAACTCCTAGCTGGGAGGCGTGTTCCAGCCAAGAATTTCGCTATAAATTGTAATAGAATGGACAAGGCAACGACTGAGATTGGCATAACGTTAGTAGGTAATGATTAGCTGGTGAGTGTCGTTGATCTATGGAATTCAAAGTGTTGGCTTGAGTTGAAACAGGGAAGGACCCTGT
The DNA here is from genome assembly GCF_963169125.1 of Humulus lupulus. NCBI lineage: Eukaryota > Viridiplantae > Streptophyta > Magnoliopsida > Rosales > Cannabaceae > Humulus > Humulus lupulus. The sequence continues at coordinate 253,630,570 of NC_084802.1, read as the reverse complement.
TATGGTGGTACAAGTAGGATACCAGGATCGAGTGAAGGATCCAGTTAGGCTTTGGTGCATGAATGAGAATTCTGAATGGATATCATTCCACCTCCTAGGGTACGTCGTACCGGGAGGGTCGAGCAGGTGGCAGAATTTAGTGTTTTCCTTTGGACCCTGAGGAGTTAAGTGATGTAGTAGTGTATGATGGGAATAGACCACTTTAGACCTTGAGTAAGGTGTTTGGACATGAAAAGTTTTAACTCAGTTGATGGAATTAATGTGGTTGGGTCAAGTGAACTGGTTTCAGGATGGAGCGTCGATGATATCGAATTGAGACCCTATAGTATTTTAAATTTTGGAATGGATTTAGAGAACGAAAAGAACAGAGTGGGAATCTGGGATTATCAGTTGATTGCAAGTGAAGTGGCAGTCTGAAAGCTTATCGGATATCTTAAAGAATTAAGCGCTGAGTAGGCGAATACTTGAGGTATTAAGGGAAGTGCATTCCCTGTTGAGTTGGCCGTGGTGGCAAATGCTGGCGTCTTGTTAAAGTAACACGACATAGGACATGGTAAGAGGCGAAGGATAGTGAATACTACGATTTGGCATTGGTTCAGAGAGAACGTCAAAGAGGTTGTTGGAACTCTTAAGGCAGGAGTGACTGCCTATTTGAAAGCATAAGAGCTGGTAAATTGTTAAATTACGAGGAAATAAAGCTCTGGAAGGAAAGAGTTGCATCTCTGCGTAATAACAGACTAGGATCTGTAAGGTGTTCAGAGAAAGAAGGGAGAGTTCTGACTCTTGATTCAACATAAAATTCCGAAGTTGTACTAAGGGTTAGGCCAGCGGGGACTACAAGTTGATCCCACCTGGTAGAGGTGATGACTGTTGAGTATCTCTGGAATCAGGAATAAGAAAATGAATTGGTCATTGTAATCTAGGCAGACCCTGAGGCTTCAGCAGGGTTGCGGTGTAAACGAGAGGCTATCGAGTGTATGACCGTTAGACAAGTTCTTGTGGGGAAAGATTGTCGCGCCTGAAAGAGAGTTGTTGGGAACTAAAGTAAAGGCGGTGGACCTTGGGATTCAGGGTCAGAGTTGCGGGTTTGCTGACTGATGTGTTTGGATAAATTTCGAGGACGAAATTTTTATGAGGAGGGGATAGTTGTAACGACCCGAATTCACTAATAAGGCTTAAGGGCCTTGATTAGTGTGCCAGGATGGCGTGTTGGGATTTTTGTGTGATTTTATGAGTTAAATGCATGGTTATAATTTAAAGCGTGCTATGTGACTATTTGATTATTTGAGATGCATGACTATGTATATTAGTATGCATGTAGGCCCGGATCGTGTTAGAAGGGCATAATTGTAATTTTGGCCATGTTGGGCATAACTGTATTAATATGTGATGATTGTTGAGACCACAGTGGTATGTGGGTATATCTGTGATTGGTAACTTTCGGCACGAGGCGATCCTAGAGCTGGATAGTAGGGAAAAGTCACAACGGGGCATTATAATTGACTTTGGACAAGTCAAGGAGTATTTTTGATATTGGGTTATGAAAATAAATAATTGGAGATATAATTGAGGTTAGGATGCCTAGGCGGGAATACTGGGGGATTTTACCATTTTTTCCTCGGGGACGTTTTGGTACCCCGAACCTTGAGGTAACCAGCTTAAGTTATAAAAACAAAACAAATAAACCATTTGGAGACTTAGAGAAACCGACCCAGCCTCCACCCTCTCCTCTTCTTCTTTCTTTCCTTTTTCTTTCATGAAATCCACAGAAATCTTAGGAGAAATCAAGCTTGAATTTCTAAAAATTGATGGTGGGATTTGGAGGTTTAGCTCAAGAGTTAATCAAGAACAAATCAGGGTAAAGGTAAGTAATTAATTCTTTTTCTCAAGTTAAATTCTGAGATTTTGTTGGGTTGTGAATGTTTATGGATTTTGATATTCAAGGTGGAGTTTAAGGCTTGAAACTTTGAAGATAGGTCATGGGATCCTTTGGGGAACGATTCTACAACTGAGGTAAGGGTTTAAATTAAAGATTGATGGTTGAAATTGAGAATTCCATGGTTGGTTTTGAGTTTTAGGTTTGAAATTTCAGAAATTTGGAATTGGGGTTTTGGTGAGTGTTAGGTTGGATTTTTTTGGGTGGAATTGTGTTGTTTAAACCATCCTAATGTTGTGATTATTAATTGGTCTTGAATTGGGAGCTTTGGGATGGCTTAAGGTGAGGTTTTAAGCTTGAAAATGGTTGGTTTTCTGGGTTCGAAGGGTCGGACCGCGACATGGTTCTTGGAGGGCCGCGGCCCTTGAAGGCTAAGATGCGCTGAGGATGGAGGGCGGGCCGCGGCATGGTCCTTGTAGGGCCGCGGCCCTTACCTGTTTCTGGGCATTTTTGTGGCCCTGTTTGGGGGCCATGCCGCGGCGCTTAAGGAATTTTGGGATTTTGAGAATATGGGCTTGGAAATTTAACCACGGGTGCTTGGGATTGAATCTTTTTATATTTTTGGTGAAGTTCAATGTTCCGGGGACTAGAACTTGGTTTAGAAACTCATTGGAGATTTATCTTATTGGTATCCATTATCTTGGTTGTGACTAGGTGTTAGCTAGAGCTCGGGAAGTGGATCGTGCTCGGGGGCCGTCATTTTTCTATTTAAAGCATTTGGAATTAAGGTAAGAAAACCGCAACACCCAAGATTAGGGCATGGCCCCACTGTGTGATTTCAGGGCATGGCCCCAGATTGTATTATGTGCAAATGTTTAACATTAAATGAATCATGATGTGTGTGAATGATTATTTCGAATGTACTGTATGTGTGATTATGATGAAATGAACGGCAAGGGCCGGGTGCGGCGTAGGCCGGGTACGGCCGTGGGGCCAAAAGTAACACACAGCACATGGGATGCTTATATTCAGGGTGGGACCCAAGGGATACATGAGTTATCCTCACGGTGAGTACCGATACCCCAGGCTTCGGTAAGGCTCTGGGGCGGCATGGCCGTGTTTGCTTAGTCTAATGGTTGACCTGTTTATCTGTGGGCTATCTGATACGATTAACTATATATATTTGCATATGTTATGTTCTGCATGAGTTTTCTTGCTGGGCTTCGGCTCACGGGTGCTCCGTGTTGCAGGTAGGGCAAAGACTGAGTCAGCCAACCATGAGTACGGAGAGCGTGAAGCGACGCGTACATGTTTGGCCTGCCCGACTGCTTTGGTTGGGGGTTTATTCGAAAATGGCTGTAATAATCTATGATTTTTAGTGCTGATCAACTGTAAACTTATTTCAAGATGTAAATAATTTTCAAACCCTATTTTGGGATCACAATTGTTTAATACTAGAAGTTTTATTGAGTCAACGCATTTTCAAAGATTACAGCCTTAACTTTTATTAGTCACACTTTTGTTTCAAAACCTCGGTTAGCGAGTTCATTGCACTGTTCTGTCTTAAAACTCACTTAGTAACGACTCTAAGGAAGTAGGGCATTACACACGGTCCTCTAACCCAAGCCTCACCGAAAACCTAGTCACAACACATACATAACACTATCATTACTAACCAATTATAATAATCTCCTGGAACCAATCCCATGCTCTCGGGACCTCCCGGTTCACCACACAAGGTAGCGGAAGCGTCCCCCGAGCCCCTGGGCAAAAGCCTAAAAACTGAAAATTTCCCCTGCCCAGAAATGGCCTAGCGCCGCGGCACTAACCCATAAGGGCCGCGGCGCCCAGAATGGTGCCCTTCCCCTGATGCATCCTAGCGCCGCGGCACGGAAGAACAGGGCCGTGGCGCCCATACGCGAACCCAGAAATCTGGGTTTTTCCCAACATTTTCCCCGAGCCAAAACACTCCCAAATAAATACCAAAGCATACATAAGTCTCAAATTCAATCCAAAACCCATATAGACCATCTAACAACTCATAAACATCAACAACATGCCTAGACACACATTCAAACCCATGATTCACAAATTGGTTTTAAAATTTATAAAACTTAAACCAAGACAGAGCTTAACCTCAGAAATGCATGGAATTCTTACCTCAAACAAGAATTCGACCTTGAGCTTCCTCCAATTCCAACTCCAAGCTAAGCCCTTCTGATTACTAAGCTGAATTTTCACACTAACCAGCCACAAATCCAGCTTTCAGCTTCCATTCTCAAACTCTCAAAATTAAGCTTGGAAACTTGAAGAAAACAGAGATGAATTCCTTACCTCTGAGCTTAACACACCCTTGAGCTAACTCCCCTAGTCACAGCAGCCAAAATCCTTCAATACACAGCAAACTCTCAACCATCAAGGAGAGGGAAAGAAGAAACCGAATGAGGGAGAGGGAGAGCTGAGAAATTCTATTCTTTTTCCTTTCCTTAGCCTTTTCTAAACCGTTCTAATAATTCCCAGCCCTTATCTACTCTTAACCAGCTGCCAAAAAGTCCCAATTGCCCCTTAAATTAGCCTAAGTCCTCTTATGCCACCAAGGGCGATTTAGTCTTTTAACACATCCCGCTAAATCCTTGAGTATGCCTAAAAATCCCTGTTTTAATCCCAACATGTATAAGCTATTACTATCACTAACCGCTACTCAATAATTGCCGAACGCTTTATAATATCCCCAAAATATCCCTAAGCTCCTCCCGAGCCGAGTATTTGACCCCGTTGCGACTTTCCTAGCTAAACAGCTCCCTAGAACCGTCTCGGAACGTGCATCACAAATATATCATCATTATATCACAAATATCACATGTATCACATTTATGCCCTCAACGGGCTAAAATTACAAATATGCGCCTAACAACCAAACGGGGCCCACATGCATATTTAATCGCCTAAACATGCACTCTAATCACATATTCATTAAATTCACATATATTAATACAATATAACAATTATTGCCCTCCAGGCACGCTAATCAAGGCCCTAAGCCTTATTAGCACATTTGGGTCGCTACAACTATCCCCTCCTTACATAAATTTCATCCTCGAAATTACCTGAACAATTCGGGATACCGCTCCCGCATGTCTAATTCAAGTTCCCATGTCGCCTCTTCAACTTTTCTATTCCTCCACAGCCTCTTCAACTTTATCCTTGCGGTCAAGAATCTGAACCGGCTTCTCCTCATAAGATAAATCCTGGTCCAGCTCTAAATTCTCATAACTCAACACTTGTGAAGAATCTGACACATACTTCCGGAGCATGGATACGTGGAACACATCATGAACCCCTGATAAGGCTGGAGGCATCGCCAATCTATTAGCGACCTCTCCAACCCATTCCAAAATCTCGAAGGGGCCAACAAACCTAGGGCTCAGCTTGCTCCGAACACCAAACCATTTTACTCCTCTCAAAGGTGAAACCCTAAGGAACACATGGTTACCGACCTTGAATTCCACGCTCCTGCATTTCGGGTCTGAGTAACTCTTCTGGCGACTCTGGGAGGCGAGCATTTGAGATCTAATCTTTTCTATCGCCTCATTGGTCCTTTGGACCATCTCAGGACCCAAATAACTCCTCTCACCCGTCTCATCCCAATGGATAGGTGATCTGCACTTTCTTCCATAAAACATCTCATACGGAGCAACTTCGATGGTCGCCTGATAACTGTTGTTGTACGAGAACTCGATCAATGGGAGATACTTACTCCAAGATCCCCCAAAGTCCAGCACACAGGCTCACAACATATCCTCCAAAATCTGAATCGTCCTCTCAGACTAGCTGTCTGTTTGAGGATGATAAGTGGTACTAAACCGTAATTGCGTGCCCATAGCCTTCTGCAGACTCTCCCAAAACTTGGAGGTGAAGGTGGGGTCCCTGTCGGATTCTATCGACCTCGGAGCCCCATGAAGTCGAACAATTTCCTTCACATATAACTCTGCATACTGCTCCACAGTATAAGTCATCCTAACCGGTAAAAAGTGGGCGGACTTTGTATACCTATCCACAATCACCCACACCGAGTCATGTTGTCCCGCGGTCTTCGGCAAACCAACCATGAAGTCCATGGTAATGTCCTCCCACTTCCACTCTAGAATCCCTAGAGGCTACAGCAACCCTACTGGCCTCTGATGTTCAGCCTTGACCGACTGACACGTTAAGCACTTAGCCACATAATCCACCACATCCCTCTTCATACCCGACCACCAATATAAAGCTCTCAGATCTTGGTACATCTTCGTCGTACCCGGATGCAAGGAATATGGAGTGGTATGCGATTCATCTAAGATCTCCCGTCGGATATCAGAATCCATCAGAACACAAATTCGACCCTTGTACCTCAGTAACCCCATCTATGAAATAGAAAAGTCCTTAGCCGCTCCGACTAAGACGTTCTCTCTGTGACCTCTCAACTGGGAATCCCTCCCCTGCGCCTCCTTGATTCTCTCAAGGAGTGTAGACTGAAGAGTGATGTTGGCTAACCGACCAACCACCAAGTCTATACCCGCTCTAGTCATCTCCTCAGCTAGCTTGTCAGATATCTGTCTCGAACTGAACAACTGTCCTGGGCCTTTTCGACTCAATGCATCAGCAACTACATTAGCCTTCCCAGGATAGTATAGGATATCACAGTCATAATCCTTAACCAACTCCAGCCACCGTCTCTGGCGCATATTCAGATCCTTCTGAGAAAAGAAGTACTTCAAACTTTTATGATCGGTGTATATCTCGCACTTCTCACGATATAAATAATGTCTCCAATTCTTAAGTGCGAATACCACCGCTGCCAACTCCAAATCATGCGTGGGATATCTCTGCTCATACTCCTTTAACTGTCTCGATGCATAGGCTATCACCTTACCAGCTTGCATCAGCACACACCCCAAACCCTGTCTGGAAGCATCACAGTAGACCACAAACTTTTCATTATCTATTGGCAAGCTCAACACCGACGCGGTGATCAGTCGCCGCTTCAACTCTTTAAAAATGTTCTCACATCTATCTGTCCAAACATACTTTGTCTTTTTCTTTGTCAATTCTGTCAATGGTGTAGCTATCCTGGAGAACCCCTCAACAAACCGCCGATAATACCTCGCCTGTAACGACCCGAATTTACTAATCGGGCTTAGGGCCTTGATTAGGTGCCTGGAGGGCAATAAATGATTTAATATGCTTATATGTGGATTTATGTGAATATATGATAATGATGCATGTTTAGTTGAGTTAAATATGCATGTGGGCCCCGTCTGGATATTAGGGGCATAAATGTGATAAATGCGTTATATATGTGATATGTCTGTGCAGCACGATCCGAGACAGTCCTGGGGAGCGGATAGCCAGAGAGTCACAACGGGGTTGAGATTCCGACTCGGGGTGAGTCGAGGGGTAGTTCGGGTTCTAGGTGTGTTATGGGGTTATTGAGACATGAAAATAAATATTTGGAGATATATTTGAGGATAGAATGTCTAGGAGGGAATATTGGGGAAATTTACCATTTTGCCCTCGGGGACGTTTTGGTACCCCGAGCCTTGAGGTAACCATATAGACTTAAGCTGAATAAAACAAAAAGGAGGATTTACTTAGAAGCTTTGGGAAACTGACTTATACTTCTCCTTCTGAACTAAGGATAGCTTCTCATCATTCTTCTCTCTCTCTCCTTCATTCTCTAAGAAATAACTCAAGGAAATTCTGGTGTAAACTAGCTTAAGCAAGGAATTGGGCTGAGAAAACTTAGGAGCTTGAAGCTTGGGGATTGAGGATCAAACTCAGGGACTAAGCTCTGCAAGGTAAGCTCTAATTACTAAGGTTTAGTCTTGAATTTCTGCTGGTTATTGGGGATTGCATGTTAGTTAAGCTTGATCTATTTTTGGGTATTCTAGCTGAGTTTTGGAGCAGCTTTTTAATGGGGTCTTGGTGTTGTTATTGAGCTGAAATAACTGTGTTGGTTATCTAGGATTGTTAGCCAGGTTTTGGGTGGATTGGCTTGAGGAAAGGTGTGGAAAGATGGTGAGAAAATCTGGGTTCGGAGGTGAGGGTCGCGGCCCTAGGATGGGCGCACCGCGGCCTGTGTGCGCACGCGGCCGAGTGTGGCCGAGGAGTTCATGCGCGCCGTGGCACTTGGTGCACGCACCGCGGCCCGTGTGTGTTGCAGGGGTGTGCTAGCCTCTATTTTGAGGCTAGCCGCGGCTCTTGCGGGTGGGGCCGCGGCTCTTAGTGCTAATCTACATTTTTAAGGGTATTTAGGCTTGGGAACTCAGTGGTTAGGGCTTGGGATGGATTTTATCACCCAGATTGATAGAATTCAAGGTCCCGGAGGTTAGGGTTGTGGCTCAAAGTTATTTTTTGGATTAGAACTTGATGGATGATTATGTTAATGTGTTGTGACTAGGGTTCCGGCGAGGCTCAAGTTAGAGGACTGTGCTCGGGACATCGGTGCTCGGAGAGCTCGGGACTCAGGTAAGAAAACCCTTGTTCCCATAGAGCTTGTGTGTAGAGCTGAGCCCAATGTGCTTGAATAGAATTGGTATGCAGGGCCGAGCCCGATATGTTAGAACTGCGGGGCGTAGCCCTTTAACTGAATATGCTAGAATTCTGTACTTGCTTATTATGCTATGTATGTTATCAAGTGAGTGATCAGTAAGAATCGGGAACGGCGTTGGGCACGTTGAGTGCAAGGCCGAGAACGGCAAGGGGCCGGGAGCAGTGTTGAGCACGTGGAGTGCGAGTTGCTAGGGCGAGTCCCTAAAAGGATACTTGGGATATCCTCATGGCGTGGTCCTCAAACCCAGGGCTTGGTAAACGCCTGGGACAGCTAGGCCGTATGTGTTTAGCCCATTGGTGGCCTGTTTATATGCTTGATCTATGTGTTGCATATGTTATCTGTTTGTGGGTTTTCTTGCTAGGCTTCGGCTCACAGATGCTCTGTGGTGCAGGTAAGGGTAAAGAAAAGGCCAACCAACCATGAGTGTAGCAGGCGTGAGGCGGCGTGTACATGTTGGGCCAGCCTGGCTGCCACAGCCAGAGGATTTTGGGAGATGCTTGTAAATAAACCTAGATTTTGTCGTTTAGTCGATTTGGTTCAGTTTTTATGTTGTAAATGTTTCTAAATTGTATTTTGGGATCCTAAGTGTAAAACTTTTATGATTTTCTATGGAAATTATTATTTCTTAAGTTTTTCCTCTGTTTATGGCTTAATTACACTATTTGACCTAAAACCTCGATTAGCGAGTTGAAGCACGTTTTTAAACTCACTTAGTAATGACTCTAAGGAAGTAGGGCGTTACACCGCCAATCCCAGGAAACTCCTCACTTCAGGAACACTGCTCGGTCTAGGCCAATCTCTCACTGCCTCAATCTTACTTGGATCGACTAAAATCCCCTCCTTACTGACAATATGGCCCAGAAATGTAACACGCGATAACTAGAATTCGCACTTGCTAAACTTAGCATATAACTTATGCTCCCTCAACCGCTGCAATACTAGTCGTAGATGCCGCTCATGCTCTGTCTCAGATTGAGAGTACACCAGAATGTCGTCGATGAACACGATCACAAACTTGTCCAAATAGTCCTTGAAAACCCTATTCATCATATCCATAAAAGCTGCTGAAGCATTGGTTAATCCAAAGGACATAGCCAGGAATTCATAGTGTCCATACCTCGTGCGGAAAGCGGTCTTTGGTATGTCCTCCTCTTTAATCCTTAACTGATGGTAACCTGATCGGAGATCAATCTTAGAAAACACCGTACTTCCCTGTAACTAATCAATTAAATCGTCAATCCTAGGCAGTGGATACTTGTTCGTAATAGTTAACTTGTTTAGCTCCCTATAATCTATACACATCCTAAGAGATCCATCCTTCTTCTTGACGAACAACACTGAAGCACCCCATGGCGAGAAACTCGGTCTGATGAACCCCAAATCCAATAACTTCTGCAACTGAATCTTCAACTCTTTCAACTCTGCCGGAGCCATTCTATAAGGTATCCTAGACACTGGCTCCGCCCCTGGTGCCAATTCTACAATGAACTCAATCTCCCGCTGCGGCGGCAACCCTGGCAGATCTGCTGGGAATAAATCTGGAAACTCACATACCAATCTGGTCTCTCCCGCTCAAACCGACACAACCTTGGAGGTATCCACAACACTTGCTAGAAATCCTATTCAACCTTCCTGCATTAGGTCTCTAGCCTTCAGTGCTGAAATCATAGGTACCCGTGGTCCACTGGCTGTTCCCACAAATACAAAGGGTACCTCCCCTTCTGGTTCAAAAGTCACCATCCTACGCTTGCAGTCAATCGTCGCCCCATACTTCGATAACCAATCCATCCCTAGGATATTATCAAAGTCATCCATCGCAAGCTCAAACAGATCAACAGACAATTCCCTACCATCTACCTCTATCGGTAAAGCTCTAATCCATCTCTTAGAGACTACCAGTTCCCCAGTTGACAACAAAGTCTGAAAACCCCTAGCATACAAAGCACTAGGTCTACATAGCTGATCTATCACTCTAGCAGACACAAATGAATGGGTAGCTCCCGAATCTATCAATGCAGTATACAAAGAACCAGCCCTAGAAATCTGACCTGTCACAACTGAGGGGCTAGCCTCTGCCTCAGTCTGAGTCAAGGTAAACACTCTGGCAGGAGCGAGACTGTCACCCTGCTTTGGCTCCTCCTTCCTGACTTGTGGGTAATCCTTCTTTAAATGATTGGAACTCCCACAAACGAAGCAAGACCTGATTCTGCACTCACCTTGGTGTCGTTGTCTGCACCGAGGACACACTGGGAAACTCCTCCAGTTGTCACTTCCGCCCTGACGGCCCCTAAAAGCGCCCCGTGCCCTCCTATCAGAACTGGGAGGAACAAAGGAATCTAGGGCCTTCCTCTTCTGCTCACTGGGGCCCTACCCCGACTGGATCCAATAAAAGGAGGCACTGTCCTCCTAGCATCACGCCTAATAGTGCTCTCTCTCCAAATCTGGTCCTCGACCCCCTCAGCTATAAGGGCCTTGTCCACAACCTGAGCATAGTTAGTAGTCTCTGGATCCAAAGTGATCTTTACATCACGGGAAATCATAACGTTCAATCCCTGTACAAATCTGTCTCTCCTTGTTGTGTCAGTCGACACTAAATATGGAACAAACTTCGCCAACCGGTCAAATCTCAGAGCATACTCAGTCACCGTCAATCGATTCTGAGTCAGGTTGATGAACTCGTCAACCTTCGCAGCTCGGACTGCAACACTGTAATATTTTTCATTGAAGATGTTCTTGAATTCTTCCCATGTCATGACTGCCACATTCCTTCTCTGAACTACTACATCCTACTAGATGTGGGCATCCTCTCTAAACATGTAACTGGCACAGGCAACTCTCTCGTTCCCTTCAACCATCATAAAATCTAGGATAGAGGAAACTATATTCATCCACTGCTCTGCCCGTAGTGGGTCTGGTCTACCCTCGAAGGTGGGAGGATGCTACTTCCTAAACCTTTCATACAAAGGTTCCCACCTGTTCTCCATCACAGGCTGAACTGGCACTGGCGCCATAACCTGCTGAATTGGCAGCCCGGTAATCTGTGGAGGGGCCTGCTGCCTCAACTGTCGGAGTTCTTCTGTTCGTTGCAATCTCGCTTCCATTTCGGCAAACATCTGTTGCCAATTCTGTGGGGCAGGTGGAGGGACCTGGCCCTGATTTTCATCCTCGGCCTGACTGCCGTGGAGTCTAGATGATTGTTGAGGCATCACAACAATATGCCTGCAATCAACAACTCCGCTCATCAGGCATGATAACAAAATCCAAAACCACCTCCCAATTACATCAGTCAACCACAATCAACAATCCACATGATACACAAATAACATATAACACTCAACGGGCCATGCCCTGGCATCATTCATATGTCAACTCATTCAGCATGCTCTATATGAAATAAGCAGACAAACAGGGCATTTAAGCACATACTCAAACATATAAGTCAGTTATTACCAACCAACCCTGAGTTGAGCTTGTCACTGACAGCGAGCGTACATGTTCGGTCAATCTCCAGGAACCATAAACCTTAGCTCACTCTGATACCAAGTTGTAATGCCCTACCACCTTAGAGCCGTTACTAAGTGATTTTAAAATGTGCATTCAACTTGCCAACCAAGCATTTAGCTCAAAAGTGTAACTAAACTATATTAAAATCACATACTTTGAAAATGTATTCATTCATTGAAAATTATAAGTGTTTTACATTAGGGATCCCAAAAGAAATATTGTTTATAAATATTTACAACTCAAAATGTGTTTAAAGTCGACTAAACGACAAAATGAGATTTAGTACTAAGCAACTCCCAAAAATACCCGTGGCCGTGGTGGCTAGGCAGACCCGACATGTACGCGTTGCCTCACGCTCTCCGTACTCAAGGTTGGCCAATCTTCTCCTTGCCCTTACCTGCACCATAAAGCACCCGTGAGCCGAAGCCCATCAAGAAAACCCCATACAAATAGATAACATATGCATATAAACCACTCAGCATACAAACAGGCCGTCAATAGGCTATACACATATGGCCATGCCGTCCTAGGCGCTTTACCAGGCCCTGGGTTCGCGTTCCACACCATGAGGATATCCCAGGTATCCCTTAAGGTCTTACCCTGGCAACTCGCACTCCGCGTGCTAAACGCTGCTCCCGGCCCCTTGTCGCTCTCGGCCTTCGCTGTTCTCGGCCCTTGCCGTTCTCGGCCTTCACCGTTTTGACTCTTGCCGATCATTCACAGATTTGCATACATAGCATAATTAATCAAACACTTAAACATGCATTAACACAATCAATGGGCTATGCCTTGCGCATAATCATATACGGCCATGCCCTGCAACACAACTATGAGGCATCGCCCTGCTCTATGGGTACATCGGTTTTCTTACCTGTGTCCCGAGCATCTTGAGCACCGAAATCACAAGCACGGTCCTCTAACCCACTCCTCACCGAAAACCTAGTCACAACACATACATAACACTATCGTTACTAACCAATTATAATCATCTCCTGGAACAAATCCCATGCTCTCGGGACCTCTCAGTTCCCCACACAAGGTAGCGGAAGCGTCCCCCAAGTGTAACGCCCTACTACCTTAGAGCCGTTACTAAGTGAGTTTAAAATAGAAATCGTGCTTTTGACTGACTCTAAGTGGTTTCTAAAACCAAAAGTGTGGATAAATCAGAATTTAAGACTGTACTCTTTTAAAATGTTTAACTTCATTGAAAACGTAAGTATAAAACATCTCGGATCCCAAAATAAGGTTTACAAAATATTTACAACTCAAAAATAGATTCACACCAAGTTAACTATCAAAAGAATGGATTAATACAGCCATTTACAAAGTGCCCCCAACCAAAGCAGTCGGGCAGGCCGAACATGTACGCGCCGCCCCCACGCTCTCCATACTCATGGCTGGTTGACTGACTCCTTGCTTTTACCTGCCACACGGAGCACCCATGAGCCGAAGCCCAGCAAGAAAACCCAAATAGAACATAACATATGCAATAATATAGCTGGCATAATTCACAGATAAATAGGAAAACCATCAGATGAAACAAGCACGGCCATGCCACCCCAGAGGCCTTACCAAAGCTTGGGGTCTCGGTCCTTACCGTAGGATAACTCATGTATCCCTTGGGTCCCACCCTGGCTATAGCATCCCATGTGCTGAGCGTTACTTCCGGCCCCATGGCCGTACCCGGCCTTCGCCGCTCTCGGCCTTAGCCGTTCATTCCATTATAATCACACATATAATACATTATGAAATAACCGTTCAAACATACAAGAGTTCATCTAAGATTACACATTTTCACACAATACAATCTAGGGCCGTGCCCTGCAATCACACAGTGGGCCCATGCCCTAATCTCGGGTGTTACGGTTTTCTTACCTTTAGGTTCGGTAGCCTTGATCAACCTGACTCCTTGAGCACGATCTTACCCGAGCCCTAGCGCTTACCTAAGCAAAATCCATAAGTCAAAGTCATCACCAAATCCCATGACCAAACCTAGCCTCGGGACTAATCCCGAGCCCCCGGGAAGTCCTAGATCCCCAAAACAAAGTGGCGGAATCAAGCCACGAACCCTAGGTCAAAATCCCTTCACAAAAGCCCCAAAATCCCCTCTGTGAACAGTGCAGCGCTACAGCGCTCAAAAGAGGGCGCTGTAGCGCTACAAGCAGAACCTCCCCACCTGAACAGGGGCTAGCGCTACAGCGCCCCCTAACTAGCGCTGTAGCGCTAGTTGCAGCCAGACCAACCCAAAAATCGCATTTTGCGATTTTCTTCTCCCATTTCAACACCAATCTTGCCCAAACCTTTTCCAAACCCAAAAACACACACAACCACACCTCACACTCATCCCAAGAACCCCATGAACTCAATCCCAAGCTCAAGCAACCCACAACTCAAAATCTAACTCAATGAACCCAAAAACCAGAAAATCACTCAAACAACAAGGATAGGGTCTTAGAAATCATACCGTGGGTGGAATTTCGACCTTGAACTGAACCCTAGACCTCCTTGGCTTGCACCTTCACAACCTTGACCTATTTTCCCCAAAAACCCCATCCATTTAGCTCAAAAAAACACAGCTCAAAACCAGCAAAACCCTAAAACCAAAAACCTCAAGAACTTACCTCAAATCTCTGATGTGATCTTGCTAATCCCTTGCCAATCCTCAAGCCTAGCTTAGGATCCTTGATGCTCAGCTAACCCTAGCTTTCCACTGAGCTTAACCTCAAGAAAAATCAAGGGAAATGGTTGGGAGAGCCACAAACCGAATCTTCAAAGCCAAACCCTTCAGTTTTCCCTCTCTTCTTTTCTCTTCCTTCTTTCTTTCTTTTCAGCCTATGCTTTTCTCTACAAAATCCACTAAGTATAAAGCCCTTCTTTAATTTATCTCTTACAAGCCTAATGAACAAAATGCCATCCCTTACTAATTCTAAACCTTTATGTCCATAAAGGGGCATTTTAGTCATATTACCTAAATTCCCACTAATTCCTCAAGGGTTCCTAATAATTCCCGCTCACTACCCAATACATGATTAATCATCAAATATATTCCCAAATTCTCAATTAAACTCCCCAGGCTTAAACCAAGCCGGGTACAAGTTCCCGCTTTGACTTTCCGCTAACCCGCTCATTCTAGGATCGTCTCGAGTCATAGATCACAGGCATCAACATAGTCATGCCCGACATGGCCAAATTACAAATATGCTCAATCAGGTCTACATGCATACTGATTCACATAGTCATGCATCACAATTAATCACATAGTAATATAACGTGCATTAAATCATAATCATGCATAAAATTCATTAAAGACACACACATAATTCCATTATGCCCTCCAGGCACACTACCCATGGCCCTTTAGCCTTAATACTGAATTTGGGGTCGTTACAGACTCGGGGGATGGTTCCAATGTATTGTTTTAAGGAATTAGAGGTCCCGAGAGTGCGGGATTGGTCCCGGGAAGTGGTTTTGGGTTGGTTAGTATTAAAAAGTGTTTTGTGTGTGTTGTGACTAGGATTTCGGAGAGGCTCGTGCTAGAGGACCGTGCTTATGGCCTTGGTGCATCGGAAAGCCCGGGATACAGGTAAGAAAACTATAGCACCCGTAGGATAGGGCATGGGCCCATAGTGTGATTGCGGGGCACGACCCTATATTACATTACATGTTAGGGTGCAGACGTAATTGAATTAATTGCAGGGCACGACCCTAAATTGTATTACATGGTTATGGTATGGTTTTGATTGAATTGTCATATGTTTGACTGTTATTTGAATTATACTATATGTGATTATAGTAGCGAGGACGGCAAAGGCCGAGGACGGCAAAGGCCGAGAACGGCAGTGGGGCCGGATGTAACACTTAGCATATGGGATGCTTATAGTCAGGGTAGGACCCAGTGGATACATGTGATATCCTTACGATGAGGACCGAGATCCCAGGCTTTGGTCAGGCTTCTGGGGCGGCATGGCCGTGTTTGCTTAGTCTAATTGTTGACTTGTTTATCTGTGGACTATCTGATATGATTAACTGTATAATTTGCATATGTTATGAACTGCATGAGTTTTCTTGCTGGGCTTCGGCTCACGGGTGCTCTGTGTTGCAGGTAAGGGCATAGATTAAGTCAACCAACCATGAGTACGGAGAGCGTGAAGCGATGCGTACATGTTTGGCCAGCCCGACTGCTTTGGTTGGGGGTTTATTTGAGAAATGGCTGTAATAATCTGTGATTTTAATAATTATTGACTGTAAACTTATTTTAAGCTGTAGATAGTTTTCAAACCTTGTTTTGGGATCCCAAATGTTAAAAACTTGAAGTTTTCAATAAAGTAAAGCATTTTCAAATATTACAGCCTCAACTTTTGCTCAATCACACTTTTGTTTTAAAAATCTCGGTTAGCGAGCTAATTGCACAAAGTTTTCTTTCGAAACTCACTTAGTAACGGCTCTAAGGTAGTAGGGCGTTACAACTTGGTATCAGAGCGAGCCAAGGTTTATTGGTTCTGGAGATCGACCGAACATGTACGCTCGCTGTCAGTGACAAGCTCGACTCAGGGTTGGTTGGTATGAATGATTGACATGTTTGAATATATGTTTGAATGCCCTGTTTGCCTGCTTATCTATATGGAGCATGAGGAATGAATTGGCATATGCATGAGATACTGTTGGGGCTGGGCCCTTGGCTATTGCATGTTGAGATTAAAGTGTGCTGAATAATATTGTTATGCATGTAGATGAATATTGGGATAATGATTCGCATATTGAGTTTATGTGGTTAACTGTTTAAATTGGATTCATATGTAATATATGTTTATTGGCTTGTATGAAGCATGTTGAGACCTGAGTATTCTTGGTGAGGTTAAAATCTGGTAGCTAAATGTATATCGTTGTGAACTTGGCCTATATATGCTTTATGTGTGCATGATAACTGTGGTTATTTGGACCTAGTTGTGGATTGGTTCGGGGTGTGAACCACATGGCGGAAGAGTTTGGTCAGTTTTGGCAGATGAACTCGAATTGTTTGTTCCTAGAAGGGTTATGTGGGCCCGATATTGTGTTAAAAGGGGGATTCTAGATATAAGTTGGAGTTAGAGATCTCCATTTATCCCTGAAAGCAGCAGCAGAGGGTCACTAGCGTGTGAGTAAGCTATGGAGTTTATTAGTTGAGATGGAATAGCAGAACAGCGGATTTCTCTGGGAGAATAACTGATTTTGATGTTTTTACAGTAAGGTTACCAGTGTTGGTTTACTGTGAGGGTATGGACAGATAAGGGTATTATATGAAAGGCTTAAGGGGTGTTATCCTCTGGTTTTGAGGAGAGTTCGGGCTGATGAGGAATTTATCAATAGATGGGCAAAGTTAATTCCACCCTTGGTTAAGAGGATGAGAGATCCTGATTAGAGGGTTGTGTTAAATGTTGAGGCAGAGAGATGCCTGGAATGGCACTCGGGCTGAGGTACTGGCTTACTGGGTTGGAAAGAACCTAGATGGTGGAATTGATAGTAGAGGTTATAAAGGCATGATCTGAACTATGGAAAGCGGAGACCTTGTAAGATTGGTTTGGAATGGTATAGTGGCAACAGTGTAAATCAATGGGTTTGGTGAATTGGGTAATTCATTTCGGAAATTTATACTGATGGATGTATCTGGAATTGATGGCGGCCCATTTAAGGATTTGAAATCTGGAATAGTCTAAGGTATTTGTGCCTCTCGGATGAGTGTATTTATCGTCTGTATGTGGATGGCGGAGAGGGCCATGTTGTTCGAGGAAATGATGGTTGATGTTAGAGCATGAGTGCTAGAGCCGCAATGGCAGTGCTTCCTTTGATGGAATTAGTAAAGATAGATTCGTGATAATCAAGTTAAAAGAACCCCGGATAGTTCTGTGGCTTCTGGTTTTGCCAGAATGGGGGAAAAAGTCTGATTGATGAGATGGTGACGGAACCAGGGAAGTTATTTGGTATGTGCATGAGAGAGAGGATGCCACCTGAGAGGAGGTCAGGTGAGGGCATGACTCCTACATAGAAGGACTCGATATGTTAGGATGGATTTCCATGGTGAGGGAATGGAGAATTAAAATGCATCGATACATTCGAAGTTCGAGGCGGATTCCTCGAGGATGAGTATTTAACTGACCGGTTTATGCTTTGGTCATGTAACGAACTGGAAGAACTCGGTATTGAGAATGCTCCGAGAAGGAGTTGGACATAGAGGGTTTGCCTCATGGGTGTTATATGAGAGGCTGAGGATAGTAACACTTATCGAGAAGAAATTTGAAACTCGTTCAGATGGATTTGGATGCAAGTGATCAAGAAGTGCATAGTAATACGACAGAGTTTGTCTTAAGGAAGCCTCAGCACGAGCCATAGCGAGAAGGTTAATCGGTTAAGAGATAACCATGGATTGTTGAGGATATCATCTGGAGTATGTTAATGAGACTGTATGGAAACTGAGTTGACCAATGGGAAAGTTATATGAGTATATAAGGAAAGATTTGGGGGTACTTCAAGATCGGACTACGGATAGGATTGGTATCAGGAATGTTGTAAAAGATGGTATAAATTGACAGGAAATCTATTGAAGCAATCAATGGAATTTGACCTCGGAATTGCCAGAGCGTGGTACTGCAGGGGATTGTTAGCATCGTCGGTAAGGAATAAAAGTTTGAGGTTGGATACGAGTCGGGACAATGTCCCCAAGAGTTGATCTATGACCTGGTTATTACCAGTTGGAATCCAAGGAAAGAGACATTTCGTGAATTTTTCTATTTTGCACCGAGTAGGGTGTAAGGAGTTGGTAACAAAGATTCTAGAATGGTTCAAGCTACAGCAGCACAGGTAAGTTCTTTAGGTAGAGAATGCATGAATGGTATGGGCAAGTCCCCTTCAAGCTCAGGAGCAGTATATGTGGATTACTCCCAGACGGAAATGATGAGCTAATGATTATGCTGAAGACGTTTGTACCCAGAAGGCAGAGTCACAGGTAAGGTTCTACGGAGAATCAGTTTGAGTTTCGTTAGGAGTACTCAGAGTAGAGCAACAAGAAGAAAGGACAGGTAAGGAGAATTGATCTGAAGCCACAAAGAAGCTAATGAAGAATATCTGAAGAATGGAAAGCATAACAGGACTGGTAAGCGCGTCATCTATTGTATAAGTATCTCCGGAGACAGCTACATCAGAGATGAGGAGATTAGCAAAACTTGAGGTTAGATGGAATAAGTGGTGTCTAGTCAGGAAAATTCAGAAGACAAGGTAAGAGTTGATTGATATCTGGCGATACTGGAATAAGTGTGTGATCTTGTTAAATATACAGTGATAACATAGAGGACCTGATCCAGGATGAGGATATGGAACTGTGGGGGGTGCATCGAAGATTGGGCACTGTAACGCCCTACTACCTTAGAGCCGTTACTTAGTGAGTTTAAAATGGAAATCGTGCTTTTCACTGACTCTAAGTGGTTTCTAAAACCAAAAGTGTGGATAAATCAGAATTTAAGGCTGTACTCTTTTAAAATGTTTAACTTCATTGAAAACGTTAAGTATAAAACATCTGGGATCCCAAAATAAGGTTTACAAAATATTTACAACTCAAAAATAGATTTACACCAGGTTAACTATCAAAAGAATGGATTAATACTGCCATTTACAAAATGCCCCCAACCAAAGCAGTCGAGCAGGCCGAACATGTACGCGCCACCCCCACGCTCTCCATACTCATGGCCGGTTGACTGACTCCTTGCTTTTACCTACCACACGGAGCACCCGTGAGCCGAAGCCCAGCAAGAAAACCCAAATAGCACATAACGTATGCAAATAATATAGCTGGCATAATTCACAGATATATAGGAAAACCATCAGATTAAACAAGCATGGCCATGCTGCCCCAGAGGCCTTACCAAAGCTTGGGGTCTCGGTCCTCACCGTAGGATAACTCATGTATCCCTTGGGTCCCACCCTGGCTATAGCATCCCATGTGCTGAGCGTTACTTCTGGCCCCACTGCCGTACCCGGCCTTCACCGCTCTCGGCCTTAGCCGTTCATTCTATTATAATCACACATCTAATACATTTTGAAATAACCATTCAAGCATACAATAGTTCATCTAAGATTACACATTTGCACACAATACAATCTAGGGCCATGCCCTGCAATCACACAGTGGGCCCATGCCCTATTCTCGAGTGTCACGGTTTTCTTACCTGTATCCCGAGCTTTCCGATGCACCACGGTCACAAGCACGGTCCACTAGCACGAGCCTCTCCGAAACCTAGTCACAACACACATAAAACACTTTTAATACTAACCAAGCCCAAAACCACTTCCCGGGACCAATCCCGCACTCCCGGGACCTCTATATCCATAAAACGAAGCATCGGAACCATCCCCCGTGTCCTCGGGAAAAAGCCCTAAAAACTCAACTTTTGGGCTGCAAAAATGGCCTAGGGCTGCGGCGCCCAGCAGCTTGGCCCCTATCCTGAAGCATCCTCGCGCCGCGGCGCCCAAGAACAAGGCCGCAGCGCTCCTTCGCGAACCCAGATTTTCTGGGTTTTCCATGCGTTTTTCCCGAGCTTCAACCTCTCCAAATCACCCCAAACCAAAACCTAAACCCAAAAACTCAATTCCAAACTTCATATGAACAATCTAACAACCTATAGACACTAGGATCAAGATCAAAACATCAACACACCCAAGATCCACACCTTTGCTCTCTAATTTCAGCAACTCAAACCAAAACCCATGAAAAGCTTAACTCAAGCATTAAATTCCTCAAATCAACACAGAAACCAAACTTAAGTGTGTATAAAATCCATACCTCAAGTGAAGAATCCAACCAACAAGCTTCCTTGATCTCCTCCTAAGCTCCCACTTCAGCCCTTCTACCCTTCTTCTTCTTTTCTTTTTACTTGCCCTAGCTCTTCTTTCTCCTTCTCTTTCTTCTCTTCAATTTCTATCAAAGCATCAAGTGACCCCAAATGCCTAAACCGTACCCCCTATATCTCAGCTGAAAGTTTCATAATCCCCTTGCCAAAAGACCAATTTACCCCTTCCTAATAATCCTTCCTAACTAAACTTTCAAGGGCACTTAAGTCTTTACACTTCTATTTCAATTCTATCACTTTCTATCTTAAAACTTGTTACCCACAGAAGTTACAAACGGTTACCCAGGTTACTAAATTGCCAAAACTATAACCATTAGTTCTCATTTCAACTTACGAAATTCCTAAAGTACCCCTAGGCTCCTCCCGAGCCGGGTACAACATCCCGTTGTGACTTTTAGACTAAATGGCTCAATAGGACCGTCTCGATGCGTGCATCCTGATAAAACATCACACTCGCATGGCACAAATCACATAATACAATTATCACAGTTGTGCTCTAAAATGGCCAAATTACAATCATGCTCATTCTAAGACAATCAGGTCTACATGCATACTAATTCACATAGTCATGCATCTCAAATAATCAAATAGTCATATAACGTGCAATAAGTCATAATCATGCATTAAACTCATAAAAGTCACACACAAAATCCCATTATGCCCTCCAGGCACACTACTCCAGGCCCGTAAGCCTTAATAGCGAATTTGGGGTCGTTACAGGCACGTCCAGGCGCAATTTTGACGCGAGGTTTGATTGAACCTTGCGGGAGGTGAAAGAATGAACATGGTTGATATACTTGAAGCGTTAGGTTGACAGTTATGAATATCATAAGGTACTTGAGTATTGGGTAGTAGTAAGAAAGATAACGTTGAGACCCAGATGTGGTGAAAAGTAGCAGACGAGTGATCAGTGTTTGAAATTCTCAATTGAGCGAGGGGAGATATAATTGGAGGCAGAACTCCTAACTGAGAGGTGTGTGTCAGTCAAGGAATAGCGCCATGGATTGTAACGGAGTGGACAAGGCAACGACTGAGTTCAGAGTAACGTTAGTAGGTATGAATAGCTGGTGGGTGTCACTGAACTATGGAATCCAAAGTGTTGACTTTGGTTGGAGCAGGGAAGGACCCTGCCAAGGTGGTACAAGTTAGGGTACCAGGATCGAGTGAAGGATCTAGTTAGAATTTGGGTTTTGAATGAGAATTCTGAATGGATATCATTCCACCTCCTAGGGTACGTTGTACCGGGAGGGTTGAGCGGGTGACAGAATCTAGCGTTTTCCTTTGAACCCTGAGGGGTTAGGTGATGTGGTGGTGTATCGAGGGGATAGACCACAATAGACCTTAAGTATGGTGTTTGGACATGAAAAGTTTTAACTCGGTTGTTTGTGTTAATGCAGTTGGTTCAGGTGAACTGGTTTTAGGGTAGAACGTCGATGATACTGAATTGAGTCCCTATAGTATTTAAATTTTGGAAAGGATCTAGAGAACGAAGAGAACAGAGTGGAAATCTGGAATTATCAGTTGATTGCAAGTGGATTGGCAGTCTGAAAGTTTGTCAGATATCTTAAAGAATTGAGCGCCGAGTAGGCGAATGCTTGAGGTATTAAGGGAAGTGTAATCCCTGATAAGTTAGTCGTGGTGGCAGTTGCTGGTGACTTGTTAATGTAACACGACATAGGACAGGGTAAGAGGCGAAGGTAGTGAACACTACGGTTTGGCATTGATTCAGAATGAAAGTCAAAAGTGGTTGTTGAAACTCTTAAGGCAGGAGTGTCTGCCTATTTGAAGGAATGAAGAGCGTGTAAATTGCTAAATTTTGGGGAAATAGAGTTCCGGAAGAAAAGATTTGCGTCTCTACGTATTAACAGACGATGATTTGTCTGGTGTTCAGAGTTAATAGGGAGAGTTTTGACTCGTGATTCAGCAAAGATTCTGAAGTTGTACCAAGGGTTAGACAGCGGGGCCTACAAGTTGATCCCACCTGGTAGGAGTGATGACTTATGAGTATCTCTGGATATGGGATTGAGGCAGCGAGGTAATCATTGTAAGTTAAGCAGACTCTGAAGTTTCAGCAGGGTTGCAGTGTAAACAAGATCTTGTGGGGCAAGATTGTTACTCTTGTTGAAACGTTAAGTAAAGGCGGTGGACCTTGGAAAATCATGGTCAGAGTTGCGGGTTTACTGATTGATGTATTTGGGTAAATTTCGAGGAAGAAATTTTTATGAGGAGGGGATAGTTGTAACGACCCAAAGTCGCTAATAAGGCTTAAGGGCCTTGATTAGCGTGCCAGGAGGGCATGATGGGATTTATGTGTGATTTTATGAGTTAAATGCATGATTATGATTTAAAGCATGTTATATGACTATGTGACTATTTGAGATGCATGACTATGTGTATTAGTATGCATGAAGTCCCTGATTGTGTTAGAAGGGCATAATTGTAATTTTGGCCATTTTGGGCATAACTGTATTGTTATGAGATAATTGTATTATGTGATTTGTACCACGTGAGTGTGGTGATATTATTGTGATGCACGTGCCAAGACGGTCCTCGAGAGCAAGTTAACTTAAAAGTCACAACGGGATTTTATATCCGGCTCGGGAGGAGCCTAGGGGTACTTTGGGAATTTTATGGTTAGGTAGAGAATTAGCGGTTAATGGTTATTGGTGATTGAGTAACCTGGGTAACCATTTGTTACTGCTGAGAGTAACAAGTTTAGGTGAAAGAAATGGTAGAATTGCAATATAGGAGAAATGACTAGTGTGCCCTTGAGGTTTAGTTAGCAAAGGGTTTTGATGAAGGGGTAGAATGGTCATTTGGCATGAGTTTAGACAAATTGCAGCTGGGTTATACGGGGTACACGGTTTAGGCTTGGTCATTGTTGGTTTTGATAAAATTTGAAGAGAATAAAAGAAAACTAGAAGAAGAAAAGCTAGGGCAAGAAGAAGAAGAAGAAGAATAGAAGTGGCTGAAGTGGGAGTTTAGGAGGAGAATCAAGGGAGCTTGGGGTGAATTCTTCACTCGAGGTAAGAAGTTTTATGCAAATTTAAGGCTTGTTTCTGTTTTGATTTGAGAAATCTAAAGCTTGAGTTTAGTTTCTAAGTTTTGTATGAGTTGCTGAAATTAGAAATCTAAGGGGTGGATTTTTGAGAGTGATTGTGTTCTTGAGCTGGGTTATGATGTTTATGGGTTGATTGAATGGTCTACTTAGGGTTTTGATATGCTTTTGGGGCTTAGGTGTGAGTTTGGGATGATTTGGGAGTGTTTTGGCTCGAGAAATTTCAAGGGAAAAACCCAGAAATCTGGGTTCGCGTAGGAGTGCCGCGGCCCTGTTCTTGGGTGCCGCGGCGCGAGGTTGCATCAGGATTTGGGACTAGCCTGTAACGACCCAAAATCGCTAATAAGGCTTGGAGCCTTGATTATTGTGCCTGGAGGGCAATAATTGTTATATTGCATTAATTTATGTGAATTTAATGAATATGTAATTAGTATGCATGTTTAGGTGAAATAAATATGCATGTGGACCCCGTTCGTATGGTAAGGGTAAATTGGTAATTTTAGCCTGCTGAGGGCATATATGTGATAATTGTATTCTGTGAATTGTACCACGTGAGTGTGGTGTTATTATTGTGATGCACGTGCCGAGACGGTCCTAGAGAGCAAATTAACTTAAAAGTCACAACGGGATTTCTATACCCGGCTCGGGAGGAGCCTAGGGGTAATTCGTGGATTTTGTAACTTAGTTCTTGAGAGATTTTGGTGACTGGTAATTTGGTAACTTGTGTAACTGATTAGTAACCATAGAGAGTAACAGGTTTTGATGGTAAAATGGTAGAATTGTAATGGATAGGAAATGACAAGTAAGCCCTTGAGGTTTAGTTAGGAAAGGATAGGCAAGGAGGGGTAAGATGGTCATTTGGCAAGGGGTTTAGACAAATTGCAGCTGGGATATATGGGGTGAACGGTTTGGCACTTATCCATTTTGGTGGTTTTGTTTAAAAATTAAGAAAAGGAAAGCTTGAAGGAGACCTAGGGCAAGAAGAAGAAGAAGGAGAAGAAGAGGAGTAAAAGGAGCTGAAATTTGAGACTTAGGAGATGAATCAAGGATGCATAGGGTTGGATTCTTCACTCAAGGTAAGGATTCTAAGTAAATTTAAGGCTTGTTTCTGTTATGGTTTGAGGAATTTAAGCATGGTTTAAGTTTGGTTTTGGGTTTTATATTTTCTGAAGTTGAAAATCAAAGATGTGGATTTTGGGGATTTGATTGTGTGTTTGGGTTTCTTTGATTGTGTTTCTGAGTTGTTGAATGGTCTATGTGGGGTTTCGAATTGATTTTGGGGCTTAGGTGTGAGTTTGGGGATGATTTAGGAGTGTTTTGGATGATGAAATGCAGAGGAAAAACCCAGTTTTTCTGGGTTCGCGAAGGAGTGCCGCGACCCTGTTCTTGGGCACCACGGCGCGAGGCTGTTTTCAGTCAGGGGAGCTTTCTTACTTCGCTGGGCGCCGCGGCCCTTGCGGGTAGCGCCGCGGCGCTACGCCTTTTTCAGGATGGGAAATTTTGCATTTTTGGGCATTTGTTCCAGGGGTTCGGGGGATGTTTCCGATGAATCGTTTTAGGAATTTGGGAGTCCCGAGAGTGTGGGATTGGTCCCGGGAAGTGGTTTTGAATTGATTAGTATTAAAGGGTGTTTCATGTGTGTTGTGACTAGGATATTGGAGAGCCTCGTGCTAGAGGACCGTGCTCGCAGCTTGAGTGCATCAGGAAGCTCGGAGTACAGGTAAGAAAACTATAACACCCGTAGGATAGGGCATGGGCCCATAGTGTGATTGCAGGGCACGGCCCTATATTGCATGTTGCATGATGAGATGATTGCCGGGCATGGCCCTATATTGCATGACATGTTAGGATGCAGACTTAAATGAATTATTATTCGTTGGAATGTTGTTGTGTTATACTATATGTGTGATTATAATAAAATGAACGGCAAGGGCCGAGAGCGGCGTAGGCCGGGTGCGGCAGCGGGGCCGGAAGTAACACTTAGCACATGGGATGCTATAGTCAGGGCAGGGCACGGTGGATACATGTGTTATCCTTACAGTGTGAACCGATACCCCAGGCCTCGGTAAGGCTTCTGGGGCGGCATGGCCGTGTTTGCTTAGTCTAATGGTTGACTTGTTTATCTGTGGACTATCTGATATAATTAACTGTATATTTGCATATGTTATGTTCTGCATAAGTTTTCTTGCTGGGCTTCGGCTCACGGGTGCTCCGTGTTGCAGGTAAGGGCAAAGACTGAGTCAACCAACCATGAGTACGGAGAGCGTGAAGCGACGCGTACATGTTTGGCCTGCCCGACTGCTTTGGTTGGGGGTTTATTCGAAAATGGCTGTAATAATCTATGATTTTTATAACTGATCAATTGTAAACTTATTTTAAGATGTAAATAGTTTTCAAACCTCATTTTGGGATCCCAAATGTTAAATACTAGAAGTTTTATTGAAACAACGCATTTTTTTCTAAGATTACAGCCTTAACTTTTAATTAGTCACACTTTTGTTTCAAAACCTCGGTTAGCGAGTTCATTGCACACTGTTTTGTCTTAAAACTCACTTGGTAACGACTCTAAGGTAGTAGGGCGTTACAACTTGGTATCAGAGCGAGCCAAGGTTTATTGGTTCTGGAGATTGACCGAACATGTACGCTCACTGTCAGTGACAAGCTCGACTCAGGGTTGGTTGGTATGATTGATTGACATGTCTGAATATATGTTTGAATGCCCTGTTTGCCTGCTTATCTATTTGGAGCATGAGGAATGAAATGACATATGCATGAGATGCTGTTGGGCTGGGCCCTTGATTATTGCATGTTGAGATTGATGCATGCTGAATAACATTATTATGCATGTGGATGAATATTGGCATAATGGTTCGCATATTGAGCGTATGTGGTTAATTTTCTGAATTAAATTCATATGTTATATCTGTATATTGGCTTGTATGAAGCATGATGAGTATGGATATACTTAGTGGTGAAAAAATTTGGTAGCTAAATGTATGACATTGTGGATTTGACCTAGTATATGCTTGTGTGTGCATTATACCTGTGGATATTTGGATCTAGTTGTGGGTTGGTTTAGGGTATGAACCTCAGAGTTCAGGAGTTGGTCAGTTTTGACAGATGAACTCGTGTTGTTTATTCCTAGAAGGGTTTTGGGGACCTGATATAGTGTTGAAAGGGGGATTCTAGATATAAGTTGGAGTTGAGATCTCCAGTTATCCCTGAAAGCAACAGCAAAGGGTCACTAGTGTGTGAGTAAGTTGTGGAGGTTGTTAGTTGTAATGGGATAGAAGAACAGCGGATTTCTCTGGGGAGATAGCTGATTTCGATGTTTTAACAGTAAGGTTACCAGTGCTGGCTTACTGTGAGGGTATGGACAGAAAAGGATATTAAATGAAAGGCTTAAAGGGTGTTATCCTCGGGTTTTAAGGAGAGTTCGGGTTGACAAGGAATTTACCAATAGACGGGCAGAGTTAATTCCACCCTTGGTTAAGAGGATGAGAGATCCTGATTAGAGGGTTGTGTTAAATGTTGAGGCAGGAAGATGCCTAGAAATGGTACTCGGGCTGAGGTACTGACTTAATGGGTTGGCAAGAACCTAGATGTTGGATGGTTAGAAAAGGTTATAAAGGCATGATCTGAACTGTGGAAAGTGGAGGCCTTATAAGTTTGGTTTGGACTGATAGGGTAACAACAGTGTAAGTTAATGGGTTTGGTGAATCAAGTAATTCATTTCGGGAATTTTTACTGGTGGATGTATCTGAAATTGATGGCGACCCATTTAAGGATATGAGATCTGGAATAGTCTAAGGCATTTGGGCCGCCCTGAGGTAAGAGTTTATCATCTGTATGTGGATGGCAGAGAGGGCCATGTTGTTCGAGGAACTGATGGTTGATGTATAGAGCATGAGTGCTAGAGCCGCAAGGGCGGTGCTTCCTTTGATGGAGTTAGTAAAGAGAGAATTGTGATAATCAAGTTGAAAGAACCCCAGATAGTGTTGTGGCTTCTGGTTTTGCCAAGAAAGGGGAAAAGTCTGATTGATAAGATGGTACTTTTGTTGATAGGACGCAGCGAGGTCGGATTCTCAATTTTTGAGGTAGAAGGACCCCAGACAGTGCGTGGGCACCTAAATTGAGATTGGAAAGAAGCCTGATTGAAAAGGTAGTTATCAAGATGGCGACAGGAACCAGGGAGGTTATTTGGTATGCATGAGGGAAAGGATGCCACCTGAGAGGAGGTCAGGTGAGGGCATGACTTCTACATGAAATGACTCGATATGTTAGGATGGATTTCCCATGGTGAGGGAAACGGAGAACTGGAATGCATCGATACATTCAAAGTTCGAGGCTGAGTCCTCAAGGATGAGTATTTAACTGACGAGCTTATGCTTTGGACATGTAACGAACTGGAAGGACTCGGTGTTGAGAATGCTCCAAGAAGGAGATGGATATAGAGAGGAAGCCTCAAAGGTGCTATTCGAGAGGCTGATGATAGTAATACTTATTGAGAAGAAATAAGAAACTCTGGCAGATGGATTATAGAGGATATCATCTGGGGTATGTAAAGGAGACTGAGTGGGAACTGAGCTGACCAGTGGAAAACTATGTGGGTATGAAAAGGAAGACTCAGGAGTGTTTCAAGGTTAGACTACATATAGGATTGGTATAAAGAATGTTGTAAAATGTGGTTTTGGCTGACAGAAAGTCTGTTGAAGCAATTGAAGGAATTTGACCGGGAGTAGCCAGAGTGTGTTACACTGCGGGGATTGTTAGCATCGTCGGGTTAGGACGAAAAGTACGATGTTGGATACAAGATGGGACGATGTCTCCAAGAGTTGATCTAGGACCTGGTTATTACCAGTTGGAAACCAAGGATAAAGACATTTCGTGAATTGTTTAGTTTGCACCGGGTAGGGTGTGAGGAGCTGGTAACAAAGATTCTGGAATGGTTCAAGCTACAGCAGCACAGGTAAGTTCTTTAGGCAGAGAATGCATGAACGGTATGGACAAGTCCCCTTCAAGCTCACGAGCAGTGCGTGTGGATTACTCCTAGATGGAAATGGTGAGCAAATAACTATGCGGAAGACGTTTGTACCCAGAAGGCGGAGTCTCAGGTAAGGTTCTACGGAGTGTTAGTTTGGGTGTCGTCAGGGGTACTCAGATTAGAGCTACATGAAGAAAGGACAGGTAAGAGAAGAATTGATCTGAAGTCACAAAGAAGCTAATGAAGAACGTCTGAAGAACAGAAAGCATAACAAGACTGGTAAGCGCGTCATCTATTGCATAAGCACCACCAGAGACAACTACATCAGAGATGAGGAGAACAGTGAAACTTGAGGTTAGACGGACTGAGTGGCATCAAATCAGAAAGAAATTCAGAAGACAAGGTAAGAATTGATTGATATCTGGTGATGCTGGAATATGTGTATGTTAAGGTTAAGTAAAGAGTGATTGCATAAAGGACCTGATCTATGGTAAGGTTATGGAAATGGGGGAGTGTATCACGATTTGGGCACGCCCAGGAATAATTGACGCGAGGATGGATTGAACCTTGCGGGAGGCGACTGAATGGATCGTGGTTGATACACCTAGAACGTTAAGTCAACTGTTGAGCATGGCATAAGGTACTTGAGTCTTGGGTATTAGTAAGAAAGATTAACGTTGAGACACTGATGTGGTGAAAAGTAACGGGCGGATGTTCAGTGTTTGAAATCCTCGATTGAGTGAGGGGAGATATAAGTGGAGGCGGAACTCCTAGCTGTGAGGCGTGTGTCAGTCAGGGGATAACGCCATAGACTGTGATGGAGTGGACAAGGCAACGACTGAGATTGGCGTAACGTTAGTAGGTATGATTAGCTGGTGAGTGTCACTGAGCTATGGAATCTGAAGTGTCGGCTTTGGTTGAAGCAGGGAAGGACCCTGCTAAGGTGGTACTAGTTAGGATACCAGGAATGGACGAAGGATCCAATTAGATTCGGTTTATGAATGAGAATTCTGAATGGACATCATTCCACCTCCTAGGGTACGTCATACCAGGAGGGTTGAGCGGGTGACGGAATCTAGTGTTTTCCTTTGGACCCTGAAGGGTTAGGTGATGTGGTGGTGCATCGTGAGGATATACCACAATAGACCTTAAGTAAGGCGTTTGGACATAAAAAGTTTTAACTCGGTTGTTGAGTTAATGTTGTTGGGTCAAGTGAACTGGTTGCAGGGTAAAACGTCGATGATACTGAATTGAGACCCTATAGTATTTTAAATTTTGGAATGGATTTAGAGAACGAAAAGAACAGAGTGGGAACCTAGAATTATCAGTTGATTACAAGTGAAATGGCAGTCTGAAAGTTATCGGATATCTTAAAGAATTGAGCGCCGAGTAGGCGAATACTTGAGGTATTAAGAGAAGTGTAATCCCTGACGAGTTAGTCGTGGTGGCAGTTGTTGGTGTCTTGTTAATGTAACACGACATAGGACATGATAAGAGATGAAGGATAGTGAATACTACAGTTTGACTTTAGTTCAGAGAGAAAGCCAAAGAGGTCGTTGAA
The DNA here is from genome assembly GCF_963169125.1 of Humulus lupulus. Classification (NCBI taxonomy): domain Eukaryota; kingdom Viridiplantae; phylum Streptophyta; class Magnoliopsida; order Rosales; family Cannabaceae; genus Humulus; species Humulus lupulus. The sequence goes on along the minus strand of NC_084802.1, from coordinate 253,600,119 downwards.
ACATCTTAAGGCAGGAGTGTCTGCCTATTTGAAAGAATAAAGAGCTGGTAAATTGCTAAGTCATGAGGAAATAAAGTTCCGGGAAGAACGAGTTGCGTCTCTGCGTAATAACAGACGAGGATCTGTAAGGTGTTCAGAGAGAGAAGGGAGAGTTCTGACTCTTAATTCGACATAAAATTCTGAAGTTGTACTAAGGGTTAGGCCAGCGGGGCCTACAAGCTGATCCCACCTGGTAGAGGCGATGACTTTTGAGTATCTCTGGAATCAGGAATAAGACAATGAATTGGTCATTGTAATCTGGGCAGACCCTGAGGCTTCAGCAGGGTTGCGGTGTAAACAAGAAGCTATCGAGAGTATGGCTATTAGGCGAAATCTTGAGGGGCAAGATTGTTACTCTTGTGAGAGTGTTGTTGAAAAGTAAAGTAAAGGCGGTGGGCCTTGGAATTTATGGTCAGAGTTGCGGGTTTACTGACTGATGTGTTTGGATAAATTTCGAGGACGAAATTTTTATGAGGAGGGGATAGTTGTAACGACCCAAAATCGCTAATAAGGCTTGGAGCCTTGATTAGTGTGCCTGGAGGGCAATAATTGTTATATTTCATTAATTTATGTGAATTTAATGAATATGTAATTAGTATGCATGTTTAGGTGAAATAAATATGCATGTGGACCCCGTTCGTATGGTAGGGGTAAATTGGTAATTTTAGCCTGCTGAGGGCATATATGTGATAATTGTATTCTGTGAATTGTACCACGTGAGTGTGGTGTTATTATTGTGATGCACGTGCCGAGACGGTCCTAGAGAGCAAATTAACTTAAAAGTCACAACGGGATTTCTATACCCGGCTCGGGAGGAACCTAGGGGTAATTCGGGGATTTTGTAACTTAGTTCTTGAGAGATTTTGGTGACTGGTAATTTGGTAACTTGTGTAACTGATTAGTAACCATAGAGAGTAACAGGTTTTGATGGTAAAATGGTAGAATTGTAATGGATAGGAAATGACAAGTAAGCCCTTGAGGTTTAGTTAGGAAAGGATAGGCAAGGAGGGGTAAGATGGTCATTTGGCAAGGGGTTTAGACAAATTGCAGCTGGGATATATGGGGTGAACGGTTTGGCACTTATCCATTTTGGTGGTTTTGTTTAAAAATTAAGAAAAGGAAAGCTTGAAGGAGACCTAGGGCAAGAAGAAGAAGAAGGAGAAGTAGAGGAGTGAAGGAGCTGAAATTTGAGACTTAGGAGATGAATCAAGGATGCATAGGGTTGGATTCTTCACTCAAGGTAAGGATTCTAAGTAAATTTAAGGCTTGTTTCTCTTATGGTTTGAGGAATTTAAGCATGGTTTAAGTTTGGTTTTGGGTATTATATTTTCTGAAGTTGAAAATCAAAGATGTGGATTTTGGGGATTTGATTGTGTGTTTGGGTTTCTTTGATTGTGTTTCTGAGTTGTTGAATGGTCTATGTGGGGTTTTGAATTGATTTTGGGGCTTAGGTGTGAGTTTGGGGATGATTTGGGAGTGTTTTGGATGATGAAATGCAGAGGAAAAACCCAGTTTTTCTGGGTTCGCGAAGGAGTGCCGCGGCCCTGTTCTTGGGTGCCACGGCGCGAGGCTGTTTTCAGTCAGGGGAGCTTTCTTACTTCGCTGGGCGCCGCGGCCCTTGCGGGTAGCGCCGCGGCGCTACGCCTTTTTCAGGGTGGGAAATTTTGCATTTTTGGGCATTTGTTCCAGTGGTTCGGGGGATGTTTCCGATGAATCGTTTTAGGAATTTGGGAGTCCCGAGAGTGTGGGATTGGTCCCGGGAAGTGGTTTTGAATTAATTAGTATTAAAGGGTGTTTCATGTGTGTTGTGACTAGGATATTGGAGAGCCTCGTGCTAGAGGACCGTGCTCGCAGCTTGAGTGCATCAGGAAGCTCGGAGTACAGGTAAGAAAACTATAACACCCGTAGGATAGGGCATGGGCCCATAGTGTGATTGCGGGGCACGGCCCTATATTGCATGTTGCATGATGAGATGATTGCCGGGCATGGCCCTATATTGCATGACATGTTAGGATGCAGACTTAAATGAATTATTATTCGTTGGAATGTTGTTGTGTTATACTATATGTGTGATTATAATAAAATGAACGGCAAGGGCCGAGAGCGGCGTAGGCCGGGTGCGGCAGCGGGGCCGGAAGTAACACTTAGCACATGGGATGCTATAGTCAGGGCAGGGCCCGGTGGATACATGTGTTATCCTTACGGTGTGAACCGATACCCCAGGCTTCGGTAAGGCTTCTGGGGCGGCATGGCCGTGTTTGCTTAGTCTAATGGTTGACTTGTTTATCTGTGGACTATCTGATATAATTAACTGTATATTTGCATATGTTATGTTCTGCATAAGTTTTCTTGCTGGGCTTCGGCTCACGGGTGCTCCGTGTTGCAGGTAAGGGCAAAAACTGAGTCAACCAACCATGAGTACGGAGAGCGTGAAGCGACGCGTACATGTTTGGCCTGCCCGACTGCTTTGGTTGGGGGTTTATTCGAAAATGGCTGTAATAATCTATGATTTTTATAACTGATCAATTGTAAACTTATTTTAAGATGTAAATAGTTTTCAAACCTCATTTTGGGATCCCAAATGTTAAATACTAGAAGTTTTATTGAAACAACGCATTTTTTTTCTAAGATTACAGCTTTAACTTTTAATTAGTCACACTTTTGTTTCAAAACCTCGGTTAGTGAGTTCATTGCACACTGTTTTGTCTTAAAACTCACTTGGTAACGGCTCTAAGGTAGTAGGGCGTTACATAGCCGCTGGGCGCCGCGGCCCTTGAGGGGAGTGCCACGGACCTAGGCCATTTTGACAGGCAAAAATTTGGGTTTTTAGGGCTATTGCCTGGGGACTCGGGGGATGGTTCCAATGTATTGTTTTAAGGAATTAGAGGTCCCGAGAGTGCGGGATTGGTCCCGGGAAGTGGTTTTGGGTTGGTTAGTATTAAAAAGTGTTTTGTGTGTGTTGTGACTAGGATTTCAGAGAGGCTCGTGCTAGAGGACCGTGCTTGTGGCCTTGGTGCATCGGAAAGCCCGGGATACAGGTAAGAAAACTATAGCACCCGTAGGATAGGGCATGGGCCCATAGTGTGATTGCGGGGCACGACCCTATATTACATTACATGTTAGGGTGCAGACGTAATTGAATTAATTGCAGGGCACGACCCTAAATTGTATTACATGGTTATGGTATGGTTTTGATTGAATTGTCATATGTTTGACTGTTATTTGAATTATACTATATGTGATTATAGTAGCGAGGACGGCAAAGGCCGAGGACGGCAGTGGGGCCGGAAGTAACACTTAGCACATGGGATGCTTATAGTTAGGGTAGGACCCAGTGGATACATGTGATATCCTTACGGTGAGGACCGAGACCCCAGGCTTTGGAAAGGCTTCTGGGGCGGCATGGCCGTGTTTGCTTAGTCTAATGGTTGACCTGTTTATCTGTGGACTATCTGATATGATTAACTGTATAATTTGCATATGTTATGAACTGCATGAGTTTTCTTGCTGGGCTTCGGCACACGGGTGCTCTGTGTTGCAGGTAAGGGCATAGATTGAGTCAACCAACCATGAGTACGGAGAGCGTGAAGCGACGCGTACATGTTTGGCCTGCCCGACTGCTTTGGTTAGGGGTTTATTTGAGAAATGGCTGTAATAATCTGTGATTTTAATAATTATTGACTGTAAACTTATTTTAAGCTGTAGATAGTTTTCAAACCTTGTTTTGGGATCCCAAATGTTAAAAACTTGATGTTTTCAATAAAGTAAAGCATTTTCAAATATTATAGCCTCAACTTTTGCTCAATCACACTTTTGTTTTAAAAATCTCGGTTAGCAAGCTAATTGCACAAAGTTTTCTTTCGAAACTCACTTAGTAACGGCTCTAAGGTAGTAGGGCGTTACAAAATCCACTAAGTATAAAGCCCCCCTTTAATTCATCTCTTACAAGCCTAAAGACCAAAATGCCCTCCCTTAATAATTCTAAACCTTTATGTCCATAAAGGGGCATTTTAGTCATATTACCCAAATTCCCACTAATTCCTCAAGTGTTCCTAATAATTCCCGCTCGCTACCCAATACCTGATTAATCATCAAATATACATTCCTCATCATCAAGATTAACCTCAATATATTTCCAAATTCTCATTTAAACTCCCCAGGCTTAACCCAAGCCGGGTACTGATTCTCGCTTTGAATTTTCCGCTAACCCGCTCATTCTAGGATCGTCTCGAGTCATAGATCACAGATATCAACACAATCATGCCCAAAATGGCCAAATTACAAATATGCTCAATCAGGTCTACATGCATACTAATTCACATAGTCATGCATCACAAATAATCAAATAGTCATATAACGTGCATTAAATCATAATCATGCATTAAACTCATTAAAGTAACACACAGAATCCCAATGTACCCTCCAGGCACACTACTCAAGGCCCTTAAGCCTTAATAGCGAATTTGGGTCGTTACAACGGCTTTGCGCCTTTGCGTCCCATTTGGGTGTACCCTCCCGGACTATATTTTGTCTTGGATGGGACAAGTCTTTGGGCCTTGCGTCCCATTTGGGTGTACCCTTTCGGACCATTTTGTGTCGGGGATAGGATTAGGCTTTGTGCCTTTGCGTCCCATTTGAGTTTGTACCCCTCCCGGACAATTTGTGTCTGGGATGGGATAAGGCTTTAGGCCTTGCATCCCATTTGGGTGTACTCACCCAGACCATTTTGTGTCCAGGATGGGACTAGAATTTGTGCCGTGGGTCCCACTTGGTTTTGTACCCTTCCGGACCATTTTGGTTGGGGATGGGACTGGGCTTTCTTCCTGGCGTCCCACTTCGGTTTGTATCCTCCCAGACCATTTTGTTTCCGGGAAGGAACTAGGCTTTGGGACTTTGCGTCCCATTTGTGTGTACCCCCACGGACCATTTTGTGTCTGGGATGGGACTAGGCATTGGGCCTTTGCGTCCCATTTGGGTGCACCCTCCCGGACTATTTTGTGTCTGGGATGGGACTAGACTTTGGGCCTTGCGTCCCATTTGGGTGTTCCCTCGCGGACCATTTTGTGTCCGGGATGGGACTAGACTTTGTGCCTTGCGTCCCACTTGGGTTTGTTCCCTCCCGGACCATTTTGTGTCTGGGATAGGCCTAGGCTTTGGGCCTTGCATCCCATTTGGGTGTACCTTCCGGGACCATTTGTGTCCGGGAAAGGGCTAGGCTTTGGGCCTTTGCGCCCCATTTGGGTGTGTTACCCTTCCGGACCATGTGTGTCCGAGATGGGAATAGGCCTTTGGCCTTTGTGTCCCATTTGGGTGTACCCTCCAGGACCATTTTGTGTCTAGGATGGGGCTAGGCTTTGGGCCTTTGCGTCCCATTTGGGTGCACCCTCCCGGACTATTTTTTGTCTGGGATGGGACTAGGAATTGGGCCTTGCGTCCCATTTGGTTGTACCCTCCCGGACAATTTTGTGTCTGGGATTGGACTAGGCTTTGTGCCTTGCAACCCATTTGGGTTTGTATCCTCCCGGTCCATTTTGCGTCCGGGTTGGGACTAGGCTTTGGGCCTTTGCGTCCCATTTGGGTGTGTACCCTTCCCCCACCATGTTTGTCCGGGATGGGTCTAGGCTTTGGGCCTTTGCGTCCCATTTGGGTGTACTCTCCCAGACCATTTTTTGTCTAGAATGGGACTAGGCTTTGGGCCTTGAGTCCGATTTGGGTGTTCCCTTGCGGACCATTTTGTGTCCGGCATGCGACTAGGGTTTGTGCCGTGCGTCCCACTTGGGTTTGTGCCCTCCTGGACCTTTTTGTATCCAGGATGGGACTAGGCTTTGGGCCTGGCGTCCCATTTGGGAGTTCCCTCCCGTACCATTTTGTTTCTGGGATGGGACTAGGATTTGGGCCTTGAGTCCCATTTGGGTGTTCCCTCCAAGACCATTTTTTGTCCAGGATTGGACTAGGCTTTGTGCCCTGCGTCCCACTTTGGTTTGCACCCTCCTGGACCATTTTGTGTCTGGGATGGGACTAGGCTTTGGGCCTTGCGTCCCATTTGGGTGTACCCTCCCAGACTATTTGTGCCCGGGATGGGACTAGGCTTTGTGCCTTGTGTCCCATTTGGGTTTGTACCCTCCCAGACCATTTTGTGTCCGGGATGGGACTAGGAATTGGGCCTAGCGTCCCATTTGGTTGTACCCTTCCCGGACCATTTTGTGTCCTGGATTGGACTAGGCTTTGTCCCTTACGTCCCACTTGGGTTTGTACCCTCCGGTACCATTTATGTCGGGGATGGGACTTGGCTTTGTTCCTGGCATCCCACTTGGGTTTGTACCCTCCCGGACCATTTTGTTTCCGGGATGGGACTAGGCTTTGGGACTTTGTGTCCCATTTGGGTGTACCCTCCCGGACTATTTTGTGTCTAGGATGGGACTAGACTTTGGGCCTTGCGTCCCATTGGGTGTTCCATCGCTGACCATTTTGTGTCCGGGATGGGACTAGGCTTTGTGCCTTGCGTCCCAGTTGGGTTTGTACCCTCCCGTACCATTTTGGGTCCCGGATAGGCCTAGGCTTTGGGCCTTGCATCCCATTTGGGTGTTTCATCCCAGACCATTTTGTGTCCGTGATGGTACTTGGCATTGGGCCTTGCGTCCCATTTGATTTTGACCCCCCCCAGACTATTCATTTCGGTGATGGGACTGGGCTTTCTGCCCTGCATCCCATTTGGGTTTGTACCTTCCCGGACCATTTTGTGTCCGGGAGAGGACTAGGCTTTGGGCCTTTGCTTCCCATTTGGGTGTGAACCCCACCCGGACCATTTGTGTCTGGGAAAGGACTAGGCTTTGGGCCTTTGCGTATCATTTGGGTGTGTACCCCTCCAGGACCATGTGTGTCCGAGATGGGAATAGGCTTTGGGCCTTTGCGTCCCATTTGGCTGTACCGTCCAGGACCATTTTGTTTCTAGGATGGGACAAGGCTTTGGGCCTTGCGGCCCATTTGGGTGTACCCTCTCGGACCATTTTGTGTCCGGGATGGGACTAGGCTTTGTGCCTTGCGTCCCACTTGGGTTTGTACCCACCTCGACCATTTTCTGTACGGGATAGGACTAGGCTTTGGGCCTTGCGTCCCATTTCGGTGTACCCTCCCGGACCATTTTGTGTCTGGGATGGGAGTAGGCTTTGTGCCGTGCGTCGCATTTGGTTGTACCCTCCCGGGCCATTTTGTCTCCGGGAAGGCCTAGGCTTTGTGCCTTGCGTCCCAATTGGGTATGAACCTCCTGGGCAATTTTGTGTCTGGGATGGGACTAGGCATTGGGCCTTGTGTCCCATTTGGTTATATACCCCCCAGATCATTCATGTCGGGGATGGGACTGGGCTTTTTGCCTTGCGTCCCATTTGGGTTTGTACCCTTGTAACGCCCTACTTCCTTAGAGCCGTTACTAAGTGAGTTTTAAAACGAAAAAGGTGCAAAGAACTCGCTAACCGAGATTTTTAAAACAAAAGTGTGACTAAGCAAAAGTTAAGGCTGTAATATTTGAAAATGCGTTGTTTCATTGAAAACTTATAGTATTAAACATTTGGGATCCCAAAATAAGGTTTGAAAACCATTTACAACTTAAAATAAGTTTACAGTTGGTCTGTTATTAAAATCACATGTTATTACAGCCATTTCTCGAGAATACTCCCAACCAAAGCAGTCGGGCAGGCCAAACATGTACGCGTCGCTTCACGCTCTCCGTACTCATGGCTGGTTGACTCAATCTTTGCCCTTACCTGCAACATAGAGCACCCGTGAGCCGAAGCCCAGCAAGAAAACTCATACAGTACATAACATATGCGATTTATATAGTTAACATATCAAATAATCCACAGATAACCAAGTATTCCATTAGACTAAACATACACGGCCATGCCGTCCCAGAGGCCTTACCAAAGCCTGAAGTCTCGGTCACCACCGAAAGGATATCACATGTATCCATGGGGTGCCACCCTGACTACAAGCACTTCACGTGCTAAGTGTTACTTCCGGCCCCACTGCCGTTCTCGGCCTTTGCCGTTCTCTCTACTATAAATGCAAATAGTATAACTCAAGTAGCATTAAAACATATATCAATTCAATTAAGTCTGCACCTGTAACGCCCTACTACCTTAGAGCCGTTACCAAGTGAGTTTTAAGACAAAACAGTGTGCAAGGAACTCGCTAACCGAGGTTTTTAAAACGAAAGTGTGACTAATCAAATGTTGAGGCTGTAATCTTTTGAAAATGGTTTACTTTATTGAAAACTTCAAGTATTTAACATTTGGGATCCCAAAATAAGGTTTGAAAACTATTTACAACTTAAAATACGTTTACAATCGATAATTATTAAAATCACAGATTATTACAGCCATTTCTCATATAAACCCTCAACCAAAGCAGTCGGGCAGGCCAAACATGTACGCGTCGCTTCACGCTCTCCGTACTCATAGTTGGTTGACTCAATCTATGCCCTTACCTGCAACACAGAGCACCCGTGAGCCGAAGCCCAGCAAGAAAACTCATGCAGCCCATAACATATGCAAATTATACAGTTAATCATATCAGATAGTCCACAGATAAACAGGTCAACCATTAGACTAAGCAAACACGGCCATGCCGCCCCAGAAGCCTTACCACAACCTGGGGTCTCGGTCCTCACCGTAGGGATATCACACGTATCCACTGGGTCCTACCCTGACCATAAGCATCCCATGTGCTAAGTGTTACTACCGGCCCCGCTGCCGTTCTCGGCCTTTCGTCGTTCTCGGCTCCGCGCCGTATCATTCCACTATAATCACGTATAGTATACTCAAACATCATTCAAACAAATATCAATTCATTTAAGTCTACACCCTAACATGTAATGCAATATAGGGCCGTGCCCTGCAATCATCTCATCATGCAATATAGGGCCGTGCCTCGCAGTCACACTATGGGCCCATGCCCTATCCTACCGGTGTTATAGTTTTCTTACCTTTCAATTCGATGGCTTTCACACTTGACTCCTTGAGCACGATCCCACTCGAGCCTTAGCGCACACCTAGGCACAAACATAGGTCAAAGTCAACACCGAACCCTAAGTCCGAATACCTAGCCTCGGGACCACTCTCGAGCCCCCGGGAAGTCCTAGATCCCCAAAACAAAGTGGCGGAATCGAGCCCCGAACCCTAGGTCAAAATCCCTCTCAAATAGCCCAAAAACCCCTTCTGTGAACAGTGCAGCGCTACAGCGCTCTAAAGAGGGCGCTGTAGCGCTACAAGCAGAAACACACCCCCAGAAACAGGGGCTAGCGCTACAGCGCCCCCTGACTAACGCTATAGCGCTAGTTGCAGACCAGCACTGCCCAAAAATTGCTTCTTGCGATTTCCTTCGATCAATTCAACCCCAAACTTGTCCAAATCATTACCAAACTCAAAACCAAGCATATAAACACTCTCCATTCATCCCAAGCATCCCCAAATCTCAAAACCCAAGCACACATATCCCAAATCTCAAGATTCACCATAGATGAACCCTAAACCCATAAATTCAGTCAACAACAAAGTTAAAGGCTTAGAAATCATACCATTGATGCAATTTCGACTTTGATTCATTCCTAGACCTCCTTAGCTTGTTCATCCTCAAGGCTTGCCCAGAAATTCCCTAAAATTCCCATCATCTCAGCCCAAAACACAGCTCAAACCAGCCAAACCCTTCAATCTGAAAACTCAAAGAACTTACCTCAAAAGTTAATGTGTTCTTGCTAATCCTTGCCAAATCTTCAAGCCTAGCTTTAAGATCCTTGATTCTCAGCCTATCCTAGCACTCCACTGAGCTTTGCCCCAAGAAATTTGAGGAGAAGAGGTGCTAGAACCCCAAACCGATCCTTTAGAAAACCCCTATGTTTTTCTCTCTTTTCTTTCTTTCCTTTTTCTTTCTTTTCTTTCTTTCTCGCCACAGCCAACACACTTTCTCTATAAATCCCACTAAGTGTAAAGCCTTATAAATAATTCTCTAAAAGCCAATTGACCAAAATGCCCTCCCTAATAGTTCCAATCCCTTTTTGTCCAAGTAGGGCCATTTTAGTCAATCACCCAATTCCCGCTAATCCTCAAGTGTCTCTAATATTTTCCCGTTGCTTTCCAACACCTGATAAATCACCAATTAAGTATTCCTCGATATCAAAATAAACCCCAATATACTCACTAGCTTCCTATTTATACCCCCAGGCTCGCCCCGAGCCGGGTATAATTCTCTGCCTCGACTTTCCGCTAGTCCGCTCACTGGGATCGTCTCGAGTCACAAATCACAGATACATCCACATCACAGTGTGGTCTCAACAATCAACACATAACAATATAGTTATGCCCAACATGGCCAAAATTACAATTATGTTCTTCTAACACAATCCGGGCCTACATGCATACTAATGTACATAGTCATGCATCTCAAATAATCAAATAGTCATATAACACGCTTTAAATCATAATCATGCATTTAACTCATAAAATCACACAAAAGTCCCATCATGCCCTCCTGGCACGCTAATCAAGGCCCTTAAGCCTTATTAGCGAATTTGGGTCGTTACAACTATCCCCTCCTCATAAAAATTTCATCCTCGAAATTTATCCAAACACATCAGTCGGCAACCCGCAAAACTGACCATAATTTCCAAGGTCCACCGCCTTTACTTTACTTTTCAACAACACTCTTACAAGAGTAACCATCTTGCCCCACAAGATCTTGTTTACACCGCAACCCTGCTGAAACTTCAGAGTTTGCTGAAATTACAATGATTACCTCGCTGCCTAAATCCCATTTCCAGAGATACTCATAAGTCATCACCCCTGCCAGGTGGGATTAACTTATAGGCCCTGCAGCCTAACCCTTGGTACAACTTCAGAATCTATGCTGAATCACGAGTTAGAACTCTCCCTTCTTTCTCTGAACACCATACAAATCCTCGTCTGTTAATACGTAGAGATACAAAGCTTTCCTTCCGGAACTCAATTTTCCCAAAATTTAACAATTTACAAGCTCCTTATTCCTTCAAATAGGCAGACACTCCTGCCTTAAGAGTTTCAGCAACCTCTTTTGACTTTCATTCTGAATCAATGCCAAACCGTAGTGTTCACTACCTTTCACCCCTCACCATGAACTGTGTCGTGTTACATTAACAAGACGCCAGCATTTGCCACCACGACTAACTTATCAGGGATTACACTTCCCTTAATACCTCAAGTATTCGCATACTCAATGCTTAATATTTTAAGATATCTGATAAGCTTTCCGACTGCCATTTCTCTTGCAATCAACTGAAAATTCAAAATTTCCACTCTGTTCCTTTCGTTCTCTAGATCCCTTCCAAAATTTAAAATACTATAGGGTCTCAATTCAGTATCATCGACGTTCTACCCTGAAACCAGTTCTCTTGACCCAACTACATTAACTCCATCAACTGAGTCAAAACCTGCTATGTCCAAACACCTTACTTAAGGTCTAACGTGGCCCAATCCCATGACACACCACCACATCACTTAACCCATCGGGGTCCAAAGAAAACTCTAGATTCTGCCACCCGCTCCACCCTCCCGGTACTACGTACCCTAGGAGGTGGAATGATATCCATTCAGAATTCTCATTCATAAACCAAATTCAAATGGGATCCTTCACTCGATCCTGGTATCCTAACTTGTACCACCTTGACAGGGTCCTTCCCTGCTTCAACCAAAGTCAACACTTCGGATTCCATATGTAACGCCCTATTCCCTTTGAGCCGTTACCAAGTGAGTTTTAAAACAAAACAGTGCAATGAACTCGCTAACCGAGGTTTTTAAAACAAAAGTGTGACTAATAAAAAGTTAAAGCTGTAATCTTTGAAAATGCGTCATTTCATTAAAAACTTCTAGTATTAAACATTTGGGATCCCAAAATAAGGTTTGAAAACTATTTACATCTTCAAATAAGTTTACAGTTGATTAATTATAAAAATCATAGATTATTACAGCCATTTCTTGAATAAACCCCCAACCAAAGCAGTCGGGCAGGCCAAACATGTACGCGTCGCTTCACGCTCTCCGTACTCATGGTTGGTTGACTCAGTCTTTGCCTTTACCTGCAACACAGAGCACCCGTGAGCTGAAGCCCAGTGTAACGCCCTACTACCTTAGAGCAGTTACTAAGTGAGTTTAAAACATAATTTGTGCATTTAATTGACTCTAAGTGGTTTCTAAAACCGAAAGTGTGAATAAACCAGAGTTTAAGGCTGTACTCTTAGAAAAATGTTTAGTTTCATTAAAAACGTTAATTATAAAACATCTGGGATCCCAAAATAAGGTTTACAAAATATTTACAACTCAAAAATAGCTTTACACTTGATCAGCTATCAAAAGAATGGTTAAATACAGCCATATACAAAATGCCCCCAACCAAAGCAGTCGGGCAGGCCGAACATGTACGCGCCGCCCCCACGCTCTCCATACTCATGGCCGGTTGACTGACTCCTTGCTTTTACCTGCCGAACGGAGCACCCGTGAGCCAAAGCCCAGCAAGAAAACCCAAATAACACATAACATATGCAAATAATATAGCTGACATGATTCACTGATAAATAGGAAAAATCATCATATTAAACAAGTACGGCCATGCCGCCCCAGAGGCCTTACCAAAGCCTGGGGTTTCGGTTCTCACCGCGAGGATAACTCATGTATCCCTTGGGTCCCACCCTGACTATAAGCATCCCATGTGCTTGAGTGTTACTTCCGGCCCCACGGCCGTACCCGGCCTATGCCGCTCCCGGCCCATGCCGTTCATTACATTATAATCACGCATATAGCACATTCGAAATAATCATTCACACACATCATGATTCATTCAAGATTAAACATTTGCACATAATACAATCTCGGGCCATGCCCTGCAATCACACAGTGGGGGCCATGCCCTATACTCGGGTGTCACGGTTTTCTTACCTGTATTCCGTGCTCTCCGATGCACCACGGCCACGAGCACGGTCCTCTAGCACGAGCCCCTCCGAAATCCTAGTCAGAACACACATAAAACACTTTTAATACTAACCAAACCCAAAACCACTTCCCGGGACCAATCCCGCACTCTCGGGACTCCCAAAATCCTAAAATGAGTCATTGGAAACATCCCCCGAACCCCTGGAGCAAAAGCTCAAAAATGGAAATTTTGGTGTCCTGAAAATGGCCTAGCGCCGCGGCGCTGCCCTATAGTGCCGCGGCGCCCAGCGAGTCAGAGAACCACCCTCGCGCCGCGGCGCCCAAGAACAGGGCCGCGGCGCCCCATCGCGAACCCAGAATTTCTGAGTTTTTCACCTTCAATTCCTTCATCCAAAATACCTTCAAACCAACCCAAACACATATCTCAACCCCAAAACTCAATTCCAAACCTCATATGAACAATCTAACAACCTATAGACACTAGAAACAAGATCAAAACATCAACACACCCAAGATCCACACCTTTGATCTTAAATTTCAGCAACTAACCCAAAACTCAACAATGCTTAGCTTAGGCATTTAATTTCCTCAAATCAAAACAAAACCCAAACTTAAATATGTATAAAACCCTTACCTCAAATGGAGAATCCACACAAAGCTTCCTTGATTTCCTCCTAGGCTCCCACTTCTCTTCTCTTCTTCTTCTTTTCTTTTTGCTTGCCCTAGCCTTTCTCTCCTCTTCTTTTCCTTCTCTTCTAATTTTATCAAAACACTAAATGATCCAATGCCCAAACCATATACCCCATATACCCAGCTGAAACTTGCCTATTTGCCTTGCCAAAAGACCAATTTACCCCTTCCTAATAATCCTTCTTAGCTAAACCTTCAAGGGCACTTAAGTCTTTACACTTCCATTTCAATTCTATCACTTTCTATCTTAAAACTTGTTACCCACAGCAGTTACAAACGGTTACCCAAGTTACTCAATTACCAATAACTAACCACTCATTCCCAACTCAACTTATAAGATTCCCGAAGTACCCCTAGGCTCCTCCCGAGCCGGGTACAACATCCCGTTGTGACTTTTAGACTAATTGGCTCACTAGGACCGTCTCGATGCGTGCATCCTGATAAAAACACCACACTCACATGGCACGATTCACATGGTACAATTATCACAGTTATGCCATAACATGGCCAGATTACAATCATGCTCATTCTAAGAAAATCAGGTCTACATGCATACTAATTCACATAGTCATGCATCTCAAATAATCAAATAGTCATATACGTGCAATAAATCGTAATCATGCATTAACCTCATTAAAGTCACACACAAAATCCCATTATGCCCTCCAGGCACACTACTCAAGGCCCTTAAGCCTTAATACTGAATTTGGGGTCGTTACACCCAGCAAGAAAACTCATGCAGTTCATAACATATGCAAATTATACAGTTAATCATATCAGATAGTCCACAGATAAACAGGTCAACCATTAGACTAAGCAAACACGGCCATGCCGCCCAAGAAGCCTTACCAAAGCCTGGGGTCTCGGTCCTCACCGTAAGGATATCACATGTATCCACTAGGTCCTACCCTGACTATAAGCATCCCATGTGCTAAGTGTTACTTCCGGCCCCACTGCCGTTCTTGGCCTTTCGCCGTTCTCGGCTCCATTGCCGTTCTCGGCTCCGCTCCGTATCATTCCACTATAATCATATATAGTATAACTAAAACAACATTCAAACAAATATCAATTCATTTTAAGTCTATACTCTAACATGTAATGCAATATAGGGTCGTGCCCTGCAATCATCTCATTATGCAATATAGGGCTGTGCCCCGCAATCACACTATGGGCCCACGCCCTATCCTACGGGTGTTATAGTTTTCTTACTTGTCGATTTGATAGCTTAGATCACCTAACTCCTTGAGCACGATCCCACTTGAGCCTTAGCGTACACCTAGGCACAAACATAGGTCAAAGTCAACACCGAACCCCAAGTCCGAATACCTAGCCTCGGGACAACTCCCGAGCCCCCGGGAAGTCCTAGATCCCCAAAACAAAGTGGCGGAATCGAGCCCCGAACCCTAGGTCAAAATCCCTCATCAAAACCCAAAAATAAACTTATCAACACCTCACACTCATCCCAAGCATCCCAAGAACTCAAAACCCAAGCACATTCAACCCAAATCTCAAAATTCACCATGATCAACCCTAAACCCAAAAATTCAGTCAACAACAAAGTTAAAGGCTTAGAATTCTTACCATTGATGCAAATTTCGGCCTTGATTCAACCCTAGACCTCCTTAGCTTGTTCATCCTCAAAGCTTGCCCAGAAATTCCCTAAAATTCCCATCAACTCGGCTCAAAACACAGCTCAAATCAGCAAAACCCTTAAAACAGAAATCTCTAAAAACTTACCTCAAAAGTTGATGTGTTCTTGCTAATCCTTGCCAAATCTTCAAGTGTAACCTTAAGATCCTTGATGATCAGCCTATCCTAGCTCCCCACTGAGCTTTGCTCCAAGAAAAATGGAGAGGAATGGTGCAAGAATGCACAAACCACCCCATTAGGAAAACCCTCTGTTTTCTCTCTTTTCTTTTCTTTTCCACAGCCATTCCCTCCCTCTACTAATCTCACTAAGTATATAAAGCCTCATAAATCAATCTCTAAAAGCCAAATGACCAAAATGCCCTCCTATTAACTCTAAATCCTTTTGTCCAAGTAGGGCCATTTTAGTCATTCACCCAATTCCCGCTAATCCTCAAGTGTCTCTAATATTATCCCATTGCTTCCCAACTCCTGATAAATCACCAAATAAGTATTCCCCATCATCAAAATTAATCTCAATCTATTCTCTAAATTCCAGCTTATACCCCCAGTGTAACGCCCTACTACCTTAGAGCCGTTACTAAGTGAGTTTCGAAAGAAAACTTTGTGCAATTAGCTCGCTAACCGAGATTTTTAAAACAAAAGTGTGATTGAGCAAAAGTTGAGGCTGTAATATTTGAAAATGCTTTACTTTATTGAAAACTTCAAGCTTTTAACATTTGGGATCCCAAAACAAGGTTTGAAAACTATCTACAGCTTAAAATAAGTTTACAGTCAATAATTATTAAAATCACAGATTATTACAGCCATTTCTCAAATAAACCCCCAACCAAAGCAGTCGGGCAAGCCAAACATGTACGCGTCGCTTCACGCTCTCCGTACTCATGGTTGGTTGACTCAATCTATGCCCTTACCTGCAACACAGAGCACCCGTGAGCCGAAGCCCAGCAAGAAAACTCATGCAGTTCATAACATATGCAAATTATACAGTTAATCATATCAGATAGTCCACAGATAAACAGGTCAACCATTAGACTAAGCAAACACGGCCATGCCGCCCCAGAAGCCTTACCAAAGCCTGGGGTCTCGGTCCTCACCGTAAGGATATCACATGTATCCACTGGGTCCTACCCTGACTATAAGCATCCCATGTGCTAAGTGTTACTTCCGGCCCCACTGCCGTTCTCGGCCTTTGCCGTCCTCGCTACTATAATCACATATAGTATAATTCAAGTAACAGTCAAACATATGACAATTCAATCAAAACCATACCATAACCATGTAATACAATTTAGGGTCGTGCCCTGCAATTAATTCAATTACGTCTGCACCCTAACATGTAATGTAATATAGGGTCGTGCCCCGCAATCACACTATGGGCCCATGCCCTATCCTACGGGTGCTATAGTTTTCTTACCTGTATCCCGGACTTTCCGATGTACCAAGGCCACAAGCACGGTCCTCTAGCACGAGCCTCTCCGAAATCCTAGTCACAACACACACAAAACACTTTTTAATACTAACCAACCCAAAACCACTTCCCGGGACCAATCCCGCACTCTCGGGACCTCTAATTCCTTAAAACAATACATTGGAACCATCCCCCGAGTCCCCGGGCACAAGCCCTAAAACCCCAAATTTTTGCCTGTCAAAATGGCCTAGGGCCACGGCACTCCCCTCAAGGGCCGCGGCGCCCAGCGGCTTGTCCCAAATCCTGATGCAACCTCGGGCCGCGGCGCCCAAGAACAGGGCCGCGGCGCTCCTACGCGAACCCAGATTTCTGGGTTTTTCCCTTGAAATTTCTCGAGCCAAAACACTCCCAAATCATCCCAAACTCACACCTAAACCCCAAAAGCATATCAAAACCCCAAGTAGACCATTCAATCAACCCATAAACATCATAACCCAGCTCAAGAACACAATCACTCTAAAAAATCCACCCCTTAGATTTCTAATTTCAGCAACTCATACAAAACTTAGAAACTAAACTCAAGCTTTAGGTTTCTCAAATCAAAACAGAAACAAGCCTTAAATTTGCATAAAACTTCTTACCTCAAGTGGAGAATTCACCCCAAGCTCCCTTGATTCTCCTCCTAAACTCCCACTTCAGCCACTTCTATTCTTCTTCTTCTTGCCCTAGCTTTTCTTCTTCTAGTTTTCTTTTCTTCTCTTCAAATTTTATCAAAACCAACAATGACCAAGCCTAAACCGTGTACCCCATATAACCCAGCTGCAATTTGTCTAAACTCATGCCAAATGACCATTCTACCCCTTCATCAAAACCCTTTGCTAACTAAACCTCAAGGGCACACTAGTCATTTCTCCTATATTGCAATTCTACCATTTCTTTCACCTAAACTTGTTACTCTCAGCAGTAACAAATGGTTACCCAGGTTACTCAATCACCAATAACCATTAACCGCTAATTCTCTACCTAACCATAAAATTCCCAAAGTACCCCTAGGCTCCTCCCGAGCCGGATATAAAATCCCGTTGTGACTTTTAAGTTAACTTGCTCTCTAGGACCGTCTTGGCATGTGCATCACAATAATATCACCACACTCACGTGGTACAAATCACATAATACAATTATCACATAACGATACAGTTATGCCCAAAATGGCCAAAATTACAATTATGCCCTTCTAACACAATCAGGGCCTTCATGCATACTAATACACATAGTCATGCATCTCAAATAGTCACATAGTCATATAACATGCTTTAAATCATAATCATGCATTTAACTCATAAAATCACACATAAATCCCATCATGCCCTCCTGGCATGCTAATCAAGGCCCTTAAGCCTTATTAGCGACTTTGGGTCGTTACACCCAGGCTCGCCCCGAGCCGGGTATAAATTCCCGCCACGACTTTCCGCTAGCCTGCTCACTGGGATCGCCTCGAGTCACAAATCACAGATACATCCACATCACAATGTGGTCTCAACAATCATCACATATCAATACAGTTATGCCCAACATGGCCAAAATTACAATTATGCCCTTCTAACACGATCCGGGCCTACATGCACACTAATATACATAGTCATGCGTCTCAGATAAACAAATAGTCATATAACATGCTTTAAATGATAACCATGCATTTAACTCAGAGAATCACACATAAATCCCAACCTGCCCTCCTGGCACACTAATCAAGGCCCTTAAGCCTTATTAGTGATTTTGGGTCGTTACAACTATCCCCTCCTCATAAAAATTTCGTCCTCGAAATTCATCCAAACACATCAGTCAATAAACCTGCAACTCTGACCCTGAATCCCAAGGTCCACCGCCTTTACTTTAGTTCCCAACAGCACTCTTTCAGGCATAACAATCTTGCCTCACAAGATCTTGTCTAATAGCCATACTCTCGATAGCCCCTCGTTTACACCGCAACCCTGCTGAAGCCTCAGGGTCTGCCTAGATTACAATGACCAATTCATTGTCTTATTCCTGATTCCAGAGATACTCAAAAGTCATCACCTCTACTAGGTGGGATCAGCTTGTAGGCCCCGCTGGCCTAACCCTTAGTACAACTTCAGAATTTTATGTTGAATCAAGAGTCAGAACTCTCCCTTCTTTCTCTGAACACCATACAATTCCTTGTCTGTTATTACGCAGAGATGCAACTCTTTCCTTCCGGAACTTTATTTCCTCATAATTTAGCAATTTACCAGCTCCTCATTCTTTCAAATAGGCAGACACTCCTGCCTTAAGAAGTTTCAACGACCTCTTTGGCTTTCTCTCTGAACTAAAGCCAAACCGTAGTATTCACAATCCTTCAGCTCTTATCATGTCCTACGTCGTGTTACATTAACAAGACACCTGCAACTGCCACCACGACTAACTCATCAGGGATTACACTTCCCTTAATACCTCAAGTATTCGCCTACTCAGCGCTCAACTCTTTAAGATATCTGATAAACTTTCAGACTGCCATTTCACTTGCAATCAACTGATAATCCCAGATTCCCACTCTGTTCTTTTCGTTTTCTAGATCCATTCCAAAATTAAAATACTATAGGGTTTCAATTCAGTATCATTGACGTTCTACCCTGAAACCAGTTCACTTGACCCAACAACATTAACTCAAACAACCGAGTTAAAACTTTTCATGTCCAAACACCTTACTTAAGGTCTCTTGTGGTCTATCCCCACGATGCACCACCACATCACCTAACCCCTCAGGGTCCAAAGGAAAACACTAGATTCTGTCACTCGCTCGACCCTCCCGGTACGACGTACCGTAGGAGGTGGAATGATATCCATTCAGAATTCTCATTCATAAACCAAATCTAATTGGACTTTCATCCAATCCTGGTATCTTAACTTGTACCACCTTGGCAGGGTTCCTCCCTGCTTCAACCAAAGTCGACACTTCGGATTCCATAGCTCAGTGACACTCACCAGCTAATCATACCTACTAACGTTACGCCAATCTCAGTCATTGCCTTGTCCACTCCATTACAGTCTATGGCGTTATTCCTTGACTGACACTCAAGCACCCGTCTCTCCGTTAGGAGTTCCGCCTCCAAATAAATTTCCCCTCGCTCAATCGAGGATTTTAAACACTGATCATCTGTCTGTTACTTTTCACCTCATCTGGGTCTCAACATTATCTTTCTTACTAATACCCAACACTCAAGCACCTTATGATATGCATAACTGTCAACTTAACGCTCCAAGTATATCAACCATGTTCATTCTTTCACCTCCCGCAAGGTTCGATCCATCCTCGCGTCAATTTATTTCCTGGGCGTGCCCAGTCGTGATGCACTCCCACATTTCCATAACCCTACCATAGATCAGGTCCTTTATGCAATCACTCTTTACTTAACCAAAACATACGCATATTCCAGCATTACCAGATACTAAACAATCTTGCCTTGTCTTCTGAATTTCTTTCTGATTTGACACCACTCAGTCCGTCTAACCTCGAGTTTTACTGTTCTCCTCATCTCTGATGTAGTTGTCTCTGGAGGTGCTTATGCAATAGATGACGCGCTTACCAGTCTTGTTATGCTTTCTACTCTTTAGATATTCATCATTAGCTTCTTTGCGGCTTCAGATCAAATCTCCTCATACCTGTCCTTTCTTCTTGTAGCTCTAATCTGAGTACTCCTGAAGACACCCAAACTAACACTCCGTAGAACCTTACCTAAGACTTCGCCTTCTGGGTACAAACGTCTTCCGCATAGTCATTTGCTCACCATTTCCGTCTGGGAGTAATCCACACGCACCGCTCGTGAGCTTGAAGGGGACTTGCCCAGACCGTTCACGCATTCTCTGCCTAAAGAACTTACCTGTGCTGCTGCAGCTTGAACCATTCTAGAGTCTTTGTTACCAACTCCTCACACCCTACCCGGTGCAAACTAGACAATTTCCCGAAATGTCTCTATCCTTGGTTTCCAGCTGGTAATAACCAGGTCATAGATAAACTCTTGGAGACATCGTGTAACGACCCAAAATCGCTAATAAGGCTTAAGGGCCTTGATTAGCATGCGTGGAGGGCATATTGGGATTTATGGGTGATTCTATGAGATAAATGCATGGTTATGATTTAAAGCATTTTATATGACTAATTGAACATTGAGGCGCATGACTATGTGGTTAGTATGCATGTTAGGTGAAATAATATGTATGTGGACCCCGTTTGCATGATAGGGGTAAACTGGTAATTTTAGCCCGCTGAGGGCATGTATGTGATAATTGTATTCTGTGAATTGTACCACGGGAGTGTGGTGTTATTGTTGTGATGCACGTGCCGAGACGGTCCTAGAGAGCTAGTTAACTTAAGAGTCACAACGGGATTTCTATACCCGGCTCGGGAGGAGCCTAGGGGTACCTCGGGAATTTTATGGTTAAGTTGAGATTTAGCGGGTAATGGTTATTGGAGATTTAGTAACTTGGGTAACCATTAGTTACTGCTGAGAGTAACAAGTTTTAGAAAGAAAATGGTAGAAATGAAATAGAAATGAAAAGACTTAAGTACCCTTGAGGTTTAAGTAGGAAAGGATAGGCAAGGAGGGGCAAAATGGTCTTTTGGCAAGGGTTATAGACAAAATTCAGCTGGGATTTAGGGGGGTTCGGTTTGGGCATTTATGTCACTTGAGGCTTGATAGAAATTGAAGAGAAGAAAGAGAAGGAGAAAGAAGGTTAGGGCAAGAAGAAGAGGAGGAGAAGGAGAAGTGAGAGTCTAGGAGGAGATCAAGGAAGCTTGGTGTGGATTCTTGATTGAGGTAAGAGTTTTAAACATCCTTGGGTTTCTTTTCTGATGTGGTTTAAGATTTTGGAGCCATGGTTTAGGATTTTCAAGCTTGGGTTGTATTTTTGGCCTTTGGGTTTGAGTTTTCTGAAATTTGAAATCAAATGGGTGATTTTGAGTGTGATTGTGTTATTGAGTTGGGTTATGATGTTTATGGGTTAATGTATGGTCTACTTGGGGTTTTGATATGGTTTTGGGGTTTAGGTTTGAGTTTGGGATGATTTGGGATTGTTTTAGTTCGAGAAAAGCGCAAGAGAAAACCCAGAAAATCTGGGTTCGCATATGAGCGCCGCGGCCCTGTTCTTGGGCGCCGCGGCGCGAGGTTGCATCAGGAGGAGGTCAGGCTGCTGGGCGCCGCGGCCCTAGGCCATTTTGGCAGCCCAAAAGTTGAGTTTTTGGGGCTTTTGCCCGGGGACTCGGGGGATGGTTCCGATACTCTGCTTTATGGATTTAGAGGTCCCGGGAGTGCGGGATTGGTCCCGGGAAGTGGTTCTAGGCTTGGTTAGTATTGAAAGTGTTTTATGTGTGTTGTGATTAGGATTTCGGAGGGGCTCGTGCTAGTGGACCGTGCTCGTGATCGTGGTGCATCGGAAAGCACGGAATACAGGTAAGAAAACCGTAACACCCGAGATAAGGGCATGGCCCCACTGTGTGATTGTAGGGCATGGCCCCGGATTGTATTACGTGCAAATGCTTAACCTTAAATGAACCGTGATGTGTGTGAATGTTTATTTTGAATGTACTATATGTGTGATTATGATGAATTGAACGGCAAGGGCCGAGTACGGCGTAGGCCGGGGCGGCCGAGGGGCCGAGTACGGCGTAGGCCGGGGCGGCCGTGGGGCCGAAAGTAACACACAACACATGGGATGCTTATATTCAGGGTGGGACCCAAGGGATACATGAGTTATCCTTGCGGTGAGAACCGAAACTCCAGGCTTTGGTAAGGTCTTGGGGGCGGCATGGCTGTACTTGTTTATTATGATGGTTTTTCCTATGTGTCAGTGAATTATGCCAGCTATTTGATTCGCATATGTTATGTGTTATTTGGGTTTTCTTGCTGGGCTTCGGCTCACGGGTGCTCCGTGTGGCAGGTAGTTGCAAGGACTGAGTCAACCAACCATGAGTACGGAGAGCGTGAAGCGACGCGTACATGTTTGGCCTGCCCGACTGCTTTGGTTGGGGGTTTATTCGAAAATGGCTGTAATAATCTATGATTTCATGATTTCTCAACTGTAACCTTATTTCAAGATGTAATTAGTTTTCAAACCTTATTTTGGGATCCCAAATGTTTAATAATAGAAGTTTTAATGAAACGACGCATTTTCAAAGATTACAGCCTTAACTTTTAATTAGTCACACTTTTGTTTCAAAACCTCGGTTAGCGAGTTCATTGCACACTGTTCTGTCTTAAAAATTCACTTAGTAACGGCTCTAAGGTAGTAGGGCGTTACACATCGTCCCTTCTTGTATCCAACCTTGTACTTTTCGTTCTAACCCGACGATGCTAATCAATCCCCGCAGTATAACGCTCTGGCTACTCCAGGGCCAATTCCTTCGATTGCTTCAATAGACTTTCTGTCGGCCAAAACCGTCTTTTACAACATTCCTTATACCAATCCTATCTGTAGTCTGACCTTGAAGTATTCCCTAAATCTTTCTTTACATACCCACATAACTTTCCCACTGGTCAGCTCTGTCTCCTTTACGTACTCCAGATGATATCCTCAACAATCCATCTGCCAGAGTTTCTAATTCCTTCTCAATAAGTATTACTGTCCTCAGCCTCTCAAATGGCACCTTTGAGGCAACCTCTCTATGTCCATCACCCTCTCGGAGCATTCACAACACCAAGTCCTTCCAGCTCGTTACCTGACCAAAGCGTAAGCTCGTCAGTTAAATACTCATCCTCGAGGAATCCGCCTCGAACCTCGAATGTATTGATGCATCCTAGTTCTCCGTTCCCACACCATGGGAAACCCATCCTAACATATCGAGTCATTCTATGCAGAAGTCATGCCCTCACCTGACCTACTCTCAGGTGGCATCCTTCCCTCATGCATACCAAATAACCTCCCTGGTTCCTGTCACCATCTTGATAACTACCTTTTCAATCAGGCTTCTTTCTAATCTCAATCTAGGTGCCCAGACACTGTCTGGGATCCTTCTACCTCAAAAATTGAGAATCCTTCCTTGCGGCATTCTAACAATAAAAGTACCATCTTATCAACCAGACCTTTCCCCCTTTCTGGCAAAACCAGAAGCCACAGAACTATCTGGGGTTCTTTCAACTTAATTATCACAATTCTATCTTTACTAACTCCATCAAAGGGAGAATTGCCAATGCGGCTCTAGCACTCATGCTCTATACATCAACCGTCAGTTCCTCGAACAACATGGCCCTCTCCGCCATCCACATGCAGACGATAAGTCCTTACATCAGAGCGGCCCAAATACCTTAGACTATTCCAGATCTCATATCCTTAAATGGGTCGCCATCAATTCAAGATACATCCATCAGTATAAATTTTCGAAATGAATTATCTAATTCACCAATCCCATTGATTTACACTGATGTTACCCTATCAGTCCAAACCAAACTTGTAAGTCCACCAGTCTCCACAGTTCAAATCATGTCTTTATAACCTCTTCTATCAATCACCATCTGAGTTCTTTTCAGCCCATTAAGCCAGTACCTCAGCCCGAGTACCATTTCCAGGCATCTCCCTGCCTCAACATTTAACACAACCCTCTAATCAGGATCTCTCATCCTCTTAACCAAGGGTGGAATTAACCTTGCCCATCCACTAATAAATTCCTTGTCTTCCCGTACCTTCCTCAAAACTAGAGGATAACACCCTTTAAGCCTTTCATATAATACCCTTATCTGTCCATACCTCACAGTAAACCAACATTGGTAACCCTACTGTTAAAACATCGAAATCAACTATTCCCCCAGAGAAATCCGCTGTTCTTCTATCCCATCTCAACTAACAAACTCCACAGCTTACCCACACACTAGTGACTCTCTGCTGCTGCTTTCAGGGATAACTGGAGATCTCAACTCCAACTTATATCTAGAATCTCCCTCTCAACACAATATCAGGTCCCCAAACCCTTCTAGGAACAACCCATTCGAGTTCATCTGCCAAAACTTGCCAAACTCCTGAGCTCTGTGGTTCATACTCGGAACCAAAACACAACTAGATCCAAATAACCACAGTTATCATGCACACACAAAGCATATATTGGCCAAATCCACAATGATATACATATAGCTACCAGATTTTAACATCACTAAGTATACCCAGGTCTCAACATGCTTCATACAAGCAAATAAACAGATATAACATACGGATTCAATTTAAACAATCAACCACATAAACTCAATATGCGAACCATTATCCCAATATTCATCCACATGCATAATAATGTTGTTCAGCACGCATTAATCTCAACATGCAATAGTCAAGGGCCCAGCCCCAACAATATCTCCTGCATATGTCAACTCATTTCTCATGCTCCACATAAATAAGCAGGCAAACAGGGCATTCAAACATACGTTCAAACATGTTAATCAATCATACCAACCAACCCTGAGTCGAGCTTGTCACTGACAGCGAGCGTACATGTTCGGTCGATCTCCAGAACCAATAAACCTTGGCTCGCTCTGATACCAAGTTGTAACGCCCTATTCCCTTAGAGCCGTTACCAAGTGAGTTTTAAAACAAAACAGTGCAATGAACTCGCTAACCGAGGTTTTTAAAACAAAAGTGTGACTAATAAAAAGTTAAGGCTGTAATCTTTGAAAATGCGTTGTTTCATTAAAAACTTCTAGTATTAAACATTTGGGATCCCAAAATAAGGTTTGAAAACTATTTACAACTTGAAATAAGTTTACAGTAGATTAATTATAAAAATCATAGATTATTACAGCCATTTCTCGAATAAACCCCCAACCAAAGCAGTCGGGTAGGCCAAACATGTACGCGTCGCTTCACGCTCACCGTACTCATGGTTGGTTGACTCAGTCTTTGCCCTTACCTGCAACACAGAGTACCCGTGAGCCGAAGCCCAGCAAGAAAACTCATGCAGAACATAACATAAGCAAATTATACAGTTAATCATATCAGACAGTCCACAGATAAACAAGTCAAACATTAGACTAAGCAAACAAGGCCATGCCGCCCCAGAAGCCTTACCAAAGCCTGGTGTAACGACCTACTTCCTTAGAGCCGTTACTAAGTGAGTTTTAAGACAAAACAGTGTGCAGTGAACTCGCTAACCGAGGTTTTGAAACAAAAGTGTGACTAATTAAAAGTTAAGGCTGTAATCATAGAAAAAAATGCGTTGTTTCAATAAAACTTCTAGTATTAAACATTTCGGATCCCAAAATAAGGTTTGAAAACTATTTACATCTTAAAATAAGTTTACAATTGATCAGTTATAAAAATCATAGATTATTACAGCCATTTTCGAATAAACCCACAACCAAAGCAGTCGGGCAGGCCAAACATGTACGCGTCGCTTCACGCTCTCCGTACTCATGGTTGGTTGACTCAGTCTTTGCCCTTACCTGCAACACGGAGCACCCGTGAGCCGAAGCCCAGCAAGAAAACTCAAGCAGAACATAACATATGCAAATATACAGTTAATTATATCAGATAGTCCATAGATAAACAAGTCAACCATTAGACTAAGCAAACACGGCCATGCCGCCCCAGAAGCCTTACCGAAGCCTGGGGTATCGGTTCACACCGTAAGGATAACACATGTATCCACTGGGCCCTGCCCTGACTATAGCATCCCATGTGCTAAGTGTTACTTCCGGCCCCGCTGCCGCACCCGGCCTACGCCGCTCTCGGCCCTTGTCGTTCATTTTATTATAATCACACATATAGTATAATACAACAACATTCCAACAAATATCAATTCATTTAAATCTGCACCCTTACATGTAATGCAATATAGGGCCGTGCCCGACAATCATCTCATCATGCAATATAGGGCCGTGCCCCGCAATCACACTATGGGCCCACGCCCTATCCTACGGGTGTTATAGTTTTCTTACCTTTCCCTTCAATAGCTTAGATCACCTGACTCCTTGAGCACGATCCCACTCGAGCCTTACGCACACCTAGGCACAAACATAGGTCAAAGTCAACACCGAACCCCAAGTTCGATTACGTAGCCTCGGGACCAATCCCGAGCCCCCGGGAAGTCCTAAATCCCCAAAACAAAGTGGCGTAATCGAGCCCCGAACCCTAGGTCAAAATCCCTCATCAAAAACCCAAAAATCAACCTGTGTGAACAGTGCAGTGCTACAGCGCTCTAAAGAGGGCGCTGTAGCGCTACAAGCAGAACACACCCCCCAGAACAGGGGCTAGCGCCACAGCGCCCACTGACTAGCGCTGTAGCGCTAGTTGCAGCCCAGCAGAACCCGAAAATCGCATCTTGCGATTTCCTCCAACCAATTCTACCCCAAACTTGTCCAAACCTTTTCCAAACCCAAAATCAAGCTTATAAACATCTCACACTCATCCCAAGCATCCCAAGAACTCAAAACCCAAGCACATTCAATCCAACTCTCAAAATTCACCATGAACAACCCTAAACCGAGAAATTCAGTAAACAACATAGTTAAAGGCTTAGAATTCTTACCATTGATGCAAATTTCGACCTTGATTCAACCCTAGACCTCCTTAGCTTGTTCATCATCAAAGCTTGCCCAGAAATTCCCTAAAATTCCCATCAACTCAGCTCAAAACACAGCTCAAACCATCAAAACCCTTAAAACTGAAATCTCTAAAACTTACCTCAAAAGTTGATGTGTTCTTGCCAAATCTTCAAGTCTAACCGAAGATCCTTGATGCTCAGCCTACCATTGCTCTCCACTAAGCTTTGCCCCAAGAAAACGGAGAGGAAAGGTCCAAGAATGCACAAACCGTTCCTTGAGAAAACCCCCCCTGTTTTCTCTCTTTTCTTTCTTTCCTTTTTCTTTCTTTTCTTTTCTTTCTTTCCTTCAGCACTCTCACTCTCTAACAATCCCACTAAGTGTATAAAGCCTCATAAATCAACCTTCAAAAAGCCAATTGACCAAAATGCCCTTCCTATTAACTCTAAATCCTTTTGTCCAAATAGGGCCATTTTAGTCATTTTACCCAATTCCCGCTAATCCTCAAGTGTCTCTAATATTTCCCCGTTGCTTTCCAAAACCTGATAAACCACCAAATAAATATTCCCCATCATCAAAATAAATCTCAATCTATTCTCTAAATTCCTGCTTATACCCCCAGGCTCGCCCCGAGCCGGGTATAAATTCCCGTCATGACATTCCGCTAGCCTGCTCACTGGGATCGCCTCGAGTCACAAATCACAGATACATCCACATCACAATGTGGTCTCAACAATCATCACATATCAATGCAGTTATGCCTAACATGGCCAAAATTACAGTTATGCCCTTCTAACACGATCCGGGCCTACATGCATACTAATATACATAGTCATGCATCTTAGATAAACAAATAGTCATATAACATGCTTTAAATCATAATCATGCATTTAACTCATCAAATCACACATATATCCTATCATGCCCTCCTGGCACGCTAATCAAGGCCCTTAAGCCTTATTAGCTATTTTGGGTCGTTACACCTGGGGTCTCGGTCCTCACCGTAAGGATCTCACATGTATCCACTGGGTCTTACCCTGACTATAAGCATCCCATGTGCTAAGTGTTACTTCCGGCCCCACTGCCGTTCTTGGCTCCATTACCGTTCTCGGCTTCGCGCCGTATCATTCCACTATAATCATATATAGTATAACTCAAACAACATTCAAACAATTATCAATTCATTTTAAGTCTATACTCTAACATGTAATGCAATATAGGGCCGTGCCCTGCAATCATCTAATTATGCAATATAGGGTCGTGCCCCGCAATCACACTATGGGCCCACGCCCTATCCTACGGGTGTTATAGTTTTCTTACCTGTCGATTTGATAGCTTAGATCACCTGACTCCTTGAGCACGATCCCACTCAAGCCTTAGCGCACACCTAGGCACAAACATAGGTCAAAGTCAACACCGAACCCCAAGTCCGAATAACTAGCCTCGGGACCACTCCCGAGCCCCCGGGAAGTCCTAAATCCCCAAAACAAAGTGGCGGAATCGAGCCCCGAACCCTAGGTCAAAATCCCTCATCAAAACCCAAAAATAAACTTATCAACACCTCACACTCATCCCGCATCCCAAGAACTCAAAACCCAAGCACATTAAACCCAAATCTCAAAATTCACCATGATCAACCCTAAACCCAGAAATTCAGTCAACA
This sequence comes from Humulus lupulus, assembly GCF_963169125.1. Lineage (NCBI taxonomy): Eukaryota > Viridiplantae > Streptophyta > Magnoliopsida > Rosales > Cannabaceae > Humulus > Humulus lupulus. The sequence continues at coordinate 253,571,187 of NC_084802.1, read as the reverse complement.
ACAAAGTTAAAGGCTTAAAATTCTTACCATTGATGCAAATTTCGGCCTTGATTCAACCCTAGACCTCCTTAGCTTGTTCATCCTCAAAGCTTGCCCAGAAATTCCCTTAAATTCCCATCAACTCGGCTCAAAACACAGCTCAAATCAGCAAAACCCTTAAAACTGAAATCTCTAAAAACTTACCTCAAAAGTTGATGTGTTCTTGCTAATCCTTGCCAAATCTTCAAGTGTAACCTTAAGATCCTTGATGCTCAGCCTATCCTAGCTCCCCACTGAGCTTTGCTCCAAGAAAAATGGAGAGGAATGGTGCAAGAATGCACAAACCACCCCATTAGGAAAACCCTCTGTTTTCTCTCTTTTCTTTTCTTTTCCACAGCCATTCCCTCTCTCTACCAATCCCACTAAGTATATAAAGCCTCATAAATCAATCTCTAAAAGCCAAATGACCAAAATGCCCTCCTATTAACTCTAAATCCTTTTGTCCAAGTAGAGCCATTTTAGTCATTCACCCAATTCCCGCTAATCCTCAAGTGTCTCTAATATTATCCCGTTGCTTCCCAACTCCTGATAAATCACCAAATAAGTATTCCCCATCATCAAAATTAATCTCAATCTATTCTCTAAATTCCTGCTTATACCCCCAGGCTCGCCCCGAGCCGGGTATAAATTCCCGCCACGACTTTCCGCTAGCCTGCTCACTGGGATCGCCTCGAGTCACAAATCACAGATACATCCACATCACAATGTGGTCTCAACAATCATCACATATCAATACAGTTATGCCCAACATGGCCAAAATTACAATTATGCCCTTCTAACACGATCCGGGCCTACATGCACACTAATATACATAGTCATGCATCTTAGATAAACAAATAGTCATATAACATGCTTTAAATCATAGCCATGCATTTAACTCATAGAATCACACATAAATCCCAACCTGCCCTCCTGGCACACTAATTAAGGCCCTTAAGCCTTATTAGTGATTTTGGATCGTTACACCATAGTTCAGTGACACTCACCGGTTAATCATACCTACTAACGTTACGCCAATCTCAGTCGTTGCCTTGTCCACTACATTACAATCTATGGCGTTATTCCCAAACTGACACACGCCTCACAGTTAGGAGTTCTGCCTCCTATTAAATTACCCCTCGCTCAATCGAGGATTTCAAACACTGATCATCCGTCCGTTACTTTTCACCACATCTGGGTCTCAACGTTATATTTCTTACTAATACCCAATACTCAAGCACCTTATGATATGCATAACTGTCAACTCAATGCTCCAAGTATATCAACCATGTTCATTCTTTCATCCCCCGCAAGGTTCGATCCATCCTCCCGTCAATTATTCTTGGGCTCGCCCAAATCGTGATACTTTCCCCCATTTCCATATCCTTACCATAGATCAGGTCCTTTCTGCCTTCACTCTTCACTTAACCATAACACACATATTCCAGCATCACCAGATACCAATCAAATCTTACCTTGTCTTCTGGATTTCTTTCTGATTTGACACCACTCAGTCCGTCTAACCTCAAGTTTTACAGTTCTCCTCATCTCTGATGTAGTCGTCTCCGGAGATACTTATGCGGTAGATGACGCGGTTACTAGTCTTGTTATGCTTTCTACTCTTCAGATATTGTTCATTAACTTCTTTGTGGCTTTAGATCAATTCTCCTTACATGTCCTTTCTTCTTGTAGCTCTACTCTGAGTACTCCTAACGAGACCCAAACTGATTTTCCGTAGAACCTTACCTGTGACTCTGCCTTCTGGGTACAAACATCTTCAGCATAATCATTTGCTCACCATTTCCGTCTGGGAGTAATCCACATACCTTGCTCATGAGTTTGAAGGGGGACTTGCCCCTACCGTTCCTGCATTCTCCGCCTATAGAACTTACCTGTGCTGTTGTAGCTTGAACCATTCTAGAATCTTTGTTACCAACCTCAAACTTTTATTCCTTACCGACCATGCTAACAATCCCTGCAGTATAACGCTCTGGCTACTCCAGGGTCAAATTCCTTTGATTGTTTCAGTAGACTTTCTTTCCGCCAATACCGTCTCTTACAACGTTCTTGATACCAATCCTATCTGTAGTCCGACCTTGAAGTACCCCAAATCTTTCCTTACATACTCACATACTTTTCCCATTGGTCAGCTCAGTTCCACTCGGTCTCAATAACATACTACGGATGATGTCCTTTACAATCCATGGTTATCTCTTAGCCAATTAACCTTCTCACTGTGACTCATGCTGAGGCTCCTATGAGACAATTTATGTTGTTATCACTATGAACTTCTTGATCACTTGCATCCCAATTCTTCTGCCAGAAGTTTCTAATTCCCTCTCAATAGGTGTTACTATCATCAGCCTCTCGAATAGCACCTTTGAGGCAACCTCTCTATGTCCATCTCCCTCTCGGTACATTCTCAACACCGAGTTCTTCCAGTTCGTTACATGACCAAAGCATAAACCAGACAGTTAAAACTCATCCTCGAGGAATCAGCCTCGAACTTTGAATGTATCGATGCATTCTAGTTCTACGTTCCCTCACCATGGGAAATCCATCCTAACATATCGAGTCATTTTATTGTAGAAGTCATGCCCTCACCTGACCTCCTCTCAGGTGGCATCCTCTCCCTCTTGTGCATACCAAATAACCTTCCTGGTTCCCGTCACCATCTTGATAACTACCTTTTTAATCAGGCTTCTTTCCAATCTCAATTTAGGTGCCCAAGCACAGTCTGGGGTCCTTCTACCTCAAAATTGAGAATCCGACCTCGCTGCGTTCTATCAACAAAAGTACCATCTTATCAATCAGACTTTTCCCCTTTCTTGGCAAAACCAGAAGCCACAACACTATCCGGGGTTCTTTAACTCGATTATCACGAATCTATCTTTACTAATTCCATCAAAGGAAGCACTGCCATTGCGGCTCTATCATTCATGCTCTAAACATTAACCATCAGTTCCTCGAACAACATGGCCCTCTCCGCCATCCACATACAGACGATAAATACACTCATCCGAGAGGCACAAATACCTTAGACTATTCAAGATTTCAAATCCTTAAATGGGCCGCCATCAATTCCAGATACATCCATCAGTATAAATTTCCGAAATGAATTACCCAATTCACCAAACCCATTGATTTACACTGTTGCCACTATATCGTTCCAAACCAATCTTACAAGGTCTCCGCTCTCCACAGTTCAGACCATACCTTTATAACCTCTACTATCAATTTAATCATCTAGGTTCTTTCCAACCAAATAAGCCAGTACCTCAGCCCGAGTGCCATTTCCAGGCATCTCTCAGCCTCAAAATTTAACACAACCCTCTAATCAGGATCTCTCATCCTCTTAACCAAGGGTGGAATTAACTCTGCCCATCTATTGATGAATTCCTTGTCTGCCCGAACTCTCCTCAAAACCAGATGATAACACCCTTTTAGCCTTTCATATAATACCCTTATCTATCCATACTCTCACAGTAAACCAACACTGGTAACCCTTACTGTTAAAACATCGAAATCAGCTATTCTCCCAGAGAAATCCGCTGTTCTTCTATACCATCTCAACTAATAAACTCCACAGCTTACTCACACACTAGTGACCCTCTGCTGCTGCTGTTCGGGATAACTGGAGATCTCAACTCCAACTTATATCTAGAATCCCCCTTTCAACACAATATCGGGTCCACATAACCCTTCTAGGAACAAACAATTCGAGTTCATCTGTCAAAACTGACCAAGCTCCTGAGCTCTGTGGTTCATACTCTGAACCAAACCACAACTAGATCCAAATAACCACAGTTATCATGCACATACAAAGCATATATAGGCCAAATCCACAATGATATACGTTAAGCTACCAGATTTTTAACATCACCATGTATACCCAGGTCTCAACATGCTTCATACAAGCAAATAAACGGATATTACATACGAATTCAATTTAAACAATTAACCACATAAACTCAATATGTAAACCATTATGCCAATATTCATCCACAGGCATAATAATATTATTCAGCATGCATCAATCTCAACATGCAATAGTCAAGGGACCAGCCCCAACAGTATCTCATGCATATGTCAACTCATTCCTCATGCTCCATATAAATAAGCAGGCAAACAGGGCATTCAAACATACGTTCAGACATGTCAATCAATCATACCAACCAACCCTGAGTCGAGCTTGTCACTGACAGCGAGCGTACATGTTCGGTCGATCTCCAGAACCAATAAATCTTGGCTCGCTCTGCTACCAATTTGTAACGCCCTACTACCTTAGAGCCGTTACCAAGTGAGTTTTAAGACAAAACAGTGTGCAAGGAACTCGCTAACCGAGGTTTTTAAAACGAAAGTGTGACTAATCAAATGTTGAGGCTGTAATCTTTTGAAAATGGTTTACTTTATTGAAAACTTCAAGTATTTAACATTTGGGATCCCAAAATAAGGTTTGAAAACTATTTACAACTTAAAATACGTTTATAATCGATAATTATTAAAATCACAGATTATTACAGCCATTTCTCATATAAACCCCCAACCAAAGCAGTCGGGCAGGCCAAACATGTACGCGTCGCTTCACGCTCTCCGTACTCATGGTTGGTTGACTCAATCTAAGCCCTTACCTGCAACACAGAGCACCCGTGAGCCGAAGCCCAGCAAGAAAACTCATGCAGCCCATAACATATGCAAATTATACAGTTAATCATATCAGATAGTCCACAGATAAACAGGTCAACCATTAGACTAAGCAAACATGGCCATGCTACCCCAGAAGCCTTACCACAGCCTGGGGTCTCGGTCCTCACCGTAGGGATATCACACGTATCCACTGGGTCCTACCCTGACCATAAGCATCCCATGTGCTAAGTGTTACTACCGTCCCCGCTGCCGTTCTCGGCCTTTCGCCTTTCTCGGCTCCATTGCCGTTCTCGGCTCCACGCCGTATCATTCCACTATAATCACGTATAGTATACTCAAACATCATTCAAACAAATATCAATTCATTTAAGTCTACACCGTAACATGTAATGTAATATAGGGCCGTGCCCTGCAATCATCTCATCATGCAATATAGGGCCGTGCCCCACAGTCACACTATGGGCCCATGCCCTATCCTACGAGTGTTATAGTTTTCTTACCTTTCAATTCGATGGCTTTCACACTTGACTCCTTGAGCATGATCCCACTCGAGCCTTAGCGCACACCTAGGCACAAACATAGGTCAAAGTCAACACCGAACCCCAAGTCCGAATACCTAGCCTCGGGACCACTCCCGAGCCCTCGGGAAGTCCTAGATCCCCAAAACAAAGTGGCAGAATTGAGCCCCGAACCCTAGGTCAAAATCCCTCTCAAATAGCCCAAAAATCCCTTCTGTGAACAGTGCAGCGCTACAGCGCTCTAAAGAGGGCGCTGTAGCGCTACAAGCAGAAACACACCCCCAGAAACTGGGGCTAGCGCTACAGCGCCCCCTGACTAACGCTATAGCACTAGTTGCAGACCAGCACTGCCCAAAAATCGCTTCTTGCGATTTCCTTCCACCAATTCAACCTCAAACTTGTCCAAATCATTACCAAACTCAAAACCAAGCATATAAACACTCTTCATTCATCCCAAGCATCCCCAAATCTCAAAACCCAAGCACACACATCCCAAATCTCAAGATTCACCATAGATGAACCCTAAACCCAGAAATTCAGTCAACAACAAAGTTAAAGGCTTAGAAATCATACCATTGATGCAATTTCGACTTTGATTCATTCCTAGACCTCCTTAGCTTGTTCATCCTCAAGGCTTGCCCAGAAATTCCCTAAAATTCCCATCATCTCAGCCCAAAACACAGCTCAAACTAGCCAAACCCTTCAATCTGAAAACTCAAAGAACTTACCTCAAAAGTTAATGTGTTCTTGCTAATCCTTGCCAAATCTTCAAGCCTAGCTTTAAGATCCTTGATGCTCAGCCTATCCTAGCACTCCACTGAGCTTTGCCCCAAGAAATTTGAGGAGAAGAGGTGCTAGAACCCCAAACCGATCCTTTGGAAAACCCCTCTGTTTTTCTCTCTTTTCTTTCTTTCCTTTTTCTTTCTTTCCTTTTTCTTTCTTTTCTTTCTTTCTCTCCACAGCCAACACACTTTCTCTATAAATCCCACTAAGTGTAAAGCCTTATAAATAATTCTCTAAAAGCCAATTGACCAAAATTCCCTCCCTAATAGTTCAAATCCCTTTTTGTCCAAGTAGGGCCATTTTAGTCAATCACCCAATTCCCGCTAATCCTCAAGTGTCTCTAATATTTTCCCATTGCTTTCCAACACTTGATAAATCACCAATTAAGTATTCCTCGATATCAAAATAAACCCCAATATACTCACTAGCTTCCTATTTATACCCCCAGGCTCGCCCCGAGCCGGGTATAATTCTCTGCCTCGACTTTCCGATAGTCCGCTCACTGGGATCGTCTCGAGTCACAAATCACAGATACATCCACATCACAGTGTGGTCTCAACAATCATCACATATCAATATAGTTATGCCCAACATGGCCAAAATTACAATTATGCCCTTCTAACACAATCCGGGCCTACATGCATACTAATGTACATAGTCATGCATCTCAAATAATCAAATAGTCATATAACACGCTTTAAATCATAATCATGCATTTAACTCATAAAATCACACAAAAGTCCCATCATGCCCTCCTGGCACGCTAATCAAGGCCCTTAAGCCTTATTAGCGAATTTGGGTCGTTACAGCACCCTAACATGTAATGCAATATAGGGTCGTGCCCTGCAATCATCTCAGCATGCAATGTAGGGCTGAGCCCTGCAATCACATCATGGGCCCATTTCCTGTCCTACGAGTGCTATAGTTTTCTTACCTGTCAATTTGATAGCTTTCCACACTTGACTCCTTGAGCACGTTCCCACTCGAGCCTTAGCGCACACCTAAGCATAGGCATAGGTCAAAGTCAACACCAAACCTCGAGTCCAAAACCCCGCCTTGGGACCAATCCCGAGCCCCCCGGGGAGTCCTAGATCCACAAAACAAGGTGGTGGAATCGAACCCCGAACCCTAGGTCAAAATCCCTCACAAATAGCCCAAAAACCCCTTTCTGGGCACAGTGTAGCGCTACAGCGCTCAAAAGAGAGCGCTCTAGCGCTACAAGCAGAATCAGCACCACCCCAGAAACAGGACCTTGCGCTACAGCGCCCAAAGACTAGCGTTGTAGCGCTAGTTGGAGGCAGGCAAAACCCAAATTCCTTTTCTGCGATTTCTTTGAGCCAATCTCAACCCAAACTTCCCCAAATCTTTACCAAACTCAAAATCAAGCTTATAAACAATCTTCACTCATCCCAAGCATCCTAAATCCTCAAAACCCAAGCACATTCAACCCAAATCTCAAAATTCACCATGATCAACCCTAAACCCAGAAATTCAGTCAAACAACAAAGTTAAAGGCTTCGAATTCATACCGTTGATGCAATTTCGACCTTGATTCATTTCCTAGACCTCCTTAGCTTGCTCTTCCTCAAAGCTTGCCCAGAAATTCCCTAAAATTCCCATCATCTTAGCCCAAAACACAGCTCAAACCAACCAAACTCTTAAAACTGAAAACTCTAAGAACTTACCTCAAAAGTTGATGTGTTCTTGCTAGTCCTTGCCAAATCTTCAAGTATATCCTTAAGATCCTTGATGCTCAGCCTATCATAGCTCTCCACTGAGCTTTGCTCCACAAAATTTGAAGAGAAATGGTGCTAGAACCCCAAACCGATCCTTTGAAACAATACCCCTCTGTTTTTCTCTCTTTTCTTTTTCTTCCTTTTTCTTTCTTTTCCACAGCCATTCACTCTCTCTACCAATCCCACTAAGTATATAAAGCCTCATAAATCAATCTCTAAAATCCAATTGACCAAAATGCCTTCCCTATTAATTCTAAACCCTTTTTGTCCAAGTAGGGCCATTTTTGTCATTTTACCCAATTCCCGCTAATCCTCAAGTGTCTCTAATATTTTCCCGTTGCTTTCAAACACCTGATAAATCACCAAATAAGTATTCCCCATCATCAAAATTAACCTCAATATATTCTCTAAATTCCTGCTTATACCCCAAGGCTCGCCCCGAGACGGGTATAAATTCCGGCCATGACTTTTCCGCTAACCTGCTCTCTGGGATCGTCTCGAGTCACAAATCATGGATAAAGCCACATACCACTGTGGTTTCAACAATCATCACATATCAATACAGTTATGCCCAAAATGGCCAAAATTACAATTATGCCCTTCTAACACAATCAGGGCCTACATGCATACTAATTCACATAGTCATGCATCTCAAATAGTCAAATAGTCATATAACACGCTTTAAATCATAACCATGCATTTAACTCATAAAAATCACACATAAATCCCAACATGCCCTCCTGGCACACTAATCAAGGCCCTTAAGCCTTATTAGCGATTTTGGATCGTTACAACCCTCCTCGACCATTTTGTGTCCGGGAGGAGACTAGGCTTTGGGCCGTTGCGTCCCATTTGGGTGTGTAGCCCTCTCGGACCATTTGTGTCCGGGATGGGAGTAGGCTTTGCACCTTTTCGTCCCATTTGGGTGTACCCTCCCGTACCATTTTTTGTCTGGGATAGGACAAGGCTTTGGGCCTTGCGTCCCATTTGGGTGTACCCTTCCGGACCATTTTTTGACCGGGATGGTGCTAGACTTTGTGCCTTGCGTCCCACTTGGTTTTGTACCCTCCCAGACCATTTTGTGTCTAGGATGGGACTAGGCTTTGGGCCTTGCGTCCCATTTAGGTGTACCCTCCAGGACCATTTTGTGTCCGGGATGGGACTAGGCTTTGTGCCTTACGACCCATTAGGGTTTGTACACTCCTGGACCATTTTGTGTCCGGCATGGGACTAGACATTGGGCCTTGCGTCCCATTTGGGTGTAACCTCCCGGACTATTTGTGTCCGGGATGGGACTAGGCTTTGTGCCTTGTGTCCCATTTGGGTTTGTACCCTGCCAGACCATTTTGTGTCCGGGATGGGACTAGGAATTGGGCCTTGCGTCCCATTTGGTTGTACCCTCCCGGACCATTTGGTGTCCGAGAATGGACTAGGCTTTGTGCCTTACGTCCAACTTGGGTTTGTACCCTCCGGGACCATTTATGTCGGGGATGAGACTGGGCTTTTTTCCTGGCGTCCAACTTGGGTTTGTACCCTCCCAGACCATTTTGTGTCCGGGATGGGATAAGACATTTGGCTTTGCGTCCCATTTGGCTATAACCTCCTGGACTATTTGTGTCCGGGATGGGACTAGGCCTTGTGCCTTGTGTCCCATTTGGGTTTGTACCCTCCCTGACCATTTTGTGTCCGGGATGGGGCTAGGAATTGGGCCTTGCGTCCCATTTGGTTGTACCCTCCAGGACCAATTGGTGTCCGGGATTGGACTAGGCTTTGTGCCTTACGTCCCACTTGGGTTTGTACCCTCCGGGACCATTCATGTCGGGTATGGGACTGGGCTTTGTGCCTTGCGTCCCATTTGGGTGTGTACCCTCCCGGACCATGTGTGTCCTGGATGAGACTAGGCTTTGGGCCTATGCGTCCCATTTGGTTTTAAACCACCCAGACCATTCATGTAGGGGATGGGACTTGGACTTGTGCCTTGCGTCCCATTTGGGTTTGGACCCGCTCGGACCTTTTTTTGTCCGGGATGGGGCTAGGCATTGGGCCTTTCGTCCCATTTGGGTGTACCGTCCCGAACAATTTTGTGTCCGGGATGGGACTAGACTTTGTGCATTGTGTCCCACTTGGGTTTGTACCCTCCGGGAGCATTTATGTCGGAGATGGGACTGGGCTTTGTGCCTTGCATCTTATTTGGTTTTGTGCCCTCCCGGACCATTTTGTATCCGGAATGGGACTAGGCTTTAGGCCTTTGCGTCCCATTTCGGTGTGTACCCCTCCCGGACCATGTGTGTCTGTGATGGGAATAGGCTTTGGTCCTTGCGTCCCATTTGGGTGTACCCTCCCGGACCATTTTGTGTCCAGGATTGGACTAGGCTTTGTGCCCTGCGTCCCACTTGGGTTTGTACCCTCCTAGACCATTTTTTCTCCAGGATGGGACTAGGCTTTGGGCCTTGTGTCCCATTTGGATGTGCCCTCCGAGACCATTTTGTGTCCGGGATGGGACTTGGCTTTGTGCCTTTCGTCCCATTGGGGTTTGTACCCTCCCCCACCATTTTGTGTCCGAGAAGGGACTATGCATTGGGACCTGCGTCCCATTTGGGTGTACCCTCCCAGACCAGTTTGGGTCCTGGATGGGACTAGGCTTTGGGCCTTGCGTCACACTTGGTTTTGTACCCTCCCGGACTATTTTGTGTCCGGGATGGACTATGCTTTGGGCCTGGCGTCCGATTTGGGTGTACCATCCCAGATCATTTTGTGTCCCGGATTGGACTAGGCTTTGCGCCTTGCATCCCATTTGGTTTTATACCTTCTCAGACCATTTTATGTTTGGGATGGGACTACGCATTGGGCTTTGCGTCCCATTTGGTTGTTCCCTCCCACACCATTTTGTGTCCGGGGTTGGACTAGGCTTTGGGCCTTGCGTCCCATTTGGGTGTACACTCCCGGACCATTTTGTGTCCAGGATGGGACTAGGCTTTGTGTCTTGCATCCCACTTGGGTTTGAACCACCCGGACCATTTTGTGTTCGGGAGGGGACAAGGCTTTGGGACTTTGCGTCCCATTTATGTGTGTTCCCCTCTTGGACCATATTTTTTCCGGGATGGGACTAGGCATTGGGCCTTTGCGCCCCATTTGGGTGTACCCTCCCGGACCATTTTGTGTCTGGGATGTGTCTGGGCTTTGTGCCTTGCATCCCAATTCCGGGATGGGACTTGGCTTTGGGAATTTGCGTCCCATTTGGGTGTGTAGCCCTCCCCCACCATGTGTGTTAGGGCTGGGACTTGGATTTGGGCCTTTGCGTCCCATTTGGGTGTACCCTCCCAGACCATTTTGTGTTTGGAATGGTGTGACAGTCAGAATCCCGTGATCCGTAAGGGGAAAGACCGGGTAAGCTCTACAATCCCACACTGCCTGGGGAAGGTCAAGTGTAATGATTGTAAGACTGTGTAGGTATGGGACTACACAGTTGAAGAGGGTTTAAATGGATTGATGGGTACTACCTATATCAGGAAGGTGCATCTTCTTTTCGGTAGCCCATCACTTGAGAACTCCATGGTTAAGCGTCCTTGGCTTGGAGTAATCTAGGGATGGGTGACCTCCTGGGAAGTTTTCCCAGGAAGTGTGTGAGTGAGGACAAAGCACGCTGGAAAGAATTGTCTTGGTTTGTAGGGCCAGTCGTAATTCCAGAAAGCAGCCATAGTGATGTGGGGCGTCACAAATGGGACTAGGCTTTGGGTCTTGCGTCCCATTTGCGTCCGGAATTGTACTAGGCATTGTGCCTTGCGTCCCACTTGGGTTTGTACCCTCCTGGACCATTTTGTATCCAGGATGGGACTAGGCTTTGGGCCTTGCGTCCCATTTGGGTGTTCCCTCCCTGATCATTTTTTGTCCGGGATGGGACTAGGCTTTGTGCCCTGCGTCCCACTTAGGTATGTACCCATCTAGACCATATTGTGTCCAGAATAGGACAAGGCTTTGGGCCATGTGTCCATTTGGGAGTAACCTCCCGGACCATTTTGGGTTCGGGATCGGACTATGCTTTGTGCCTTGCGTCCCCCTTGGGTTTGTACCCTCCCTGACCATTTTGTGTCCGGGAAGGGACTAGGCTTTGGGCCTTGCGTCCCGTTTGGGTTTACCCTCCCAGACCATTTTGGCTCCCGGATAGGACTAGGCTTTGTGCCTTGCGTCCCATTTGGGTTTGTACCCACTCAGACCATTTTATGTCCGGGATGGGACTAGGCATTGGGCTTTGCGTCCCATTTGGTTGTTCCCTCCCAGACCATTTTGTGTCCGGGATTGGACTAGGCTTTGTGCCTTGCATCCCACTTGGGTTTGTACCCTCCCGGACCATTTTTGTGTCCTGGATGGGACTCGGCTTTGGGCCTTGCATTCCAGTTGGGTGAACACTCCCGGACCATTTTGTGTCCATAATTGGACCAGGCTTTGTGTCTTGCATCGCACTTGGGTTTGAACCTCCCGGACCATTTTGGGTCCGGGAGGGGACAAGGCTTTGGGCCTTTGCATCCCATTTGGGTGTGTTCCCCTCCTAGACCATTTTTTGTCCGGGATGGGACTAGGCATTGGGCCTTTGCGCCCCATTTGGGTGTACCCACCCGGACCATTTTGTGTCCGGGATGGGTATGGGCTTTATGCCTTGCATCCCAATTGGGTTGTTTCCTCCCATACCATTTTGTGTCCGGGATGGGACTACCCTTTGGGCCTTTACGTCCCATTTGGGTGTGTACCCCTCCCCCACCACGTGTGTTCAGGATGGGACTAGGCTTTGGGCCTCTTCGTCCCGTTTGGGTGTACCCTCCCGGAACATTTTGTGTCTGGAATAGGACTAGGCTTTGGACCTTGCGTCACATTTGGGTGTTCCCTCGCAGACCATTTTGTGTTCGGAATGGGACTAACCATTGTGCCTTGTGTCCCACTTGGGTTTGTACCCTCCTGGACCATTTTGTATCCTGGTTGGGACTAGTCTTTGGGCCTTGCGTCCCATTTGGGTGTTCCCTACACGATTATTTTTTGTCCGAGATGGGACTAGGCTTTGTGCCCTGCTTCCCACTTGGTTATGTACCGATCTAGACCATTTTGTGTCCGGGATAGGACATGGCTTTGGGAAATGCTTCCATTTGGGAGTACCCTTGCTGACCATTTTGGGTCCGGGAAGGGACTAGGCTTTGTGCCTAGCGTCCCCCCTTGGTTTGTACCCTCCCAGACCATTTTGTGTCCGGGATGGGACTAGGCTTTGGGCTTTGCGTCCCATTTGGTTGTACCCTCCCAGACCATTTTGTGTCCCGGATGGGACAGGCTTTGTGCCTTGTGTCCCATTTGGGTTTGTACCCTCTCAGACCATTTTATGTCCGGGATGGGACTAGGCATTGGGATTTGCGTCCCATTTGGTTGTACCCTCCCAGACCATTTTGTGTCCGGATTTGGACTAGGCTTTGTTGCTTGTGTCCCACTTGGGTTTGTACCCTCCCCCCCCATTTTTGTGTTCGGGATGGGACTAGGCTTTGGGCCTTGCGTCCCATTTGGGTGTACCCTCCCGGACCATTTTGTGTCTGGGATGGGTCTAGGCTTTGTGTCTTGCGTCCCACTTGGGTTTGAACCTCCTGGACCATTTTGTGTCCGGGAGGGGACTAGGCTTTGGGCCCTTGCGTCGCATTTGGGTGTGTTCCCCTCCTGGACCATTTTTGTAACACCCTACTTCCTTAGAGCCGTTACTAAGTGAGTTTTAAGACAAAACAGTGTGCAATGATCTTGCTAACCTAGGTTTTGAAACGAAAGTGTGACTAATTAAAAGTTAAGGCTGTAACCTTTGAAAATGCGTTGTTTCAATAAAAACTTCTAGTAATAGACATTTGGGATCCCAAAATAAGGTTTGAAAACTATTTACATCTTGAAATAAGTTTACAGTTGATCAGTACTAAAATCATAGATTATTACAGCCATTTTCGAATAAACCCCCAACCAAAGCAGTCGGGCAGGCCAAACATGTACGCGTCGCTTCACGCTCTCCGTACTCATGGTTGGTTGACTCAGTCTTTGCCCTTACCTGCAACACGAAGCACCCGTGAGCCAAAGCCCAGCAAGAAAACTCATGCAGAACATAACATATGCAAATATACAGTTAATCATATCAGATAGTCCACAGATAAACAAGTCAACCATTAGACTAAGCAAACACGGCCATGCCGCCCCAGAAGCCTGGGGTATCGGTTCTCACCGTAAGGATAACACATGTATCCACCGGGCCCTGCCCTGACTATAGCATCCCATGTGCTAAGTGTTACTTCCGGCCCCGCTGCCGCACCCGGCCTACGCCGCTCTCGGCCCTTGCCGTTCATTTTATTATAATCACACATATAGTATAACACAACAACATTCAAACGAATATTAATTCATTTAAGTCTGCATCCTAACATGTGATGCAATATAGGGCCGTGCCCTGCAATCATCTCATCATGCAACATGCAACATAGGGCCGCGCCCCGCAATCATACTATGGGCCCATGCCCTATCCTACGGGTGTTATAGTTTTCTTACTTTTAGCTTTCAAATGAGTTAGTTACGGGCGATACTCCTTGAGCGCGATCCGATCCTCGAGCCCTAGCTTAACACCTAGTCACAACCATGAAGAAAGACACCATTAACAACCTTAAATGAGCTTCCAGGCCAAGTTCTAGTACTCGGAACGTTGAACTTCACCAAATATGGTAAAAGACTCAACCCCGAGCACCCTAGGTTAAATTTCCAAGCCTAAAATCTCAAAATCCCAAAATCCCTTAAGCGCCGCGGCATAGGCCACTCATGCCGCGGCATGGCCCCCAAACAGAACCCCCAAAGGCTCAAAAACAGGTAGGGGCCGCGGCATTGCTTGGGCCATGCCGCGGCCCGCCCTTCTTCTTCAGCATGTAACTTCTTCGAAGGGCCACGGCTCATTAAGAACCATGCCGCGGCCCGACCCTTCGAACCCAGAAAAAAACCACCATTTTACTCTCTAAACCTCACCTTCAACCATCCCAAACATATATCTCAACCCCAAAACTCAATTCCAAACTTCACATGAACAATCTAACAACCTATAGACACTAGAATCAAGATCAAAACATCAACACACCCAAGATCCACACCTTTGATCTCTAATTTCAGCCACTCAAACCAAAGCCTTGAAAAGCTTAACTCAAGCATTAAAATCCTCAAATCAACACAGAAAACAACTTAAATGTGTATAAAATCCATACCTCAAGTGAAGAATCCTCCCAACAAGCTTCCTTGATCTCCTCTTAAGCTCCCAATTCAGCCCTTCTACCCTTCCTCTTCTTTTCTTTTTACTTGCCCTAGCTCTTCTTTCTCCTTCTCTTTCTTCTCTTCAATTTCTATCAAAGCATCAAGTGACCCCAAATGCCCAAACCGTACCCCCTATATCCCAGCTGAAAGTTTCATAATCCCCTTGCCAAAAGACCAAATTACCCCTTCCTAATAATCCTCCCTAACTAAACCTTCAAGGGCACTTAAGTCTTTACACTTCTATTTCAATTCTATCACTTTCTATCTTAAAACTTGTTACCCACAGCAGTTACGAACAGTTACCCAGGTTACCCAATAACTAACCACTCATTCTCAATTCAACTTATAAGATTCCCGAAGTACCCCTAGGCTCCTCCCGAGCCGGGTACAACATCCCGTTGTGACTTTTAAGTTAATTTGCTCTCTCTAGGACCGTCTCGGCACGTGTATCACAATAATAACACCACACTCACGTGGTACAATTCACAGAATACATTTATCACATATCAATACAGCTGTGCCCAATCATGGCCAAAATTACAATTATGCCCTTCAAACACAATCAGGGCCTACATGCATACTAATACACATAGTCATGCATCTCAGATAAATAAATAGTCAAATAACATGCTTTAAATCATAACCATGCATTTAACTAATAAAATCACACATAAATCCCGACATGCCCTCCTGGCACACCAATCAAGGCCCTTAAACCTTAATAGTGATTTTGGGTCGTTACAACTATCCCCTCCTCATAAAAATTTCGTCCTCGAAATTTATCCAAACACATCAGTCAGTAAACCCGCGACTCTGACCATAATTTCCAAGGTCAACCGCCTTACTTTAGTTCCCAACAACACTCTTTCAGGCGTAACAATCTTGCCCCACAAGATCTTGTCTAATATACATACTCTCAATATCCCCTCGTTTACACCGCAACCCTGCCGAAGCCTCAGGGTCTGCCTAGATTACAATGACCAATTCGATGCCTTATTCCTGATTCCAGAGATACTCAAAAGTCATCACCTCTACTAGGTGGGATCAGCTTGTAGGCCCCGCTGGCCTAACCCTTAGTACAACTTCAGAATTTTATGTCGAATTAAGAGTCAGAACTCTCCCTTCTTTCTTTGAACACCTTACAGATCCTCGTCTGTTATTACGCAGAGACGCAACTCTTTCTTCCCAGAACTTTATTTCCTCAAAACTCATTAATTTACCAGCTCTTTAGTCTTTCAAATAGGCAGACACCCCTGCCTTAAGAAGTTTCAACGACCTCTTTGGCTTTCTCTCTGAACTAAAGCCAAACCGTAGTATTCACTATCCTTCACCTCTTATCATGTCCTATGTCGTGTTACAATAACAAGACATCAGCAACTGCCACCACGACTACTAACTCATCAGGGATTACACTTCCCTTAATACCTCAAGTATTCGCCTACTCGGCGCTCAATTCTTTAATATATCTGATAAACTTTCAGACTGCCAATTCACTTGCAATCAACTGATAATCCCAGATTCCCACTCTGTTCTTTTCATTCACTAAATCCATTCAAAAACTTAAAATACTATAGGGTCTCAATTCGATATCATCGAAGCTCCATCCTGAAACCAGTTCACTTGACCCAACTACATTAACTCCATCAACTGAGTTAGAACTTTTCATGTCCAAACACCTTACTCAAGGTCTAAAGTGGTATATTCCCATGATATACTACCACATCACTTAACCCCTCAGGGTCCAAAGGAAAACACTAGATTCTGTCACCCGCTCGACCCTCCCGGTACGACGTACCCAAGGAGGTGGAATGATATCCATTCAGAATTCTCATTCAATCACCAAATATAACTGGATCTTTCATCCACTCTGGTATCCTGACTTGTATCACCTCAGCAGGGTTCCTCCCTCCTTCAACCACAGTCTACTCTTTGGATTCTATAGCTCAGTGTCACTCACCAGATAACCATTACCTACTAACGTTATGCCGAGTTCAGTCGTTGCCTTGTCCACTCCATTACAGTCTATGGCGTTATTCCTTGACTGACACACGCCTCATAGCTAGGAGTTCCGCCTCCAATTAAATTCCCCTGCGCTAATTCAAGGATTCCTAACACTGATCAGGTCCTTTATGCAATCACTCTTTACTCAACCAAAACACACGCAAATTCCATCATCGTCCGTAACCAATCAAATCTTACCTTGTCCTCTGAATTTCTTTCTGATTCGACACCACTCAGTCCGTCTAACCTCAAGTTTTACTGTTCTTCTCATCTTTGATGTAGTTATCTCCAGAGGTGCTTATGCAGTAGATGACGCGCTTACCAACCCTGAGATGCTTTATGTTCTTCAAACGTTCTTCATTAGCTTCTTTGTGACTTCAGATCAAATCTTCTCATACCTGTCCTTTCTTCTTGCAGCTCTAATCTGGGTACTCCTGACGACGCTCAAACTAACAATCCGTAGATTCTTACCTGAGACTCTGCCTTCTGGGTACAAACGTCTTTCGCATAGTCAATTGCTCACCATTTCCGTCTGGGAGTACTCCGCATGCACTGCTCGTGAGCTTGAAGGGACTTGCCCATACCGTTCATGCATCCTCTGCCTAAAGAACTTACCTGTCCTGCTGTAGCTTGAACCGTTCCAAAATCTTTGTTACCAACTCCTCACACCCTAGCCGGCGCAAACTAGACAATCCACGAAATGTCTCTATCCTTGGTTTCCAACTGGCAATAACCAGGTCATAGATCAACTCTTGGAGACATCGTCCTATCTTGTATCCAACATTGTACTTTTCGTTCTAACCCGACGATGCTAACAATCCCCGCAGTATAACACTCTGGCAAATCCAAGGTCAAATTCCTTCGATTGCTTCAATAGATTTTCTGTCAGCCATAACCGTCTTTTACGTCGTTCCTTATACCAATCCTATCTGTAGTTCGACTTTGAAGTACCCCCAAATATTTCTTTACATACCCATATAATTTTCCCACTGGTCAACTCAGTTTCCATTCATTCTCACTAACATTCTCCAGATGATATCCTTTACAATCCATGGTTATTCCTTAACTGATTAACTTTCTCACTATGAGTTTCATAATCACTCGCTTCCCAATTCATCTGCCAAAAGTTTCTAATTCATTCTCAATAAGTATTACCATCCTTAGCCTCTCATATGGCACCCTTGAGGCAACCCTCCATGTCTAACTCCCTCTCTGAACATTTTCAACACAGAGCTCTTCCAGTTCGCTACATGACCAAAGCATACACCAGCCAGTTTAATACTCATCCTCGAGGAATCCGCCTCGAACTTCGAATGTATCGATGCATTCTACTTCTCCGTTCCCTCACCATTGAAAATCCATCCTAACATATCGAGTCATCCTATGTAGAAGTCATGCCTTCATCTGACCTCCTCTCAGGTGGCATCCTTTCACTCATGTATACCAATAACCTCCCTGGTTCCTATCGCCATCTTGATAACTAGCTTCTCACTCAGACTTCTTTCCAAACTCCAATTAGGTGCCCAAGCACTGTCTGGGGTCCTTTCACCTCAGAAGTGAGCATCCAACCTTGCTGCGTTCTATCAACAAAAGTACCATCTTATCAGCCAGACCTTTCCCCTTTTCTTGGCAATTCCAGAAGCCACAACCCTATCCGGGGTTCTTTTAACTTGATTATCACAAATCTATCTTTACTAATTCCATCAAAGGAAGCACTGCCCTTGCGGCTCCAGCACTCATGCTCTAAACATCAACCATTAGTTCCTCGAACAACACGACCCTCTCCACCATCCACATACAGACGATAAGTCCTTACATCAGAGCGGCCCAAATGCCCTAGACTATCCCAGAGTTCCATCCTTAAATGGATCGCCACCATTCCCGGATACATCCATTAGTATAAATTCCCAAAATGAATTATCCAATTCACCAAATCCATTGTTCTACACTGTTGTTACTCTATCAGTCCAAACCAAACTTATAAGTCCACCAGCCTCCACAGTTCAAATCATGTCTTTATAACCTCTTCTATCACTCACCATCTGAGTTCTTTCCAACCCATTAAGCCAGTTGCTCAGCCCGAGTACCAAATCCGGGCATCTCTCTGCCTCAACGTTTGACACAACCCTCTAATCAGGTTATCTCATCCTCTTAGCCAAGGGCGGAACTAACTCTGCTCACCTATTGATAAATTCCTTGTCAACTCGTACCTTCCTCAACACTAGAGGATAACACCCCTTACGCCTTTCATATAATACCCTTATCTGTCCATACCTCACAGTAAACCAACACTGGTCACCTTACTGTTAAAACATCGAAATCAGCTATTTCCCCAGAGAAATCCGCTGTTCTTTTGTTCCATCTCAACTAATAAACTCCACAACCTACTCACACACTAGTGACCCTCTGCTGCCACTTTCAGGGGATAACTGGAGATCTCAACTCCAACTTATATCTAAAAACCCCCTTTCAACACAATATCAGGTCCCCAAACCCTTCTAGGAACCAACACTCGAGTTCATCTGCCAAAACTGACCAAACTCCTGAACTCAAAGGTTCATACTCTGAACCAAACCACAACTAGATCCAAATATCCACAGATATCATGCACACACAAGCATATTTAGGCCAAATCGACAATGATATACATTTAGCTACCAGATTTTACCATCACCAAGTATATCCACACTCATCATGCTTCATACAAGCCAATAAACAGATACAACTTATGAATTTAATTCAGAAAATTAATCACATACACTGCATATGCGAACCATTATGCCAATATACATCCATATGCATAATAATACTATTCAGCATGCATCAATCTCAACATGCAATAACCAAGGGCCCAGCCCAACAGCATCTCATGCATATGTCATTTTATACCTCATGCTCCAAATAAATAAGCAGGCAAATAGGGCATTCAAACATATATTAAGACATGTCAATCAATCATACCAACCAACCCTGAGTCGAGCTTGTCACTGACAGCGAGCGTACATGTTTGGTCAATCTCCAGAACCAATAAACCTTGGCTCGCTCTGATACCAAGTTGTAACGCCCTACTTCCTTAGAGCCGTTACTAAGTGAGTTTTAAGACAAAACAGTGTGCAATGATCTCGCTAACCGAGGTTTTGAAACGAAAGTGTGACTAATTAAAAGTTAAGGCTGTAACCTTTGAAAATGCGTTGTTTCAATAAAAACTTCTAGTAATAGACATTTGGGATCCCAAAATAAGGTTTGAAAACTATTTACATCTTGAAATAAGTTTACAATTGATCAGTACTAAAATCATAGATTATTACAGCCATTTTCGAATAAACCCCCAACCAAAGCAGTCGGGCAGGCCAAACATGTACGCATCGCTTCACGCTCTCCGTACTCATGGTTGGTTGACTCAGTCTTTGCCCTTACCTGCAACACGAAGCCCCCGTGAGCTGAAGCCCAGCAAGAAAACTCATGCAGAACATAACATATGCAAATATACAGTTAATCATATCAGATAGTCCACAGATAAACAAGTCAACCATTAGACTAAGAAAACACGGCCATGCCGCCCCAGAAGCCTGGGGTATCGGTTCTCACCGTAAGGATAACACATGTATCCACCGGGCCCTGCCCTGACTATAGCATCCCATGTGCTAAGTGTTACTTCCAGCCCCGCTGCTGCACCCGGCCTACGCCGCTCTCGGCCCTTGCCGTTCATTTTATTATAATCACACATATAGTATAACACAACAACATTCAAACGAATATTAATTCATTTAAGTCTGCATCCTAACATGTGATGCAATATAGGGCCGTGCCCTGCAATCATCTCATCATGCAACATGCAACATAGGGCCGCGCCCCGCAATCATACTATGGGCCCATGCCCTATCCTACGGGTGTTATAGTTTTCTTACCTTTAGCTTTCAAATGAGTTAGTTACGGGAGATACTCCTTGAGCGCGATCCGATCCTCGAGCCCTAGCTTAACACCTAGTCATAACCATGAAGAAACACACCATTAACAACCTTAAATGAGCATCCAGGCCAAGCTCTAGTACTCGGAACGTTGAACTTCACCAAATATGGTAAAAGACTCAACCCCGAGCACCCTAGGTTAAATTTCCAAGCCTAAAATCTCAAAATCCCAAAATCCCTTAAGCGCCGCGGCATAGGCCACCCATGCCGCGGCATGGCTGTAACGCCCTACTTCCTTAGAGCCGTTACTAAGTGAGTTTTAAGACAGAACAGTGTGCAATGAACTCGCTAACCGAAGTTTTGAAACAAAAGTGTGACTAATTAAAAGTTAGGGTTGTAATCTTTGAAAATGCGACGTTTCATTAAAAAGCTTCTAGTATTAAACACTTGGGATCCCAAAATAAGGTTTGAAAACTATTTACATATTGAAATAAGTTTACAGTTGATTAATCATAAAATCATAGATTATTACAGCCATATTCGAATAAACCCCCAACCAAAGCAGTCGGGCAGGCCAAACATGTACGCGTCGCTTCACACTCTCCGTACTCATGGTTGGTTGACTCAGTCATTGCCCTTACTTGCAACACAGAGCACCCGTGAGCCGAAGCCCAGCAAGAAAACTCATGCAGAACATAACATATGCAATGTATACAGTTTATCATAACAGATAATCCACAAATAAACAAGTCAACCATTAGACTAAGCAAACACGGCCATGACGCCCCAGAAACCTTACCAAAGCCCTGGGGTATCGGTTCTCACCGTAAGGATAACTCATGTATCCACCGGGCCCCGCCCTGACTATAGCATCCCATGTGCTAGGTGTTACTTCCGGCTCCACTGCCGTACCCGGCCTACGCCGCAGTCGGCCCTTGCCGTTCATTTCATTACAAACATATATAACATAAATCAAGCAACATTCAAACATATGCCAATTTATTTTAAATCTGCACCCTAACATGTGATGCAATATAGGGCCATGCCCGGCAATCATCTCATCATGCAACATGCAATATAGGGCCGTGCCCGGCAATCACACTATGGGCCCACACCCTATCCTACGGGTGTTATAGTTTTCTTACCTGTATTCCGAGCCTCCTGATGCACTAAAGCCGCGAGCACGGTCCTCTAGCATGAGCCTCACCAACAACCTAGCCACAACACACAAGAAACATCCCTCAATACTAATCAACCCAAAACCACTTCCCGGGACCAATCCCGCACTCTCGAGACCTCTAAAACCTTAAAACAACACCCCAGAGACATCCCCCGAACTCCCGGAGCAAAGGCCTAAAATTGCCTAATAATGCCATCCTGAAATTAGCCTTGTGCCGCGGCACCTAGAAACCAGAGGCTCCCCGCTGCGGCAAGCAAAACCTGTGCCGCGGCACGCCCTCGCAGACCCCGAATTCTGGGTTTTTCCTTCGCGTTTTCCCGAGCTTCAACCTCTCCAAATCACCCTAAACCAATATCTAAACCCCAAAACTCAATTCCAAGCTTCATATGAACAACTTAACAACCTATAGGCACTAGATACAAGGCCAAAACATCAACACACTCAAGAATCCACCCCTTGATTCCCATTTCCAGCAACTCAAACCAAAAACTCAAACACACTAACTCAAGCTCTAGATTTTACAAATCAAAACAGAAATCAAAACTTAAATGTGTATAAAACCCTTACCTCAAATGGAGAACCCACACAAAGTCCTTGATCTCCTCCTAGACTCCCATTTCTCCTTCTCTTCTTCTTCTTGCCCTAACTTCTTTCTCCTTCTCTTTCTTCTCTTCAATTTCTATCAAGCCTCAAGTGACATAAATGCCCAAACCGTATACCCCTAAATCCCAGCTGCAAAATGTCTATAACCCTTGCCAAATGACCATTGTACCCTTTCCTACTAATCCTCCTTAGCTAAACCTCAAAGGACACTTAAGTCTTTTCATTTCTATTTCATTTCTACCACTTTTCTTTCTAAAACTTGTTACTCTCAGCAGTAACTAATGGTTACCCAGGTTACTAAATCTCCAATAACCATTACCCGCTAAATCTCAACTTAACCATAAAATTCCCGAGGTACCCCTAGGCTCCTCCCGAGCCGGGTATAGAAATCCCGTTGCGACTCTTGAGTTAACTAGCTCTCTAGGACCGTCTCGGCACGTGCATCACCATAATTAAACCACACCCACGTGGTACAATTCACAGAATACAATTATCACATATCAATACACTTATGCCCAATGTAACGACCCAAATTCAGTGTTAAGGCTTAAGGGCCTGGAGTAGTGTGCCTGGAGGGCATGATGGGATTTTGTGTGTGACTTTATTAAGTTTAATGCATCATTATGATTTATTGCACATTATATGACTATTGGATTATTTGAGATGCATGACTATGTGAATCAGTATGCATGTAGAACTGATTGTCTTAAAATGAGCATGATTGTAACTTGGCCATGTTAGGGCATAACTGTGATAATTATACTATGTGAATTGTGCCATGTGAGTGTGATGTTTTACCAGGATGCACGCATCGGGACGGTCCTAGAGAGCCAGTTAGTCTAAAAGTCACAACGGGTTGTTGTACCCGGCTCGGGAGGAGCCCAGGGGTACTTCGGGAATCTTATAAGTTGAGTTTAGAAAGAGTGATTAGTATTGGTAATTTGGTAACCATTTGTAACTGCTGTGAGTAACAAGTTTTAAGATAGGAAGTGGTAGAATTGAAATGAAAGTGTTAAGACTTAAGTACCCTTGAAGGTTTAGGTTAGAAGGATTAGTAAGGAGGGGTAATTTGGTCTTTTGGCAAGGCAAATAGACATTATGCAGCTGGGATTTAGGGGGTACGGTTTGGGCATTTGGGTCACTTGTGGATTTGATAAATTAGAAGAGAAGGAAAAGAAGAGGAGAGAAAGGCTAGGGCAAAGAAGAAGAAAGAAGAAGAGGTGTAGAAAGGGGCTGAAGTGGGAAGCTTAGAAGGAGATCAAGGGAACTTTTAGGGTGGATTCTACTCTTGAGGTAAGGATCTTATGCTTATTTAAGTTTGTTTTCTGTGTTGGTTGAGGAATTTAATGCTTGAGTTAAGATTTTCATGGGTTTTGATTTGGGTTGTTGAATTTGAAATCAAAGGAGTGGATCTTGTGTGTATTGATGTTTTGGATTTGATTCTAGTGTTTATGGGGTGTTAGATTGTTCATATGAGGTTTGGATTTGAGTTTTGGGGTTTAGGTTTTGGTTTGGGATGATTTGGGGAGGTTAAAGCTCGGGGAAAATTGCAGGAAAAACCCAGAATTCTGGGTCTGCGAAGGCGTGCCGCGGCAGGGTTTTTGTGTGCCGCGGCAAGGGAGCTTCTGTCTGATGGGTGCCGCGGCACAAGGATGTGGTGCCGCGGCACAAGGCAATTTTCAGGGTAGCTCTTTTTGGCAATTTTAGGTCTTAGCTCCGGGGTGTTGTTTTAAGGTTTTAGAGGTCCTGAGAGTGCGGGATTGGTCCCGGGAAGTGGTTTTGGGTTTGGTTAGTATTAAAAGTGTTTTATGTGTGTTGTGACTAGGATTTCGGAGAGGCTCGTGCTAAAGGACCGTGCTCGTGACCGTGGTACTTTGGAAAGCACGGGATACAGGTAAGAAAACCGTAACACCCGAGTTTAGGGCATGGCCCCACTGTGTGATTGTAGGGCGTGGCCCCGGATTGTATTACGTGCAAATGCTTAACCTTAAATGAACCATGATGTGTGTGAATGTTTATTTTGAATGTACTATATGTGTTATTATGATGAAACGAGCGGCAGAGGCCGGGTACGGCATAGGCCGGGACGGCCGTGGGCCGAAAGTAACACAGCACATGGGATGCTTATATTCAGGGTGGGACCCAAGGGATACATGAGTTATCCTCGCGGTGAGAACCGAAACTCTAGGCTTTGGTAAGGCCTTGGGAGCGGCATGGCCGTACTTGTTTATTATGGTGGTTTTCCTATGTATCAGTGAATTATTGCCAGCGATTTACTTTGCATATGTTATGTGTTATTTGGGTTTTCTTGCTGGGCTTCGGCTCACGGGTGCTCCGTGTGGCAGGTAAAACCAAGGAGTCAGTCAACCGGCCATGAGTATGGAGAGCGTGGGGGCGGCGCGTACATGTTCGGCCTGCCCGACTGCTTTGGTTGGGGGCATTTTGTATATGGCTGTATTTAACCATTCTTTTGATAGCTGATCAAGTGTAAATCTATTTTGAGTTGTAAATATTTTGTAAACCTTAATTTGGGATCCCAGATGTTTTATAATTAACGATTTTAATGAAACTAAACATTTTCAAAGAGTACAGCCTTAAACTCTGGTTTATTCACACTCTGGTTTTAGAAACCACTTGAGTCAATTAAATGCACAATTTCTGTTTTAAACTCACTTAGTAACGGCTCTAAGGTAGTAGGGCGTTACACCCAACATGGCCAAATATTACAATTACGCCCTTCTAACACGATCCGGGCCTACATGCATACTAGAAAACATAGCCATGCATCTCAGTTAAACAAATAGCCAAATAACAAGCTTTAAAACATAACCAGGCATTTAACTCACAAAATCACACATAAATCCCAACTTGCCCTCCTGGCACACTAATCAAGGCCCTTAAGCCTTATTAGCGAATTTGGGTCGTTACAACTATCCCCTCCTCATAAAAATTTCGTCCTCGAAATTTACCCAAACACATCAGTCAGCAACCCGCAATCTGACCATAATCTCCAAGGTCCATCGCCTTACTTTAGTTCCCATCAACGCTCTTTCAGGAGTAACAATCTTGCCCCGCAAGATCTCGTCTAATAGCCATACCTTGATAGCTTCTTGCATACACCGCAACCCTGCTGAAACCTCAGGGTCTGCCTAGATTACAATGACCAATTCATTGTCTTATTCTTGATTCCAGAGTTACTCAAAAGTCATCACCTCCACCAGGTGGGATCAACTTGTAGGCCCTGCTGGCCTAACCCTTAGTACAACTTCAGAATTTTATGTTGAATCAAGAGTCAGAACTCTCCCTTCTTTCTTTGAACACCTTACAGATCCTCGTTTGTTATTACGCAGAGATGCAACTCT
Source organism: Humulus lupulus (assembly GCF_963169125.1). Classification (NCBI taxonomy): domain Eukaryota; kingdom Viridiplantae; phylum Streptophyta; class Magnoliopsida; order Rosales; family Cannabaceae; genus Humulus; species Humulus lupulus. Next base: position 253,545,135 of record NC_084802.1, on the reverse strand, counting down.
TTCCTTCCGAAGCTTTATTTCCTCATAGTTTAAGAATTCACAAGCTCTTTATTCTTTCAGATAGGCAGACACTCCTGCCTTAAGAATTCCAACAGCCTCTCTGGCTTCCTCTCTGAGCCATTGCCAAATAGTAGAGTCCACTATCCTTCACCTTTTACCATGTCCTATGTCGCGTTTCATTAACCAGACACTAGCAACTGCTACCACGACTAACTCATCAGGGATTACACTTCCCTTAATACCTCAAGTATTCGCTTACTCAGCGCTCAATTCCTTAAGATATCTGATAAACTTTCAGACTGCCAATTCACTTGCAATCAATTGATAATTCCAGGTTCCCACTCTGTTCCTTTCGTTCTCTAAATCAATTCCAGAATTTAAAATACTATAGGGTCTCCATTCAATATCATCGACGTTCCATCCCGAAACCAGTTCACTTGACCCAACTATACTAACTCGATCAACTGAGTTAAAACTTTTCTTATCCGGATACCTTTCTTAAGGTCTATTGTGGTCCATTTCCACGATACACCACCACATCACTTAATCCCTCAGGGTCCAATGGAAAACACTAGATCCTGACACCCGCTCAACCCTCCCGGTACCGCGTACCCTAGGAGGTGGAATGATGTCCATTCAGAACCCTCATTCAAAACCAAATCCTAACTGGATCCCTCACTCGATCCTGGTATCCTATTTGTACCATCGTGACAGGGTCCTTCCCTGTTTCAACTCAAACCAACACTTTGAATTCCATAGCTCAGTGACACCCACCAGCTAACCATTACCTACTAACATCATGCCGATCTCAGTCGTTGCCTTGTCCATTCCAATACAGTCCATGGCGCTATTCCCCGACTGACACACGCCTCACAGCTAGGAGTTCCACCTCCAATTAAAATCCCCTTCGCTAACTCAAGGATCCCTAACACTGATCATTCGTCCGTCACTTTTCACCACATCTGGGTCTCAACGTTATCCTTCTTACTAACACCCAAAACTCGAGTACCTTATGCCATGCACAACAGTCGACCTAACGTTCCAAGTGTATCAACCAGGTTCATACCTTCGTCTCCCGCAAGGTTCGATCCATCCTCGCGCCAGATGCGCCTGTGCGTGCACAATCCGTGACGCACTCTCACAAGTCCATACCCTTACCATAGATCAAGTCCTTTATGCCATCACTTCTTTACTTAACCATAACACACACGCATTCCCGCATTACCAGCTACTAATCAAATCTTACCTTGTCTTCTGAATTTCTTTCTAATTTGACACCATCCTTTCCGTCTAACCTCAAGTTTTGCTGTTCTTCTCATCTCTGATGTAGTAATCTTCAGAGGTGCTTGTGCAATAGATGTCACGCTTACCAGTCTTGCTATGCTTTCTGTTCTTCAAACGTTCTTCATTAGCTTCTTTGCGGCTTCAGATCAAATCTCCTCATGCCTGTCCCTTCTCCTTGTAGCTCTAATCTGAGTATTTCTGACGACACTCAAACTAACAATCCGTAGAACCTTACCTGAGACTCCGCCTTCTGGGTACAAACGTCTTTCGCGTAGTCACTTGCTCACCATTTCCGTCTGGGAGTAATCCACATGTACTGCTCGTGAACTTGAAGGGAACTTGTCTGAACCATTCTTGTATTCTCTACTTAAAGAACTTACCTGTGCTGCCGTAGCTTGAACCAAATCTAGAATCTTTGTTACCAACTCCTCACACTTTACTCAGTTCAAAACAAAATTCCTGAAATGTCTCTCTCCTTGGTTTCCAACTGGTAATAAACAGGTCATAGATCAATTCTTAGGGACATCGTCCCACCTTGTATCCAACCTTGCACATTCCGTTCTAACCCTGCGATGCTAACAGTCCCCGCAGTACAACACTCTAGCTACTCCAGGGCCAAATTCCTTCGATTGCTTCAATAGACTTTTCTGTCGGCCAAAACCATCTTTTACAACATTCCTTATACCAACCCTATCTGTAGTCTGCCCTTGAAGTATTACCTAAATCTTTCTGTGCATAACCATATAGCTTTCCCACTGGTCAGCTCTGTCTCCTTCACGTACTCCAGATGATATCCTCAACAATCCGTCTGCCAGAGTTTCAAATTCCTTCTCAATAAGTATTACTGTCCTCAGCCTCTCAAATGGCACCATTGAGGCAACCTCTCTATGTCCATCACCCTCTCGGAGCATTCACAACACCGAGTTCTTCCAGTTCGCTACATGTCGAAAGCATAAACCATTCTGTTAAATACTCACCCTCGAGGAATCGGCCTCGAACTACGAATGTAGCGAGGCATTCAAGTTCTCCGTTCCCTCACCACGGGAAGTACATTCTATCATACCGAGTCATTCCATGTAGACGTCATGCCCTCGCCTGACCTCCTCTCAGGTGGCATCCTCTCCCTCATGCATACCAATAACCTCCCTGGTCCCTATCGCCATCTTGTTAACTAGCTTCTTCAATCAGGCTTCTTTCCAGCCTCAAATTAGGTGCCCAAGCACTGTCTGGGGTCCTTCTACCTCAAAAATCGAGAATCCTTCCTTGCGGCATTCTAACAATAAAAGTACCATCTTTATCAACCAGACTTTTCCCCCTTTCTGGCAAACCAGAAGCCATAGAACTATCCGGGGTTCCTTTAACTCGATTATCACGAATCTAACTTTACTAATTCCATCCTAAGAAGCACCGCCATAGCGACTCTAGCACTCATGCTCTAGACATCAACCATCAGTTCCTCGAACCACATGGCCCTCTCCACCATCCACATGCAGACGATAAGTCCTTACATCAGAGCTGCCCGAATGCCTTAGACTATTCCAGATCTCATATCCTTAAATGGGTCGCCACCAATTCCGGATACATCCGTCAGTATAAATTCCCAAAATGAATTATCCAATTCACCAATCCCATTGTTCTACACTGTTGTAACTCTATCAGTCCAAACCAAACTTATAAGTTGTAACGCCCTACTTCCTTAGAGCCGTTACTAAGTGATTTTTTAAGACAAGACAATGTGCAATGAACTCGCTAACCGAGGTTTTGAAACAAAAGTGTGACTAATTAAAAGTTAAGGCTGTAATCTTTGAAAATGCGTCATTTCATTAAAACTTCTATTATTAAACATTTGGGATCCCAAAATAAGGTTTGAAAACTAATTACATCTTGGAATAAGGTTACAGTTGAGAAATCATAAAATCATAGATTATTACAGCCATTTTCGAATAAACCCCCAACCAAAGCAGTCGGGCAGGCCAAACATGTACATGTCGCTTCACGCTCTCCGTACTCATGGTTGGTTGACTCAGTCCTTGCTTCTACCTGCCACACGGAGCACCCGTGAGCCGAAGCCCAGCAAGAAAACCCAAATAATACATAACATATGCAATTCATATAGCTGGCATAAATCACTGACAAATAAGAAAACCATCATAATAAACAAGCACGGCCATGCCGCCCCAGAGGCCTTACCAAAGCCTGGGGTTTCGGTTCTCACCGCGAGGATAACTCATGTATCCCTTGGGTCCCACCCTGAATATAAGCATCCCATGTGCTGTGTGTTACTTTCGGCCCCACGGCCGCACCCGGCCTACGCCGCACTTGGCCCTTGCCGTTCATTTCATTATAATCTCACATATAGTACATTCGAAATAATCATTCACACACATCATGATTCATTTAAGGTTAAACATTTGCACATAATACAATCTGGGGCCATGCCCTGCAATCACACAGTGGGGCCATGCCCTAATCTCGGGTGTTACGGTTTTCTTACTTGTATTCCGAACCTCCTGATGCACTAAAGCCGCGAGCACGGTCCTCTAGCACGAGCCTCACCAACAACCTAGTCACAACACACAAGAAACTTCCCTCAATGCTAATCAACCCAAAACCACTTTCCGGGACCAATCCCGCACTCTCGGGACCTCTAAAACCTTAAAACAACACCCCAGAGACATCCCCCGAACCCCTGGAGCAAAGGCCTAAAATTGCCAAAAATGTCAACCTGAAATTTGCCTTGTGCCGCGGCACAACTTTCTTGTGCCGCGGCACCCATCAGTCAGGGACTCTCTCGCCGCGGCACGAAAAACCTGTGTCGCGGCACGCCTTCGCAGACCCAGAATTCTGGGTTTTTCCTTGCACTATCTCCGAGCTAAAACCTTCCAAAATCATACCAAACCAATACCCAAACCCCAAAATCAATTTAAGACTTCAAATGGACCATCTAACAATCAATAAACACTAGATTCAAGCTCAAAACACAAACATAACCAACAATCCACCCTTAGATTGCAAAAATCAGCAACTTCAAAACTCAAACTTTAAAAACTTAACTCAAGCTTTAAGTTTCACAAATCTAAACATAATCAAACTTAAATATGCATAAATCCTTACCTTAAGTAGAGAATCCCATCCTAAGCTCCCTTGATTCATCTCCTAAGTCTCCAAATTTCAGCTCCTTCACTTCTCTTCTTCTTCTTCTTCTTCTCATTGCCCTAACTTTCCTTCTCTTTAGTTTTTCTTCTCTTTATTTCTAACAAAACCAATCCATGACCAAAATGACTAAGCCCCCAAACCGTGTACCCCATATAACCCAGCTGCCATTTATCTAATTCCCAACCAAATGACCATTTTGCCCCTCCTTGCCTATCCTTTCCCAACTAAACCTCAAGGGCACTTAAGTCCTTTCATTTCTATTTCATATCTACCATTTTCTTTCTAAAACTTGTTACTCTCAGCAGTAACAAATGGTTACCCAGGTTACTAAATCTCCAATAACCATTACCCGCTAAATCTCAACTTAACCATAAAATTCCTGAGGTACCCCTAGGCTCCTCCCGAGCCGCGTATAGAAATCCCGTTGTGACTCTTAAGTTAACTAGCTCTCTAGGACCGTCTCGGCACGTGCATCACAATAATAAAACCACACCCGCACGGTACAATTCACAGAATACAATTATCACATATCAATACAGTTATGCCCAACATGGCCAAAATTACAATTACGCCCTTCTAACACGATCCGGGCCTACATGCATACTAGAAAACATAGCCATGCATCTCAGTTAAACAAATAGCCAAATAACATGCTTTATATCATAACCATGCATTTAACTCACAAAATTACACATAAATCCCAACCTGCCCTCCGGGCACACTAATCAAGGCCCTTAAGCCTTATTAGCGAATTTGGGCCGTTACATAAGTCCACCAGTCTCCACAGTTCAAATCACGTCTTTATAACCTCTAACAATTCATCATCTAGGTTCTTCCCGACCCATTAAGCCAGTACCTCAGCTCGAGTACCCTTTCCAGGCATCTCCCTGCCTCAACATTTAACACAACCCTCTAATCAAGATCTCTCATCCCCTTAACCAAGGGTGGAATTAACTCTGCTCGTCTATTGATAAATCCCTTGCCAACTCGAGCTCTCCTCAAAACCCGAGGATAACACCCCTTAAACCTCTCATATAATACATTTATCTGCCCATACCTCACAGTAAACCAACACTGGTCACCTTTACTGTCTAAGCATAAAAATCAGCTATTTCCCCAGAGAAATCCGCTGTTCTTCTATCCCATCTCAACTAACAAGTCCACAGTTACTCACACACTAGTGACCCTCTGTTGCTACTTTCAGGGATAACTGGAGATCTCAACTCCAACTTACATCTAGAAACCCCCTTTCAACACAATATCAGGTCCCCAAACCCTTCTAGGAACCAACAACTCGAGTTCATTCGTCAAAGCTGACCAACTCCTGAGCTCCGTGGTTCATACTATGAACCAAACCACAACTAGATTCCAACAACCACAGATATCATGCACCCAAAAAGCATAAATAGGCCAAATCCACAATGATATACATTTAGCTACCAGATACTATTATCACTAAGTATAACCACACTCATCATGCTTCATACAAGCCAATAAACAGATATAACATACGAATTTAAATTCAGAAAATTAATCGCATAAACTCCAAAACGCGAACCATTAAGTCAATATTCATCCACATACATAATAATGTTATTCAGCATGCATTAATCTCAACATGCAATAATCAAGGGCCCAGCCCAACAGCATCTCATGCATATGTCATTTCATTCCTCATGCTCCATATAAATAAGCAGGCAAACAGGGCATTCAATCATATATTCAGACATGTCAATCAATCATACCAACCAACCCTGAGTCGACCTTGTCACTGACAGCAAGCGTACATGTTCGGTCGATCTCCAGAACCAATAAACCTTGGCTCGCTCTGATACCAAGTTGTAACGCCCTACTTCCTTAGAGCCGTTACTAAGTGAGTTTTAAGACAAAACAGTGTGCAATGAACTCGCTAACCGAAGTTTTGAAACAAAAGTGTGACTAATTAAAAGTTAGGGCTGTAATCTTTGAAAATGCGACGTTTCATTAAAAAGCTTCTAGTATTAAACACTTGGGATCCCAAAATAAGGTTTGAAAACTATTTACATATTGAAATAAGTTTACAGTTGATTAATCATAAAATCATAGATTATTACAGCCATTTTCGAATAAACCCCCAACCAAAGCAGTCGGGCAGGCCAAACATGTACGCGTCGCTTCACGCTCTCCGTACTCATGGTTGGTTGACTTAGTCATTGCCCTTACCTGCAACACAGAGCACCCGTGAGCCGAAGCCCAGCAAGAAAACTCATGCAGAACATAACATATGCAATGTATACAGTTTATCATAACAGATAATCCACAAATAAACAAGTCAACCATTAGACTAAGCAAAGATGGCCATGCCGCCCCAGAAACCTTACCAAAGCCCTGGGGTAACGGTTCTCACCGTAAGGATAACTCATGTATCCACCGGGCCCCGCCCTGACTATAGCATCCCATGTGCTAGGTTTTACTTCTGGCTCCACTGCCGTACCCGGCCTACGCTGCACTCGGCCCTTGCCGTTCATTTCATTACAAACATATATAACATAAATCAAGCAACATTCAAACATATGCCAATTTATTTTAAATCTGCACCCTAACATGTGATGCAATATAGGGCCATGCCCGGCAATCATCTCATCATGCAACATGCAATATAGGGCCGTGCCCGGCAATCACACTATGGGCCCACGCCCTATCCTACGGGTGTTATAGTTTTCTTACCTGTATTCCGAGCCTCCTGATGCACTAAAGCCGCGAGCACGGTCCTCTAGCACGAGCCTCACCAACAACCTAACCACAACACACAAGAAACATCCCTCAATACTAATCAACCCAAAACCACTTCCCGGGACCAATCCCGCACTCTCGGGACCTCTAAAACCTTAAAACAACACCCCGGAGACATCCCCCGAACTCCCGGAGCAAAGGCCTAAAATTGCCTAATAATGCCATCCTTAAATTAGCCTTGTGCCGCGGCACCCAGAAACTAGAGGCTCCCCGCCGCGGCACGCCCTCGCAGACCCCGAATTCTGGGTTTTTCCTTCGCGTTTTCTCGAGCTTCAACCTCTCCAAATCACCCTAAACCAATATCTAAACCCCAAAACTCAATTCCAAGCTTCATATGAACAACTTAACAACCTATAGGCACTAGATACAAGGCCAAAACATCAACACACTCAAGAATCCACCCCTTGATTCCCATTTTCAGCAACTCACACCAAAAACTCAAACACACTAACTCAAGCTCTAGATTTTACAAATCAAAACAGAAATCAAAACTTAAATGTGTATAAAACCCGTACCTCAAATGGAGAACCCACACAAAATCCTTGATCTCCTCCTAGACTCCCACTTCTCCTTCTCTTCTTCTTCTTGCCCTAACTTCTTTCTCCTTCTCTTTCTTCTCTTCAATTTCTATCAAGCCTCAAGTGACATAAATGCCCAAACCGTATACCCCTAAATCCCAGCGGAAAAATGTCTATAACCCTTGCCAAATGACCATTGTACCCTTTCCTACTAATCCTCCTTAGCTAAACCTCAAAGGACACTTAAGTCTTTTCATTTCTACCACTTTTCTTTCTAAAACTTGTTACTCTCAGCAGTAACTAATGGTTACCCAGGTTACTAAATCTCCAATAACTATTACCCGCTAAATCTCAACTTAACCATAAAATTCCCGAGGTACCCCTAGGCTCCTCCCGAGCCGGGTATAGAAATCCCATTGCGACTCTTGAGTTAACTAGCTCTCTAGGACCTTCTCGGCACGTGCATCACCATAATTAAACCACACCCACGTGGTACAATTCACATAATACAATTATCACATATCAATACAGTTATGCCCAACATGGCCAAATATTACAATTACGCCCTTCTAACACGATCCGAGCCTACATGCATACTAGAAAACATAGCCATGCATCTCAGTTAAACAAATAGCCAAATAACATGCTTTAAATCATAACCATGCATTTAACTCACAAAATCACACATAAATCCCAACCTGCCCTCCTGGCACACTAATCAAGGCCCTTAAGCCTTATTAGCGAATTTGGGTCGTTACAATGGTCCCCAAACAGAACCCCCAAAGGCTCAAAAACAGGTAAGGGCTGCGGCATTGCTTGGGCCATGCCGCGGCCCGCCCTTCTTCTTCAGCATGTAACTTCTTCGAAGGGCCGCGGCTCACCAAGAACCATGCCGCGGCCCGACCCTTCGAACCCAGAAAAAAACCACCATTTTACTCTCTAAACCTCACCTTCAACCATCCCAAACACATATCTCAACCCCAAAACTCAATTCCAAACTTCACATGAACAATCTAACAACCTATAGACACTAGAATCAAGATCAAAACATCAACACACCCAAGATCCACACCTTTGATCTCTAATTTCAGCCACTCAAACCAAAACCTTGAAATGCTTAACTCAAGCATTAAAATCCTCAAATCAACACAGAAAACAACTTAAGTGTGTATAAAATCCATACCTCAAGTGAAGAATCCTCCCAACAAGCTTCCTTGATCTCCTCTTAAGCTCCCAATTCAGCCCTTCTACCCTTCCTCTTCTTTTCTTTTTACTTGCCCTAGCTCTTCTTTCTCCTTCTCTCTCTTCTCTTCAATTTCTATCAAAGCATCAAGTGACCCCAAATGCCTAAACCGTACCCCCTATATCCCAGCTGAAAGTTTCATAATCCCCTTGCCAAAAGACCAAATTACCCCTTCCTAATAATCCTCCCTAACTAAACCTTCAAGGGCACTTAAGTCTTTACACTTCTATTTCAATTCTATCACTTTCTATCTTAAAACTTGTTACCCACAGCAGTTACGAACAGTTACCCAGGTTACCTAATATCTAACCACTCATTCTCAATTCAACTTATAAGATTCCCGAAGTACCCCTAGGCTCCTCCCGAGCCGGGTACAATATCACGTTGTGACTTTTAAGTTAATTTGCTCTCTCTAGGACCGCCTCGGCACGTGTATCACAATAATAACACTACACTCACGTGGTACAATTCACAGAATACATTTATCACATATCAATACAGCTGTGCCCAATCATGGCCAAAATTACAATTATGCCCTTCAAACACAATCAGGGCCTACATGCATACTAATACACATAGTCATGCATCTCAGATAAATAAATTGTCAAATAACATGCTTTAAATCATAACCATGCATTTAACTAATAAAATCACACATAAATCCCGACATGCCCTCCTGGCACACCAATCAAGGCCCTTAAACCTTAATAGTGATTTTGGGTCGTTACAATTTTTTTTCTGGGATGGGACTAGGCATTTGGCCTTTGCGCCCCATTCGGGTGTACCCTCCCGGACCATTTTCTGTCCGGGATGGGACTGGGCTTTGTGCCTTTCATTCCATTTGGTCTTGTATCCTCCCAGACCATTTTGCGTCCGGGATGGGACTAGGCTTTGTGCTTTTCCTTTCCATTTGGGTGTGGACCCCTCCTGTAACGACCCAAATTCGCTAATAAGGCTTAAGGTCCTTGATTAGCGTGCCAGGAGGGCATGATGGGACTTTTGTGTGATTTTATGAGTTAAATTCATGATTATGATTTAAAGCGTGTTATATGACTATTTGATTATTTGAGATGCATGACTATGTACATTAGTATGCATGTAGGCCCGGATTGTGTTAGAAGGGCATAATTGTAATTTTGGCCATGTTGGGCATAACTATATTGATATGTGATGATTGTTGAGACCACACTGTGATGTGGATGTATCTGTGATTTGTTACTCGAGACGATCCTAGTGAGCGGACTAGCGGAAAGTCGAGGCAGAGAATTATACCCGGCTCGGGGCAAGCCTGGGGGTTTAAATAGGAAGCTAGTGAGTATATTGGGGTTTATTTTGATATCAGGGAATACTTAATTGGTGATTTATCAGGTGTTGGAAAGCAACGGGAAAATATTAGAGACACTTGAGGATTAGCGGGAATTGGGTGATTGACTAAAATGGCCCTACTTGGACAAAAAGGGATTTGAACTATTAGGGAGGGCATTTTGGTCAATTGGCTTTTAGAGAATTATTTATTAGGCTTTACACTTAGTGGGATTTATAGAGAAAGTGTGTTGGCTGTGGAGAGAAAGAAAGAAAAGAAAAAAAAAGGAAAGAAAGAAAAGAGAGAAAAACAGAGGGGTTTTCCAAAGGATCGGTTTGGGGTTCTAGCACCTCTTCTCCTCAAATTTCTTGGGGCAAATCTCAGTGGAGTGCTAGGATAGGCTGAGCATCAAGGATCTTAAAGCTAGGCTTGAATATTTGGCAAGGATTAGCAAGAATACATAAACTTTTGAGGTAAGTTTTTAGAGATTTCAGTTTTAAGGGTTTTGCTGATTTGAGCTGTGTTTTGAGCCGAGTTGATTGGAATTTTAGGGAATTTCTGGGCAAGCTTTGAGGATGAACAAGCTAAGGAGGTCTAGGGTTGAATCAAGGCCGAAATTTGCATCAATGGTAAGAATTCTAAGCCTTTAACTTTGTTGTTGATTGAATTTCTGGGTTTAGGGTTCATCCATGGTGAATCTTGAGATTTGGGATGTGTGTGCTTGGGTTTTGAGATTTGGGGATGCTTGGGATGAATGGAGAGTGTTTATATGCTTGGTTTTGAGTTTGGTAATGATTTGGACAAGTTTGGGGTTGAATTGGTGGAAGGAAATCGCAAGAAGCGATTTTTGGGTAGTGCTGGTCTGCAACTAGCGCTACAGCGCTAGTCAGGGGGCGCTGTAGCGCTATCCCCTGTTTCTGGGGGTGCGTTTCTGCTTGTAGCGCTACAGCGCCCTGTTTAGAGCACTGTAGCGCTGCACTGTTCACAGAAGGGGTTTTTGGGCTGTTTGAGAGGGATTTTGAACTAGGGTTCGGGGCTTGATTCCACCACTTTGTTTTGGGGATCTAGGACTTCCCAGGGGCTCGGGAGTGGTCCCGAGGCTAGGTATTCGGACTTGGGGTTCGGTGTTGACTTTGACCTATGTTTGTGCCTAGGTGTGCGCTAAGGCTCGAGTGGGATCGTGCTCAAGGAGTCAAGTGTGAAAGCCATCGAATTGAAAGGTAAGAAAACTATACCACCCGTAGGATAAGGCATGGGCCCATAGTGTGACTGTGGGGCACGGCCCTATATTGCATGATGAGATGATTGCAGGGCACGGCCCTATATTGCATTACATGTTAGGGTGTAGACTTAAATGAATTGATATTTGTTTGAATGATGTTTGAGTATACTATACGTGATTATAGTGGAATGATACGGCGTGGAGCCGAGAACGGAAAAAGGCCGAGAACGGCAGCGGGGCCGATAGTAACACTTAGCACATGGGATGCTTATGGTCAGGGTAGGACCCAGTGGATACGTGTGATATCCCTACGGTGAAGACCGAGACCCCAGGCTGTGGTAAGGCTTCTGGGGCAGCATGGTCGTGTTTGCTTAGTCTAATGGTTGACCTATTTATCTGTGGACTATCTGATATGATTAACTGTATAATTTGCTCATGTTATGGGCTGCATGAGTTTTCTTGCTGGGCTTCGGCTCACGGGTGCTCTGTGTTGCAGGTAAGGGCATAGATTGAGTCAACCAACCATGAGTACGGAGAGTGTGAAGCGACGCGTACATGTTTGGCTTGCCCGGCTGCTTTGGTTGGGGGTTTATATGAGAAATGGCTGTAATAATCTGTGATTTTAATAATTATCGTCTGTAAACGTATTTTAAGTTGTAAATAGTTTTCAAACCTTTTTTTGGGATCTTAAATGTTAAATACTTGAAGTTTTCAATAAAGTAAACCATTTTCAAAAGATTACAGCCTCAACATTTGATTAGTCACACTTTCGTTTTAAAAACCTCGGTTAGCGAGTTCCTTGCACACTGTTTTGTCTTAAAACTCACTTGGTAACGGCTCTAAGGTAGTAGGGCGTTACACCTCCCCCACCATGTGTGTCCGGGATGGGACTAGGCTTTGGGACTTTGCGTCCCATTTGGTTGTGCCCTCCTGGACCATTTTCTGTCTGGAATGGGACTAGGCTTTGGGCCTTGTGTCCCATTTGGGAGTTCGCTCGCAGACCATTTTGTGTCCGGGATGGGAGTAAGCTTTGTGTCTTGCGTCCCACTTGGGTTTGTACCATCCTGGACCATTTTGTATCCAGGATGGGTTTAGGGTTTGGGCTTTGCGTCCCTTTTGGGTGTTCCATCCCAGACCATTTTTTGTCCGGTATGGGTCTAGGCTTTGTGCCCTGCGTCCCACTTAGGTTTGTACCCTTCCAGACCATTTTGTGTCCGGGATGGGACTAGGCTTTGGGCCATGCGTCCCATTTGGGTGTGCCCTCTCGGACCATTTTGTGTCCGGGATGGGATTAGGCTTTGTGCCTTGCATCCCATTTGGGATTGTACCCTCCCGAGCCAATTTGTGACCTGGATCGGACTAGGCTTTGGGCCTTACGTCCGACTTGGGTGTACCCTCCCGGACCATTTTGTGTCCCGGATGGGACTACGCTTTGTGGCTTGCGTCCCATTTTTGTTTGTACCCTCTCAGACCATTTTATGTCCGGGATGGGACTAGGCATTGGGCTTTGCGTCCCAATTGGTTGTTCCCTCCCAGAACATTTTGTGTCCGGGATTGGACTAGGCTTTGTAGCTTCCGTCCCACTTGGTTTTGTACCCTCCTGGAGCATTTTTTTGTCCAGCATGGGACTAGGCTTTGGGGCTTGCGTCCCATTTGCGTGTACCCTCCTGGGTCATTTTTTGTCCGGGATGGGACTGGGCTTTGTGTCTTGCATCCCACCTGGGTATGAACCTCCTGGACCATTTTGTGTCCGGGAGGGGACTAGGCTTTGGCCCTTTGCGTCCCATTTGGGTGTGTACCCCTCCGTGACCATTTTTGTCCGGAATGGGACTAGGCATAGGGCGTTTTCGCCCCATTTGGGTGTACCCTCCCGGACCATTTTGTGTCCGGGATGGGCCTGGGCTTTGTGCCTTGCATCCCATTTTGGTTTGTATCCTCCCAGATCATTTTGTGTCCAGGATGGGACTAGGCTTTCGGCCTTTGCGTCCAATTTGGGTGTGTACCCCTCGCCCATCATGTGTGTCCGGGATGGGACTAGGCTTTGGGCCTTGCGTCCCTTTTGGGTGTTCCCTCGCGGACCATTTTAAGTCCGGGATGGGACTAGGCTTTGTGCCTTGCGTCCCACTTGGGTTTGTACCGTCCTGGACCCTTTTGTATCCAGGATGGGACTAGGCTTTGGGCGTTGCATCTCATTTGGGTGTTCAGTCCTAGACCATTTTTTGTCCGGGATGGGACTAGGCTTTGTGCCCTGCGTCCCACTTGGGTTTGTACCCATCTAGACCATTTTTTGTTCTGGATGGGACTAGGCTTTGGGCCAAGGGTCCCATTTGGGTGTACCCTCTCGGACCATTTTGTGTCCTGGATGGGACTAGGCTTAGTGCCTTGCATCCCATTTGGTTTGGTACCCTCTCGGACCATTTTATGTCTGGGATGGGACTAGGGATTGGGCCTTGCGTCCCATTTGGTTGTACCCTCCTTGACCATTTTGTGTCCGGGATTGGACTAGGCTTTGTGCCTTACGTCCCACTTGGGTTTGTACCCTCCGGGACCATTTATGTGGGGGATGGGACTGGGCTTTGTTCCTTGCGTACCATTTGGTTTTGTACCCTCCCGGACCATTTTGTGTCCGGGATGGGACTATGCTTTGGGCCTTTGCGTCCCATTTGGGTGTGTACCCCTCCCGGAACAAGTGTGTCCGGGATGGGGCTAGGCTTTGGGCCTTTGCGTCCCATTTGGGTGTTCCCTCCCTAACCATTTTGTGTCTAGGATGGGACTAGGCTTTGGGCCTTTGCGCCCCTTTTGGGTGTTCCCTCCGGGACCATTTTGTGTCCGGGATGGGACTAGGCTTTGTGTCTTCCATCCCACTTAGGTTTGATCCTCCCGGACCATTTTGTGTCCGAGAGGAGACTAGGCTTTGGGCCTTTGCATCCCATTTGGGTGTGTACCCCTCCTGGACCATTTTTGTCCTGAATGAGACTAGTCATTGGGTGTTTTCGCCCCATTTGGGTGTACCTTCCCGGAACATGTGTGTCCGGAATGGGACAAGGCTTTGGGCCTTTGCGTCCCATTTGGGTGTTCCCTCCCTAACCATTTTGTGTCCGGGATGGGACTAGGCTTTGGGTCTTCCGTCTCATTTGGGTGTTCCCTCCCTGACCATTTTGTGTCCGGGATGGGACTAGGCTTTGAGCCTTTTGCGTCCCATTTGGGTATGTACCCCTCGCCCACCATGTGTGTCCGGGATGGGACTAGGCTTTTGGCCTTTGCGACCCATTTGGGTGTACCCTCCTGGACCATTTTGTGTCTGGAATGGGACTAGGCTTTAGGCCTTGCGTTCCAATTGGGTGTTCCCTCGCGGAACATTTTTTGTCCGGGATGGGACTAGGCTTTGTGCCTTGCGTCCCACTTGGGTTTGTACCGTCTTGGACCATTTTGTATCTAGGATGGGACTAGCCTTTGGGCCTTGCATCCCATTTGGGTGTTCCCTCCCAGACCATTTTCTGTCCGGGATGGGACTAGCCTTTGTGCCCTGCGTCCCACTTGGGTTTGCACCCTTCTAGACCATTTTGTGTCCTTGATGGGATAGGCTTTGGGCCCTGCGTCCCATTTGGGTGTACCCTCTTGGACCATTTTGTGTCCGAGATAGGACTAGGCTTTGTGCCTTGCGTCCCAATTGGTTTTGTACCCTCTCGGACCATTTTATGTCCCGGATTGGATTCGGCATTGGGCCTTGCGTCCCATTTTGTTGTACCATCCTGGACCATTTTGTTTCCGGGATTAGACTAGGCTTTGTCCCTTACATCCGACTTGCGTTTGTACCCTCCAGGACCATTTATGTCGGGGATGGGACTAGGCTTTGTGCCTTGCATCCCATTTGGGTTTGTACCCTCCCGGACCATGTTGTGTCCGGGATGGGACTAGGCTTTGGGTCTTTGCGTCCCATTTGGGTGTACCCTCCGGGACCATTTTGTGTCTGGGATGGGACTAGGCATTGGGCCCTGCGTCCCATTTGGGTGTACCCTCCCAGACCATTTTGTGTCCGGGATGGGACTAGGCTTTGTGCCTTGTGTCCCACTTGGGTTTACACCCTCCAGGACCATTTATGTCGGGGATGGGACTGGGCTTTGTGCTTTGCATCCCATTTGGGTTTGTGTAACGACCCAAATTCTCTAATAAGGCTTAAGGGCCTTGATTAGCGTGCCAGGAGGGCATGATGGGATTTTTGTGTGATTTTATGAGTTAAATGCATGATTATGATTTAAAGCGTGTTATATGACTATTTGATTATTTGAGATGCATGACTATGTACATTAGCATGCATGTAGGCCCGGATTGTGTTAGAAGGGCATAATTGTAATTTTGGCCATGTTGGGCATAACTGTATTGATATGTGATGATTGTTGAGACCACACTATGATGTGGATGTATCTGTGATTTGTGACTTGAGACGATCCCAGTGAGCGGACTAGCGGAAAGTCGAGGCAGAGATTTATACCCAGCTCGGGGCGAGCCTGGGGGTATAAATAGGAAACTAGTGAGTATATTGGGGTTTATTTTGATATCGAGGAATACTTAGTTGGTGATTTATCAGGTGTTGGAAAGCAACGGGAAAATATTAGAGACACTTGAGGATTGGCGGAATTGGGTGACTGACTAAAATGGCCCTACTTGGACAAAAAGGGATTTGAACTATTAGGGACAGCATTTTGGTCAATTGGCTTTTTGAGAATTATTTATAAGGTTTTACACTTAGTGGGATTTATAGAGAAAGTGTGTTGGCTGTGGAGAGAAAAGAAAGAAAAAAGGAAAGAAAGAAAAGAGAGAAAACAGAGGGGTTTTTCTCAAGGATCGGTTTGTGCATTCTTGCACCATTTCTCTTCAAATTTCTTGGGGCAAAGCTCAGTGGAGAGCTAGGATAGGCTAAGCATCATGGATCTTAAAGTTAGACTGAAAGATTTGGGAAGGATTAGCAAGAACACATCAACTTTTGAGGTAAGTTTTGAGAGATTTCAGTTTTAAGGGTTTTCCTGGTTTGAGCTGTGTTTTGAGCCGAGTTGATGGGAACTTTAGGGAATTTCTAGGCAAGCTTTGAGGGAGAGCAAGCTAAGGAGGCCTAGGGTTGAATCAAGGTCGAAATTGCATCAATGGTATGATTTCTAAGTCCTTAACTTTGTTGTTTGACTGAATTTCTGGGTTTAGGGTTCATCTATGGTGAATCTTGTGATTTAGGATGTGTGTGCTTGGATTTTGAGATTTGGGGATGCTTGGGATGAATGGAGAGTGTTTATATGCTTGATTTTGAGTTTGGTAATGATTTTGACAAGTTTGGGGTTGAAATGGTAGAAGGAAATCGCAGGAGGCGATTTTGGGTAGTGCTGGTCTGCAACTAGCGCTACAGCGCTAGTCAGTGGGCGCTGTAGCGCTAGCCCCTGTTCCTGGGGGTGTGGTTCTGCTTGTAGCGCTACAGCGCCCTCTTTAGAGCGCTGTAGTGCTGCACTATTCACAGAAGGGGTTTTTGGGCTATTTGAGAGGGATTTTGACCTAGGGTTCGGGGCTTGATTCCGCCTCTTTGTTTTGGGGATCTAGGACTTCCCGGGGGCTCGGGAGTGGTCCCGAGGCTAGGTTTTTGTACTTGGGGTTCGGTGTGGACTTTGACCTATGTTTGTGCCTAGGTGTGCGCTAATGCTCGAGTCGGATCGTGCTCAAGGAGTTTTCAAACCTTATTTTGGGATCCCAAATGTTTATTACTAGAAGTTTTTAATGAAATAACGCATTTTCAAAGATTACAGCCTTAACTTTTTCTTAGTCACACTTCATTTTAAAAACCTTGGTTAGCGAGTTCATTGCACACTGGTTTGTCTTAAAACACAATTGGTAACGACTCTAAGGGAGTAGGGCGTTACAGTTTGTACCCTCCCAGACCATGTTGTGTCCGGGATGGGACTAGGCTTTGGGTCTTTCCGTCCCATTTGGGTGTACCCTCCGGGACCATTTTGTGTCCTGGATGGGACTAGGCATTGGGCCCTGTGTCCCATTTGGGTGTACCCTCCCAGATCATTTTGTGTCCGGGATGGGACTAGGCTTTGTGCCTTGCGTCCCACTTGGGATTGTACCCTCCTAGACCGTTTTGTGTCCAGGATGGGACTAGGCTTTGGATCTTGCGTCCAATTTCGATGTACCTTCCCGGACCATTTTGTGTTCGGGATGGGACAAGGCTTTGTGCCTTGCGTCCCATTCGGGTTTGTACCCTCTCGGACCATTTTATTTCTGGGATGGGGCTAGGCATTCGGCCTTGCGTCCCATTTGGATGTACCCGCCCGGACAAAATTGGGTCCGGAATGGGACTAGGCTTTGTTCCTTGTGTCCCACTTGGGTTTGTACCCTCCGGGACCATTTATGTCGGTGATGGGACTGGGCTTTGTGCCTTGCATCCCATTTGGGTTTGTGCTCTCCCGAACTATTCTGTGTCCAGGGATGGGACTAGGCTTTGGGCCTTTTTGTCCCATTTGGGTGTGTACCCCTTCTGGACAATGTGTGTCCGGGTTGGGACTAGGCTTTGGGCCTTTGCGCCCCTTTTGGGTGTACCCTCCGGGACCATTTTGTGTTCGGGATGGGGCTAGGCTTTGTTTCTTGCGTCCCACTTGGGTTTGAACCTTCCGGACCATTTTGTGTCCGGGAGGGGATTAGGCTATGGGTCTTTGCGTCCCATTTGGGTGTGTACCCCTCCTGGACCATATTTTTTCAGGGATGGGACTAAGCATTGGGCCTTTGCGCCCCAGTTGGGTGTACCCTCCATTACCATTTTGTGTCCGGGATGGGACTGGGCTTTGTGCCTTTCACTCCATTTGGGCTTGTATCCTCCCAGAACATTTTGCGTCCTGGATGGGACTAGGCTTTGGGCCTTTGCGTCCCATTTGGGTGTGTAGCCCTCCCCCACCATGTGTGTCCGGGATGGGACTAGTATTTGGGCCTTTGCGTCCCATTTGGGGGTACCCTCCTAGACCATTTTCAGTATGGAATGGGACTAGGCTTTGGGCCTTGCGTCCCATTTGGGAGTTCTATCGCGGACCATTTTGTGTTCGGGATGGGACTAGGCTTTATGCCTTGCGTCCCAGTTGTTTTTGTACCCTCCTGGACCATTTTGTTTCCGAGATGGGACTAGGGTTTGGGCCTTGCGTCCCATTTGGGTGTTCCCACCCAGACCATTTTTTGTCTGGGATGGGTCTAGGCATTGTGCCTTGCGTCCCACTTGGGTTTGTACCCTTCCAGACCATTTTGTGTCCGGGATGGGACTAGGCTTTGGGCCATGCGTCCCATTTGGGTGTGCCCTCGTGGACAATTTTGTGTCCGTGATTGGACTAGGCTTTGTGCCTTGCGTCCCATTAGGGTGTGTACCCTCCCGGACCATTTTGTGTCCTGGATGGGACTAGGCTTTGGGCGTTGCGTCCCATTTGGGTGTACCCTCCCAGACCATTTTGTGTTCGGGATTGGACTAAGCTTTGTGCCTTCCGTCCCACTTGGGTTTGTACCCTCCTAGACCATTTTTATGTCCCAGAAGGGACTAGGCTTTGGGTCTTGCGTCCGATTTGGGTGTACCCTCCAAGACCATTTATGTCGGGGATGGGACTGTGTAACGCCCTACTTCCTTAGAGCCGTTACTAAGTGAGTTTTTAAGACAAAACAGTGTGCAATGAACTCGCTAACCGAGGTTTTGAAACAAAAGTGTGACTAGTTAAAAGTTAAGGCTGTAATCTTTAAAATGCGTTGTTTCAATAAAAAAACTTCGAGTAATAGACATTTGGGATCCCAAAATAATGTTTGAAAGCTATTTACATCTTGAAATAAGTTTACAGTTGATCAGTTCTAAAATCATAAATTATTACAGCCATTTTCAAATAAACCCCCAACCAAAGCAGTCGGGCAGGCCAAACATGTACGCGTCGCTTCACGCTCTCCGTACTCATGGTTGGTTGACTCAGTCCCTGCTTCTACCTGCCACACGGAGCACCCGTGAGCCGAAGCCCAGCAAGAAAAGCCAAATAACACATAACATATGCAAATCAAATAGCTGTCATAATTCACTGACACATAGGAAAAACCATCATAATAAACAAGTACGGCCATGCCGCTCCCAAGGCCTTACCAAAGCCTGGAGTTTCGGTTCTCACCGCGAGGATAACTCATGTATCCCTTGGGTCCCACCCTGAATATAAGCATCCCATGTGCTGTGTGTTACTTTCGGCCCACGGCCGCCCCGGCCTATGCCGTTCCCGGCCTCTGCCGTTCGTTTCATCATAATCACACATATAGTACATTCAAAATAAACATTCACACACATCACAGTTCATTTAAGGTTAAGCATTTGCACGTAATACAATCTGGGGCCACGCCCTACAATCACACAGTGGGGCCATGCCCTAAACTCGGGTGTTACGGTTTTCTTACCTGTATTCCGTGCTTTCTGATGCACCACGGTCACGAGCACGGTCCTCTTAGCA
This sequence comes from Humulus lupulus, assembly GCF_963169125.1. Taxonomy (NCBI): domain Eukaryota; kingdom Viridiplantae; phylum Streptophyta; class Magnoliopsida; order Rosales; family Cannabaceae; genus Humulus; species Humulus lupulus. Next base: position 253,525,142 of record NC_084802.1, on the reverse strand, counting down.
CGAGCCTCTCCGAAATCCTAGTCAAAACACACATAAAACACTTTTAATACTAACCAAACCCAAAACCACTTCCCGGGACCAATCCCGCACTCTCAGGACTCCCAAATCCCTAAAACAAATCATCGGAAACATCCCCCGAACCCCCGGAGCAAAAGCTGAAAAATGCAATTTTTCCCCTCCTGAAAAAGGCGTAGCGCCGCGGCGCTACCCGCAAGGGCCGCGGCGCCCAGCGAAGTCAGAAAGCCCCCTGACTGATAACAGCCTCGCGCCGCGGCGCCCAAGAACAGGGCCGCGATGCTCCTTCGCAAACCCAGAAAAACTGGGTTTTTCCTCTACATTTCCTCATCCAAAACACACCCAATTCAACCCAAACTCACACCTAAGCCCCAAAATCAATTAGAAACTTCATATGAACAACTTAACAACCTATAGGCACTAGGTTCAAGCTCAAAACACAAACATACCCAACAATCCACCCTTAGATTGCAAAAATCAGCAACACCAAACTCAAACACTAAGAATTTAACTCAAGCTATAGATTTCACAATTCAAAACAGACATCAAACTTAAATGCTCAAAAACCCATACCTCAAGTAGAGAATCCACCCTACAAGCTCCCTTGATTCACCTTCTAAGCTCCCACTTCAGCCCATTTTCCTCTTCTTCTTCTTCTTCATCTTCTCATTGCCCTAACTCTCCTTCTCTTTATGTTTTAGCAAAGCCATCATATAACCCAAATGCCCAAACCGAACCCCTTAAATCCCAGCTGAAACTTGCCTATAACCCTTGCCAAAAGACCCTTTTACCCTTTCCTACTAATCTTCCTTAGCTAAACCTCAAAGGACACTTAAGTCTTTACACTTCATTTCAATTCAATCACTTTTTACCATAAAACTTGTTACCCACAGCAGTAACTAATGGTTACCCAGGTTACTAAATCTCCAATAACCATTACCCGCTAAATCTCAACTTAACCATAAAATTCCCAAAGTACCCCTAGGCTCCTCCCGAGCCGGGTATAGAAATCCCGTTGTGACTCTTAAGTTAACCAGCTCTCTAGGACCGTCTCGGCACGTGCATCACAATAATAAAACCACACCCACGTGGTACAATTCACCGAATACAATTATCACATATCAATACAGTTATGCCCAACATGGCCAAAATTACAATTACGCCCTTCTAACACGATCCAGGCCTACATGCATACTAGTAAACATAGCCATGCATCTCAGTTAAACAAATAGCCAAATAACATGCTTTAAATCATAACCGCGCATTTAACTCATAAAATCACACATAAATCCCAACCTGCCCTCCTGGCACACTAATCAAGGCCCTTAAGCCTTATTAGCAAATTTGGGTCGTTACAACTATCCCCTCCTCATAAAAATTTCGTCCTCGAAATTTACCCAAACACATCAGTCAGCAACCCGCAATCTGACCATAATCTCCAAGGTCCATTGCCTTACTTTAGTTCCCACCAATGCTCTTTCAGGAGAACAATCTTGGCTCGCAAGATCTCGTCTAATAGCCATACCATGATAGCTTCTTGCTTTAACACCGCAACCCTGCCAAAGCCCAGGGTCTGCCTAGATTACAATGACCAATTCATTGTCTTATTCCGGATTCCATAGATACTCAAACGTCGTCACCTCTACTAGGTGGGATCAGCTTGTAGGCCCCGCTGGCCTAACACTTAGTACAACTTCGAAATTTTATGTTGAATCAAGAGTCCGAACTCTCCCTCCTTTCTCTGAACACCTTACAGATCCTCGTCTGTTATTACACAGAGATGCAACTCTTTCCTTCCCGGAACTTTATTTCCTCATAACTTAGCAATTTACCAGCTCTTTATTCTTTCAAATAGGCAAACACTCCTGCCTTAAGAAGTTTCAACGACCTTCTTGGCTTCCCCTCTGAACTAAAGCCAAACTGTAGTATTCATTATCTTTCACCTCTACCATGTCCTATGTCGCGTTTCTTTATCCAGACACCAGCAACTGCTACCACGACTAACTCATCAGGGATTACACTTCCCTTAATACCTCAAGTATTCGCCTACTCAGCGTTCAATCCCTTAAGATATCTGATAAACTTTCAGACTGGCATTTCACTTGCACTCAATTGATAATTCCAGGTTCCCACTCTGTTCCTTTCGTTCTCTAAATCCATTCCAAAATTTAAAACACTATAGGGTCTCAATTCTGTATCACCAACGTTTTACCCTGCTACCCGTTCATCTGAACCAACTACATTAACTCAAACCACCGAGTTAAAACTTTTCATGTCCCAACACCTTACTTAAGGTCTATAGTGGTCTATTCTTATGATACCATACCACATTACTTAACCCCTCAGGGTCCAAAGGAAAACACTAGATTCTGTCACCCGCTCGACCCTCCTGGTACGACGTACCCAAGGAGGTGGAATGATGTCCATTCAGAACCCTCATTCAAAACCAAATCCTAACTGGATCCCTCACTCGATCCTGGTATCCTACTTGTACCACCATGACAGGGTCCTTCCCTGTTTCAACTCAAGCCAACACCTTGAATTCCATAGCTCAGTGACACCCACCAGCTAACCATTACCTACTAACATCATGCCGATCTCAGTCGTTGCCTTGTCCACTCCATTACAGCCTATAACGTTATTCCTTGACTGATACATGCCTCCCAGCTAGGAGTTCCGCCTCCAATTATATCTCCCTTCTTTCAATCAAGGATTCAAACACTGATCATCTGTCTGTTACTTTTCACCGCACTGGGTCTCAACGATAACCTTTCTTACTAATACCCAAGACTTAAGTGCCTTATGCCATACACCACAGTCGACTTAACGTTCTAAGAGTATCAACCATGATCCATTCAGTCGCCTCCCGCAAGGTTCAATCCAACCTCGCGCCAGATGCGCCTGGGCGTGCATAATCCGTAATGCACCCCCACAAATCCATGTACTCAACATAGATCAAGTCCTTTATGCCATCCCTCTTTACTTAATCAAAACACACGCAAATCCCATCATCGTCCGTAACCAATCAAACCTTACCTTGCCTTCTGAATTTCTTTCCGATTTGACACCACTCAGTCCGTCTAACTTCGAGTTTTACTGTTCTCCTCGTCTCTGATGTAGTTGTCCCTGGAGAAGCTTGTGCACTAGATGACGCGCTTACCAGTCTTGTTATGCCTTCAGTTCTTCAGATACTCAATAGCTTCTTTGCGGCTTCAGATCAATTCTTCTCTTACCTGTCCTTTCACTTCGTAGCTCTAATCTGAGTATTCCTGACGACGCTCAAACTAACAATCCGTAGGACCTTACCTGAGACTCCGCCTTCTGGGTACAAACGTCTTTCGCATAGTAACTTGCTCACCATTTCCGTCTGGGAGTAATCCACATGTACTGCTCGTGAGCTTGAAGGGGACTTGTCCATACCGTTCTTGTATTCTCTGTCTAAAGAACTTACCTGTGCTACTGTAGCTTGAACCATTCCAGAACCTTTGTTACCAACACCTCACACTCTAGCCGGCGCAAACTAGACAATCCACGAAATGTCTCTATCCTTGGTTTCCAACTGGCAATAACCAGGTCGTAGATCAACTCTTGGGGACATCGTCCCATGTTGTATCCATCATTGTACTTTTTGTCCTAACCCGACGATACTAGCAATCCTCGCAGTATAACACACTAGCTACACCAGGCTCAGATTCCTTCGATTGCTCCAATAGACTTTCTGTCGGCCAAAACCGTCTTCTACAACATCCCTTATACCAATCCTATCTGTAGTCTGACCTTGAAGTATTCCCTAAATCTTTCTTTGCATACCCACATAACTTTCCCACTAGTCAGCTCTGTCTCCTTTACGTACTCCAGATGATATCCTCAACAATCCATCCGCCAGAGTTTCTAATTCCTTCTCACTAAGTATTACTGTCCTCGGCCTCTCAAATGGCACCTTTGAGGCAACCTTTCTATGTCCATCTCCCTCTCGGAACATTCTCAACACCGAGCCCTTCCAGTTCGTTACTTGCCCAAAGCATAAGCTCGTCAGTCAAATACTCCTCCTTGAGGACTCAGCCTCGAACTTTGAATGTAGCGATGCATTCCAGTTCTCCGTTTCCCTCACCATGGGAAATCCATTCTAACATCTCGAGTCATTCTATGTAGAAGCCCTCACCTGACCTCCTCTCAGGTGGCATCCTCTCACTCATGTGCATACCAACTAATCTTCCTGGTTCCTGTCGCCAACTCGACAACCACCTTAGCAATCAAGCTTCTTTCAAATCTCAAATTAGGTGCCTAAGCACTGTCTGGGGTCCTTCGACCTCAACAATTGAGAGTCCAACCTTACTGCGTTCTATCAAATAAAAGTACCATCTTATCACTCAGACTTTTTCCCCCCAATCTCGGCAATTCCAGAAGCCACAACACTATCCGGGGCTCTTATAACTTGACTATCACGAATCTATCTTTACTAATTCCATCAAAGTAAGCACTGCCATTGCGGCTCTAGCACTCAAGCTCTAGACATCAACCATCAGTTCCTCGAACCACATGGCCCTCTCCGCCACCCACATGAAGACGATAAGACCTTACATCAGAGCGGCCCAAATGCCTTAGACTATTCCAGATCTCATATCCTTAAATGGGTCGCCATCAATTCCATATACATCCATCAGTATAACTTCCTGAAATGGATTACCTGCTTTACCAAACCCATTGATTTACACTGTTGTTACTCCCAACAGCCCAAACCAAACTTATAAGCCCACCAGTCTCCACGGTTCTAATCATGTCTTTAAATCTCTTCTAACCATTCATCATCTAGGTTCTTTCCAACTCATCAAGCCAGTACCTCAGCCCGAGTACCAAACCCGGGCATCGCTCTGCCTCAACATTTAACACAACCCTCAAATCAGGATCTCTCATCCTCTTAACCAAGGGTGGAATTAACTCTGCTCGTCTATTGATAAGTCCCTTGCCAACTCGAGCTTTCCTCAAAACCCGAGGATAACACCCCTTAAACCTCTCATATAATACCTTTATCTGTCCATACCTCATAGTAAACCAACACTGGTCACCTTACTGTTAAAACATCAAAATTATCTATTTCCCCAGAGAAATCTGCTGTTCTTCTATCCCATCTCAACTAACAAACTCCACAGCCTACTCACACACTAGTGACTCACTGCTGCTGCTTCCAGGGATAACTAGAGATCTCAACTCCAACTTATATCTAGAATCCCTCCTTTCAACACAATATCAGGTCCACAAATCCTTCTAGGAACCAACAACTCGAGTTCATCTGTCAAAACTGACCAACTCCTGAACTCTGAGGTTCATACCCTGAACCAACCCACAACTAGATCCAAATATCCACAGGTATAATGCACACACAAGCATATACTAGGTCAAATCCACAATGATATACATTTAGCTACCAGATTCAATCATCACTAAGTATATCCATACTCATCATGCTTCATACAAGCCAATATACAGATATAACATATGAATTTAACTCATAAAATTAACCACATACGCTTAATATGTGAACCATTATGCCAATATTCATCCACATGCATAATAATGTTGTTCAGCACGCATTAATCTCAACATGCAACAGTCAAGGGCCAGGCCCTATCAGTATCTCATGCATATGTCATCTCATCTATCATGCTCCATATAAGTAAACAGGCAAATAGGGCATTCAAACATATGTTCAGCATATCGATCAATCATACCAACCAACCCTGAGTCGAGCTTGTCACTGACAGCGAGCGTAAATGTTCGGTCGATCTCCAGAACCAATAAACCTTGGCTCGCTCTGATACCAAGTTGTAACGCCCTACTTCCTTAGAGCCGTTACTAAGTGAGTGGATGGGACTGGGCTTTGTGCCTTGCGTCCCATTTGGGTTTGTGCTCTCCCGGACTATTCTGTGTCAGGGATTGTAACGACCCAAAATCATTAATAAGGCTTAAGGGCCTTGATTAGTGTGCCAGGAGGGCAGGTTGGGATTTATGTGTGATTCTATGAGTTAAATGCATGGTTATGATTTAAAGCATGTTATATGACTATTTGTTTATCTGAGATGCATGACTATGTATATTAGTGTGCATGTAGGCCCGGATCGTGTTAGAAGGGCATAATTGTAATTTTGGCCATGTTGGGCATAACTGTATTGATATGTGATGATTGTTGAGACCACATTGTGATGTGGATGTATCTGTGATTTGTGACTCGAGGCGATCCCAGTCAGCAGGCTAGCGGAAAGTCGTGGCGGGAATTTATACCCGGCTCGGGGCGAGCCTGGGGGTATAAGCAGGAATTTGGAGAATAGATTGAGATTAATTTTGATGATGGGGAATACTTATTTGGTGATTTATCAGGAGTTGGGAAGCAACGGGATAATATTAGAGATACTTGAGGATTAGCGGGAATTGGGTGAATGACTAAAATGGCCCAACTTGGACAAAAGGATTTAGAGTTAATAGGAGGGCATTTTGGTCATTTGGCTTTTAGAGATTGATTTATGAGGATTTATATACTTAGTGGGAATGGTATTGAGAGGGAATGGCTGTGGAAAAGAAAGAAAAAGAAAGAAAAGAAAAGAGAGAAAACAGAGGGTTTTCCTAATGGGGCGGTTTGTGCATTCTTGCACCATTCCTCTCCATGTTTCTTGGAGCGAAGCTCAGTGGGGAGCTAGGATAGGTTGAGCATCAAGGATCTTAAGGTTACACTTGAAGATTTGGCATGGATTAGCAAGAACACATCAACTTTTGAGGTAAGTTTTAAGGGTTTTGCTGATTTGAGATTTTAGTTTTAAGGGTTTTGCTGATTTGAGCCGAGTTGATGGGAATTTTAGGGAATTTCTGGGCAAGCTTTGAGGATGAACAAGCTAAGGAGGTCTAGGGTTGAATCAAGGCCGAAATTTGCATCAATGGTAAGAATTCTAAGCCTTTAACTTTGTTGTTGACTGAATTTCTGAGTTTAGGGTTGATCGTGGTGAATTTTGAGATTTGGGTTGAATGTGCTTGGGTTTTGAGTTCTTGGGATGCTTGGGATGAGTGTGAGGTGTTGATAAGTTTGTTTTTGGGTTTGGAAAAGATTTCGACAAGTTTGGGGTTAAAATGGTTAAGGAAATCGCAAGAAGCGATTTTTGGGTTCTGCTGGGCTGCAACTAGCGCTACAGCGCTAGTCAGTGGGTGCTGTAGCGGTAGCCCCTGTTCTGGGGGAGTGTTTCTGCTTGTAGTGCTACAGCGCCCTCTTTAGAGCGCTGTAGCGCTGCACTGTTCACAGAAGGGGATTTTTGGGTTTTGATGAGGGATTTTGACCTAGGGTTCGGGGTCGATTCCGCCACTTTGTTTTGGGGATCTAGGACTTCCCAGGGACTCGGGAGTGGTCCCGAGGCTAGGTATTCGGACTTGGGGTTTGGTGTTGACTTTGACCTATATTTGTGCCTAGGTGTGCGCTAAGGCTCGAGTGGGATCGTGCTCAAGGAATCAGGTGATCTAAGCTATCAAATCGACAGGTAAGAAAACTATAACACCCGTAGGATAGGGCGTGGGCCCATAGTGTGATTGCGGGGCACGGCCCTATATTGCATAATCAGATGATTGCAGGGCACGACCCTATATTGCATTACATGTTAGAGTATAGACTTAAAATGAATTGATATTTGTTTGAATGTTGTTTGAGTTATACTATATTTGATTATAGTGGAATGATACGGCGCGGAGCCGAGAACGGCAATGGAGCCGAGAACGGCGAAAGGCCGAGAACGGCAGTGGGTGTAACGACCCAAATTCGCTATTTAGGCTTAAGGGCCTTGATAAGTGTGCCAGGAGGGCAGGTTGGGATTTATGTGTGATTTTATGAATTAAATGCATGGTTATGGTTTAAAGCATGTTATTTGGCTATTTGTTTAACTGAGATGCATGGCTATGTTTACTAGTATGCATGTAGGCCCGGATCGTGTTAGAAGGGCGTAATTGTAATTTTGGCCATGTTGGGCATAACTGTATTGATATGTGATAATTGTATTCTGTGAATTATACCACGCGAGTGTGGTTTTATTATTGTGATGCACGTACCGAGACGGTCCTAGAGAGTTAGTTTTACTTAGACGTCACAACGGGATTTTATACCCGGCTCGGGGGGGAGCCTAGGGGTAATTCGGGGATTTTGTAACTTAGTTCTTGAGAGATTTTGGTGACTGGTAATTTGGTAACTTGTGTGACTGTTAGTAACCATAGAGAGTAACAGGTTTTGATGGTAAAATGGTAGAATTGTAATGGATAGGAAATGACTAGTAAGCCCTTGAGGTTTAGTTATGAAAGGATAAGCAAGGAGGGGTAAAGTGGTCATTTGGCAAGGTTAATAGAAAAATTTGAGCTGTGTTATAGGGGTACACGGTTTGGTCTTGGCATTGATTGGTTTTGATAAAAACTAAAGAGAAGAAAAACCAAAGAGAAGGGAAGTTAGGGCAATGGGAAGAAGAAGAAGAAGAAGAGAAGTGAAGGAGCTGAAATTTGGAGACTTAGGAGATGAATCAAGGGAGCTTGGGATTGGATTCTCTACTTGAGGTAAGGAATTTATACACATTTAAGACTTGATTATGTTATGGGTTAAGAGATTTGAGCATGGTTTAAGTTTGAACTTTGAGTTTTTAATTTTCTGAAATTTAAATCAAGGATGTGGATTTTGGGGATTTGATTGTGTGTTTGATTGCTTTGATGATGTTTATGGGTTGTTAGATGGGTCATATGAAGTTTGGATTTGATTTTGGGGTTTGGGTATTGGTTTGGTATGAATTGGGAAGGTTTTAGCTCGGAGAAAACGCAGGAGAAAACCCAGAATTCTGGGTCTGCGAAAGCGTGCTGCGGCACAGCTTTTTCGTGCCGCGGCGAGGAGCCCCTGTCTGATGGGTGCCGTGGCACAACTTTCTTGTGCCGCGGCACAAGGCCATTTTCAGGGCACCAAAAGTTGCATTTTTGAGCTTTTGCTCCGGGGGTTCGGGGGATGTTTCCGGTGAATTGTTTTAGGGATTTGGGAGTCCCGAGAGTACGGGATTGGTCCCGGGAAGTGGTTTTGGGTTGATTAGTAATGAGGGATGTTTCTTGTGTGTTGTGACTAGGTTGTTGGTGAGGCTCGTGCTAGAGGACCGTGCTCGTGGCTCTAGTGCATCAGGAGGCTCGGAATGCAGGTAAGAAAACTATAACACCCGTAGGATGGGGCATGGGCCCATAGTGTGATTGCGGGGCACGGCCCTATATTGAATGTTGCATGATGAGATGATTGCTGGGCATGGCCCTATATTGCATTACATGTTAGGGTGCAGATTTAATTGAGTTGGCATATGCTTGAATGCTGCATGGTTTATGCTATATATGGTTATAATGAAATGAACAGCAAGGGCCGAGTACGGCCTAGGCCGGGGCGGCCGTGGGCTGAAAGTAACACCTAGCACATGGGATGCTATAGTCAGGGCGGGGCCCGGTGGATACATGTGTTATGCTATATTCAGGGTGGGACCCAAGGGATACATGAGTTATCCTCGCGGTGAGAACCGATACTCCAGGGCTTTGGTAAGGTCTCTGGGGCGGCATGGCCGTGTTTGCTTAGTCTAATGGTTGACTTGTTTATTTGAGGATTATCTGTTATGATAAACTGTATACATTGCATATGTTATGTTCTGCATGAGTTTTCTTGCTGGGCTTCGGCTCACGGGTGCTCTGTGTTGCAGGTAAGGGCAATGACTGAGTCAACCAACCATGAGTACGGAGAGCGTGAAGCGGCGCGTACATGTTTGGCCTGCCCGACTGCTTTGGTTGGGGGTTTATTTGAAAATGGGTGTAATAATCTATGATTTTATGATTTATCAACTCTAAACTTATTTCAAGATGTAAATACTTTTCAAACCTTATTTTGGGATCCCAAAGGGTTAATACTAGCAGTTTTAAATGAAACGACGCATTTTCTAAGATTACAGCCTTAAATTTTAATTAGTCACACTTTTGTCTCAAGACCTCGGTTAGCGAGTTCTTTGCACACTGTTTTGTCTTAAAAAAATCACTTAGTAACGGCTCTAAGGAAGTAGGGCATTACAGTGGGGCCGGAAGTAACACTTAGCACATGGGATGCTAATAGTCAGGGTAGGACCTAGTGGATACATGTGAGATCCTCACGGTGAGGACCGAGACCCCAGGCTTTGGTAAGGCTTCTGGGGCGGCATGGCCGTGTTTGCTTAGTCTAATGGTTGACTTGTTTATCTGTGGACTGTCTGATATGATTAACTGTATAATTTGCTTATGTTATGTTCTGCATGAGTTTTCTTGCTGGGCTTCGGGTCACGGGTGCTCTGTGTTGCAGGTAAGGGCAAAGACTGAGTCAACCAACCATGAGTATGGAGCGCGTGAAGCGACGCGTACATGTTTGGCCTGCCCGACTGATTTGGTTGGGGGTTTATTCGAGAAATGGCTGTAATAATCTATGATTTTTATAATTAACAAACTGTAAACTTATTTCAAGATGTAAATAGTTTTCAAACCTTATTTTGGGATCCCAAATGTTTAATACTAGAAGTTTTTAATGAAACGACGCATTTTCAAAGATTACAGCCTTAAATTTTTATTAGTCACACTTTTGTTTTAAAAACCTCGGTTAGCGAGTTCATTGCACTGTTTTGTTTTAAAACTCACTTGGTAACGACTCTAAGGGAATAGGGCGTTACAACTTGGTATCAGAGCGACCCAAGGTTTATTGGTTCTGCAGATTGACCGAACATGTACGCTCGCTGTCAGTGACAAGCTCGACTCAGGGTTGGTTGGTATGATTGATTAACATGTTTGAACGTATGTTTGAATGCCCTGTTTGCCTGCTTATTGATGTGGAGCATGAGAAATGAGTTGACATATGCAGGAGATATTGTTGGGGCTGGGCCCTTGACTATTGCATGTTGAGATTAATGCGTGCTGAATAACATTATTATGCATGTGGATGAATATTGGCATAATGGTTCGCATATTGAGTTTATGTGGTTGATTGTTTAAATTGAATCCGTAAGTTATATCTGTTTATTTGCTTGTATGAAGCATGTTGAGACCTGGGTATACTTAGTGATGTTAAAATCTGGTAGCTAAATGTATATCATTGTGGATTTGGCCAATATATGCTTTGTGTGTGCATGATAACTGTGGTTATTTGGATCTAGTTGTGTTTTGGTTCCGAGTATGAACCACAGAGCTCAGGAGTTTGGCCAGTTTTGGCAGATGAACTCAAATTGGTTGTTCCTAGAAGGGTTTGGGGACCTGATATTGTGTTGAGAGGGAGATTCTAGATATAAGTTGGAGTTGAGATCTCCAGTTATCCCTGAAAGCAGCGGCAGAGAGTCACTAGTGTGTGGGTAAGCTGTGGAGTTTGTTAGTTGAGATGGGATAGAAGAACAGCGGATTTCTCTGGGGAATAGTTGATTTCGATGTTTTAACAGTAAGGTTACCAGTGTTGGTTTACTGTGAGGTATGGACAGATAAGGGTATTATATGAAAGGCTTAAAGGGTGTTATCCTCTAGTTTTGAGGAAGGTACGGGAAGACAAGGAATTTATTAGTGGATGGGCAAGGTTAATTCCACCCTTGGTTAAGAGGATGAGAGATCCTGATTAGAGGGTTGTGTTAAATGTTGAGGCAGGGAGATGCCTGGAAATGGTACTCGGGCTGAGGTACTGGCTTAATGGGCTGAAAAGAACTCAGATGGTGATTGATAGAAGAGGTTATAAAGACATGATTTGAACTGTGGAGACTGGTGGACTTATAAGTTTGGTTTGGACTGATAGGGTAACATCAGTGTAAATCAATGGGATTGGTGAATTCGATAATTCATTTCGGAAATTTATACTGATGGATGTATCTGGAATTGATGGCGACCCATTTAAGGATATGAGATTTGGAATAGTCTAAGGTATTTGGGCCGCTCTGATGTAAGGACTTATCGTTTGCATGTGGATGGCGGAGAGGGCCATGTTGTTCGAGGAACTGACGGTTGATGTATAGAGCATGAGTGCTAGAGCCGCATTAGCAGTGCTCCCTTTGATGGAGTTAGTAAAGATAGAATTGTGATAATCAAGTTGAAAGAACCCCGGATAGTTCTGTGGCTTCTGGTTTTGCCAGAATGGGGGAAAGGTCTAGTTGATAAGATGGTACTTTTATTGTTAGAATGCCGCAAGGAAGGATTCTCAATTTTTGAGGTAGAAGGATCCCAGACAGTGTCTGGGCACCTAGATTGAGATTAGAAAGAAGCCTGGTTGAAAAGGTAGTTATCAATATGGTGACAGGAACTAGGGAGGTTATTTGGTATGCATGAGGGAAGGATGCCACCTGAGAGGAGGTCAGGTGAGGGCATGACTTCTGCATAGAATGACTCGATATGTTAGGATGGGTTTCCCATGGTGTGGGAATGGAGAACTAGGATGCATCAATACATTCGAGGTTCGAGGCGGATTCCTCGAGGATGAGTATTTAACTGACGAGCTTACGCTTTGGTCAGGTAACGAGCTGGAAGGACTCGGTGTTGTGAATGCTCTGAGAGGGTGATGGACATAGAGAGGTTTCCTCAAAGGTGCCATTTGAGAGGCTGAGGACAGTAATACTTATTGAGAAGGAATTAGAAACTCTGGCAGATGGATTGTTGAGGATATCATCTGGAGTACGTAAAGGAGACAGAGCTGACCAGTGGGAAAGTTATGTGGGTATGTAAAGAAAGATTTAGGGAATACTTCAAGGTCAGACTACAGATAGGATTGGTATAAGGAATGTTGTAAAAGACAGTTTTGGCCGACAGAAAGTCTATTGAAGCAATCGAAGGAATTGGCCCTGGAGTAGCCAGAGCGTTATACTGCGGGGATTGATTAGCATCGTCGGGTTAGAACGAAAGTACAAGGTTGGATACAAGAAGGGACGATGTCTCCCAGAGTTGATCTATGACCTGGTTATTACCAGCTGGAAACCAAGGATAGAGACATTTCGGGAAATTGTCTAGTTTGCACCGAGTAGGGTGTGAGGAGTTGGTAACAAAGACTCTAGAATGGTTCAAGCTACAGCAGCACAGGTAAGTTCTTTAGGCAGAGAATGCGTGAACGGTCTGGGCAAGTCCCCTTCAAGCTCACGAGCGGTGCGTGTGGATTACTCCCAGACGGAAATGGTGAGCAAATGACTATGCGGAAGACGTTTGTACCCAGAAGGCGGAGTCTCAGGTAAGGTTCTACGGAGTGTTAGTTTGGGTGTCGTCAGGAGTACTCAGATTAGAGCTACAAGAAGAAAGGACAGGTATGAGGAGATTTGATTTGAAGCCGCAAAGAAGCTAATGATGAATATCTAAAGAGTAGAAAGCATAACAAGACTAGTAAGCGCGTCATCTATTGCATAAGCACCTCCGGAGACAACTACATCAGAGATGAGGAGAACAGTAAAACTCGAGGTTAGACGGACTGAGTGGTGTCAAATCAGAAAGAAATTCAGAAGACAAAGTTAGATTGTTTAGTATCTGGTAATGCTGGAATATGCGTATGTTTTGGTTAAATAAAGAGTGATTGCATAAAGGACCTGATCTATGGTAGGGTTATGGAAATGTGGGAGGGCATCACGACTGGGCACGCCCAGGAAATAAATTGACGCGAGGATGGATCGAACCTTGCGGGAGGTGAAAGAATGAACATGGCTGATATACTTGGAGCGTTAAGTTGACAGTTATGCATATCATAAGGTGCTTGAGTGTTGGGTATTAGTAAGAAAGATAATGTTGAGACCCAGATGAGGTGAAAAGTAACAGACGGATGATCAGTGTTTAAAATCCTCGATTGTGCGAGGGGAAATTTATTTGGAGGCGGAACTCCTAATGGAGAGGCGTGTGTCAGTCAAGGAATAACGCCATAGACTGTAATGGAGTGGACAAGGCAACGACTGAGATTGGCGTAACGTTAGTAGGTATGATTAGCTGGTGAGTGTCACTGAGCTATGGAATCCGAAGTGTCGGCTTTGGTTGAAGCAGGGAGGAACCCTGCCAAGGTGCTACAAGTTAAGATACCAGGATTGGATGAAAGTCCAATTAGATTTGGTTTATGAATGAGAATTCTAAATGGATATCATTCCACCTCCTAGGGTACGTCGTACCGGGAGGGTCGAGCGAGTGACAGAATCTAGTGTTTTCCTTTGGACCCTGAGGGGTTAGGTGATGTGGTGGTGCATCGTGGGGATAGACCACAAGAGGCCTTAAGTAAGGTGTTTGGACATGAAAAGTTTTAACTCGGTTGTTTGAGTTAATGTTGTTTGGTCAAGTGAACTGGTTTCAGGGTAGAACGTCAATGATACTGAATTGAGACCCTATAGTATTTTAATTTTGGAATGGATCTAGAAAACTAAAAGAACAGAGTGGGAATCTGGGATTATCAGTTGATTGCAAGTGAAATGGCAGTCTGAAAGTTTATTAGATATCTTAAAGAGTTGAGCGCTGAGTAGGCGAATACTTGAGGTATTAAGGGAAGTGTAATCCCTGATGAGTTAGTCGTGGTGGCAGTTACTGGTGTCTTGTTAATGTAACACGACGTAGGACATGATAAGAGGTGAAGGATAGTGAATACTATGGTTTGGCTTTAGTTCAGAGAGAAAGCCAAAGAGGTCGTTGAAACTTCTTAAGGCAGGAGTGTCCGCCTATTTGAAAGAAGGAGGAGCTGGAAAATTGCTAAATTATGAGGAAATAAAGTTCCGGAAGGAAAGAGTTGCATCTCTGCGTAATAACAGACAAGGAATTGTATGGTGCTCAGAGAAAGAAGGGAGAGTTCTGACTCTTGATTCAACATAAAATTCTGAAGTTGTACTAAGGGTTAGGCCAGCGAGGCCTACAAGCTGATCCCACCTAGTAGAGGTGATGACTTTTGAGTATCTCTGGAATCAGGAATAAGACAATGAATTGGTCATTGTAATCTAGGCAGACCCTGAGGCTTCAGCAGGGTTGCGGTGTAAACGAGGGGCTATCGAGAGTATGGCTATTAGACAAGATCTTGTGAGGCAAGATTGTTACGCCTGAAAGAGTGTTGTTGGGAACTAAAGTAAAGGCGGTGGACCTTGGGATTCAGGGTCAGAGTTGCGGGTTTACTGACTGATGTGTTTGGATGAATTTCGAGGACGAAATTTTTATGAGGAGGGGATAGTTGTAACGACCCAAAATCACTAATAAGGCTTAAGGGCCTTGATTAGTGTGCCAGGAGGGCAGGTTGGGATTTATGTGTGACTCTATGAGTTAAATGCATGGTTATGATTTAAAGCATGTTATATGACTAATTGTTTATCTGAGATGCATGACTATGTATATTAGTGTGCATGTAGGCCCGGATCGTGTTAGAAGGGCATAATTGTAATTTTGGCCATGTTGGGCATAACTGTATTGATATGTGATGATTGTTGAGACCACATTGTGATGTGGATGTATCTGTGATTTGTGACTCGAGACGATCCTACTTGGACTAAAATGGCCCTACTTGGACAAAATGATTTAGAGTTAATAGGAGGGCATTTTGGTCATTTGGCTTTTAGAGATTGATTTATGAGGCTTTATATACTTAGTGGGATTGGTAGAGAGAGGGAATGGCTGTGGAAAAGAAAGAAAAAGAAAGAAAAGAAAAGAGAGAAAACAGAGGGTTTTCCTAATGGGGCGGTTTGTGCATTCTTGCACCATTCCTCTCCATTTTTCTAGGAGCAAAGCTCAGTGGGGAGCTAGGATAGGCTGAGCATCAAGGATCTTAAGGTTACACTTGAAGATTTGGCAAGGATTAGCAAGAACACATCAACTTTTGAGGTAAGTTTTTAGAGATTTCAGTTTTAAGGGTTTTGCTAATTTGAGCTGTGTTTTGAGCCGAGTTGATGGGAATTTTAGGGAATTTCTGGGCAATCTTTGAGGATGAACAAGCTAAGGAGGTCTAGGGTTGAATCAAGGCCGAAATTTGCATCAATGGTAAGAATTCTAAGCCTTTAACTTTGTTGTTGACTGAATTTCTGGGTTTAGGGTTGATCGTGGTGAATTTTGAGATTTGGGTTGAATGTGCTTGGGTTTTGAGTTCTTGGGATGCTTGGGATGAGTGTGAGATGTTGATAAGTTTGTTTTTGGGTTTGGAAAAGGTTTGGACAAGTTTGGGGTTGAAATGGTTGAAGGAAATCGCAAGAAGCGATTTTTGGGTTCTGCTGGGCTGCAACTAGCGCTACAGCGCTAGTCAGTGGGCGCTGTAGCGGTAGCCCCTATTCTGGGGGTGTGTTTCTGCTTGTAGCGCTACAGCGCCCTCTTTAGAGCGCTGTAGCGCTGCACTGTTCACAGAAGGGGATTTTTGGGTTTTGATGAGGGATTTTGACCTAGGGTTCGGGGCTCGATTCCGCCACTTTGTTTTGGCGATCTAGGACTTCCTGGGGGCTCGGGAGTGGTCCCGAGGCTAGGTATTCGGACTTGGGTTTCGGTGTTGACTTTGACCTATGTTTGTGCCTAGGTGTGCGCTAAGGCTCGAGTGGGATCGTGCTCAAGGAGTCAGGTGATCTAAGCTATCAAATCGACAGGTAAGAAAACTATAACACCCGCAGGATAGGGCGTGGGTCCATAGTGTGATTGCGGGGCACGACCCTATATTGCATAATGAGATGATTGCAGGGCACGACCCTATATTGCATTACATGTTAGAGTATAGACTTAAAATGAATTGATATTTGTTTGAATGTTGTTTGAGTTATACTATATATGATTATAGTGGAATGATACGGCGCGGAGCCGAGAACGGCGAAAGGCCGAGAACGGCAGTGGGGCCGGAAGTAACACTTAGCACATGGGATGCTTATAGTCAGGGTAGGACCCAGTGGATACATGTGAGATCCTCACGGTGAGGACCGAGACCCCAGGCTTTGGTAAGGATTCTGGGGCGGCATGGCCGTGTTTGCTTAGTCTAATGGTTGACTTGTTTATCTGTGGACTGTCTGATATGATTAACTGTATAATTTGCTTATGTTATGTTCTGCATGAGTTTTCTTGCTGGGCTTCGGTTCACGGGTACTCTGTGTTGCAGGTAAGGGCAAAGACTGAGTCAACCAACCATGAGTACGGAGAGCGTGAAGCGACGCGTACATGTTTGGCCTGCCCGACTGCTTTGGTTGGGGGTTTATTCGAGAAATGGCTGTAATAATCTATGATTTTTATAATTAATCAACTGTAAACTTATTTCAAGATGTAAATAGTTTTCAAACCTTATTTTGGGATCCCAAATGTTTAATACTAGAGGTATTTAATGAAACGACGCATTTTCAAAGATTACAGCCTTAACTTTTTATTAGTCACACTTTTGTTTTAAAAACCTCGGTTAGCGAGTTCATTGCACTGTTTTGTTTTAAAACTCACTTGGTAACGGCTCTAAGGGAATAGGGCGTTACAGGGATGGGTCTAGGCTTTAAGCCTTTTTGTCCCATTTGGGTGTGTACCCCTACCGGACCATGTGTGTCCGGGATTGGACTAGGCTTTGGGCCTTTGCGCTCCTTTTGGGAGTACAATCCGGGACCATTTTGTGTCCGGGATGGGACTAGGCTTTGTTTCTTGCGTCCTAATTGGGTTTGAACATTCCGGACCATTTTTATGTCCGGGAGGGGACTAGGCTTTGGGCTTTTGCGTCAAATTTGGGTGTGTACCCCTCCTGGACCATTTTTTGTCTAGGATGGGACTAGGCATTGGGCCTTTGCGCCCCAGTTGGGTGTACCCTCCCAGACCATTTTGTGTCCGGGATGGGACTGGGTTTTGTTCCTTTCATTCCATTTGGGCTTGTATCCTCCCAGAACATTTTTCATCCTGGATGTGACTAGGCATTGGGCCTTTGCGTCCCATTTGGTTGTGTACCCCTCCCCCACCATGTGTGTCCGGGATGGGACAAGGGTTTGGGCCTTTGCGCCCCTTTTGGGTGTACCCTCTGGGACCATTTTGTGTCAGGGATGGGACTAGGCATTGTTCCTTGCGTCCCGCTTAAGTTTGAACTTTCCGGACCATTTAGTGTCCGGGAGGGGACTAGGCTTTGGGCCTTTGTGTCCCATTTGGGTGTGTACCCCTCCTGGACCATTTTTTTTCTGGGATGGGACTCGGCATTGGGCCTTTGCGCCCCAGTTGGGTGTACCCTCCCGGACCATTTTGTGTCCGGGAAGGGACTAGGCTTTGTGCCTCTCATTCCATTTGGGCTTGTATCCTCCTAAAACATTTTGCGTCCTGGATGGGACTAGGCTTTCGGCCTTTGCGTCCCATTTGGGTGTGTACCCCTCCCCCACCATGTGTGTCCGGGATGGGACTAGTCTTTGGGCCTTTGCGTCCCGTTTTGGTGTACCCTCCTAGACCATTTTGTGTCCGGGATTGGACTTGGCTTTGGGCCTTTGTGTCCCATTTCTGTGTGTACCCCTCCCGTACCATGTGTGTCCGGGATGGGACTAGGCTTTTGGCCTTTGCGTCCCATTTGGGTGTTCCCTCCCAGAGCATTTTGTGTCTGGGATGGGACTAGGCTTTGGGTCTTCCGTCCAATTTTGGTGTACCCTCCCAGACCATTTTGTGTCTGGGATGGGACTAGGCTTTGTTCCTTGTGTCCCACTACGTTTTGTACCCTCCCGGACCATTTATGTCAGGGATGGGACTGGGCTTTGTACCTTGCGTCCCACTTGGTTTTGTGCCGTCCCAGACCATTTTGTGTCCGGGATGTGACTAGGCTTTGGGCCTCTGCGTCCCATTTGGGTGTGTACCCCTCCCGGAACATGTGTGTCCTAGATGGGACTAGGCTTTGGGTCTCTGCGTCCCATTTGGGTGTTCCCTCCCGGACCATTTTGGGTCTGGGATGTGACTAGGCTTTGGGTCTTCCGTCCCATTTGGGTCTCCCCTCCCGGACCATTTTGTGTACGGGATGGGACTAGGCTTTGTGCCTTGCATTCCACTTTGCTTTGCACCCACCTGGACCATTTTGTGTCTGGGATGGGACTAGGCTTTGGGCCTTGCGTCCCATTTGGGTGTACCATGCCGGACCATTTTGTATTTGCGATGGGACTAGGCTTTGTGCTTTGCGTCCCATTTGTGTTTGTACCCTCTCGGACCTATTTTTTTCAGGGATGGGACTAGGCATTTGGCCTTGCGTCCCATTTGGGTGTTCCCTCCCGGACCATTTTGTGTCCGGGATGGGACTAGGCTTTGTGCCTTGTGTCCCACTTGGGTTTGTAACCTCCAGGACCATTTATGTCGGGAATGGGACTGGGCTTTGTGCCTTGCGTCCCATTTGGGTTTATTCCCTCCCGAACCATTTTGTGTCCGGGAAGGGACTAGGCTTTGGGTCTTTGCATCCCATTTGGGTGTCCAATTCGGGACCATTGTGTGTGGGATGGGACTAGGCTTTGGGCCTTGTGTCCCATTTAGTTGTATCCTCCCAGACCATTTTTTGTCCGGGATGGGACTAGGCTTTGTGCCTTGCATCCCACTTGGGTTTGTACCCTCCTGGACCATTTTGTGTCCGGGATGGGACTACGCTTTGGGTCATGCGTCCAATTTCGGTGAACCTTCCTGTACCATTTCGTGTCCGGGATGGGAGTAGGCCTTGTGCTTTGTGTCCCACTAGGGTTTGTATCATCCTGGACCATTACGTATCCAGGATGGGACTAGGCATTAGGCCTTGCATCCCATTTGGGTGTTCCCTCCAAGACCATTTTTTGTCTTGTATGGGACTAGGCTTTGTGCCCTGCGTCCCACTTGGGTTTATACCCTTCTAGACCATTTTGTGTCCTGAATGGGACTAGGATTTGGGCCAAGCGTCCCATTTGGGTGTACCCTCTCGGACCATTTTGTGTCCGGGACGGGACTAGGCTTTGTGCCTTGCGTCCCATTTGGTTTTGTACCCTCTCGGACCATTTTATGTCCGGGATGGGACTAGGCATTGGGCCTTGCGTCCCATTTGGTTGTACCCTCCTGGACCATATTGTGTCCGGGATAAGACTAGTCTTTGGGCCTTACATCCCACTTGGGTTTGTACCCTCCGGGACCATTTATGTCGGGGATGGGACTGGGCTTTGTTACTTATGTCCCACTAGGTTTTGTACCCTCCCGGACCATTTTGTGTCCGGGATGGGAGTAGGATTTTGTCCTTTCCGTCCCATTTGCTTTTGTACCCTCTCGGACCATTTTATGTCCGGGATGGGACTAGGCATTGGGCCTTCCATCCCTTTTGGTTGTACCCTCCTGGACCATTTTGTGTCCGGGATCGGACTAGGCTTTGTGCCTTACATCCCACTTGGGTTTGTACCCTCCGGGACCATTTATGTCAGGGATGGGACTGGGCTTTGTTACTTTTGTCCCACTTGGTTTTGTACCCTCCCAGACCATTTTATGTCCGGCATGGGAGTAGGATTTGGTCCTTTGCGTCCCATTTGGTTTTGTACCCTCTCAGACCATTTTATGTCTGGGATGGGACTAGGCATATGGCCTTCCGTCCCATTTGGTTGTACCCTCCTGGACCATTTTGTGTCCGGGATCGGACTAGGCTTTGTGCCTTACGTCCCACTTGGGTTTGTACCCTCCGGGACCATTTATGTCGGGGATGGGACTTGGCTTTGTTTCTTGCGTCCCACTTGGTTTTGTACCATCCCGGACCATTTTGTGTCCGGGATGGGACTAGGCTTTGGGCCTTTGCGTCCCATTTTCGTGTGTACCCCTCTCGTACCATGTGTGTCCGGGATGGGACTAGGCTTTCGGCCTTTGCGTCCCATTTGGATGTTCCCTCCTGGAAAATTTTGTGTCTGGGATGGGACTAGGCTTTGGGTCTTCCGTCCCATTTTGGTGTACCCTCCCAAACCATTTTGGGTCTTACACTTTGGTTTGCACCCTCCTACAACATTTTGTGTCCGGGATGGGACTATGGTTTAGGCGTTGCGTCCCATTTGGGTGTATCCTCCCAGAAAATTTTGTATCTGCGATGGGACTAGGCTTTGCGCTTTGCGTCCCATTTGGGTTTGTACCCTCTGGGACGTTTTTTTGTCCGGGATGGGACTAGGAATTTAGCCTTGCGTCCCATTTGGGTGTACCCTCCCAGAACCATTTTGTGTCTGGGATGGGACTAGGCTTTGTTCCTTGTCTCCCACTAGGGTTTGTACCCTCCCGGACCATTTATGTAGGGGATGGGACTGGGCTTTGTACCTTGCGTCCCATTTGGTTTTGTACCCTCCCGGACCATTTTGTGTTCGGGATTGGACTAGGCTTTGTGCCATATGTCCAACTTGGGTTTGTACCCTTCGGGAGCATTTATGTCAGGGATGGGACTGGGCTTTGTTCCTTGCGTCCCACTTGGTTTTGTGCCCTCACGGACCATTTTGTGTCCGGGATGGGACTAGGCTTTTGGCCTTTGCGTCCCATTTGGGTGTGTACCCCTCCCGGAACATGTGTGTCTTGGATGGGACAAGGCTTTGGGTCTTTGCGTCCCATTTCGGTGTTCCTTCCCGGACCATTTTGTGTTTGGGATGGGACTAGGCATTGGTTTTCCGTCCCATTTGGGTGTACCCTCTCGGACCATTTTGTGTCCGGGATGGGACGAGGCTTTGTGCCTTACGTCCCACTTTGGTTTGCACCCTCCTGGACCATTTTGTGTCTGGGATGGGACTAGGCTTTGGTCCTTCCATCCCATTTGGGTGTACCCTCCCAGACCATTTTGTATATGCGATGGGACTAGGCTTTGTGCTTTGCGTCCCATTTGGGTTTGTTCCCTCTCGGACCTTTTCTTGTCCGGGATGGGACTAGGCATTTGGCCTTGCGTCCCATTTGGGTGTACCCTCCCGGACCATTTTGTGTCCGGGATGGGACTAGGCTTTGGGCCTTGTGTCCCACTTGGGTTTGTACCCTCCTGGACCATTTATGTCGGGGATGGGCTTGGGCTCTGTGCCTCGCGTCCCAGTTCGGTTTGTACCCTCTAGGACCATTTATGCCAGGGATGGGCTTGGGCTTTGTGCCTTGCGTCCCATTTGGGTTTGTACCCTCCCAGACCATTTTGTGTCCGGGAAGGCACTAGGCTTTGGGTGTTTGGGTCCCATTTGGGTGTCCCCTCCGGGACCATTTTGTGTCTGCGATGGAACTAGGCTTTGGGGCTTGCGTCCCATTTGGGAGTACCCTCCCAAACCATTTTGTGTCCGGGATAGGTCTAGGCTTTGTGCCTTGCGTTCCACTTTGGTTTGCACCCTCCTGGACCATTTTGTGTCCGGGACGGGACTAGGCTTTGTGCCTTGCGTCCCATTTGGTTTTGTACCTGTACGCCCTGGATTTCCCACGGGCTGTTTAGCAGGACGATCCTCGGACTAAACATGATTTAGCCCGAGGCTCCCACAGGCCAGAGGCTTTATCTTCAGGACGGGCCCTTTCTAGCTCGAGGGGATGGAGTTTCCTGCTCCTTCTTGTTGTTCCAGGAGCTGGGTACAACATCCGACGACCACTGAAGGATCAGCTCGGGTTATGGATTGCTCCGGTAGCGAGCTTCTCAGGAAGCTCTGACCCTATGGGAGGTCAACACGCAAGATAAACGTGCATAATCCTGCCATCACGTGTCCGATATCCCCCTGACTTCTCGGACACGCCGCAGGAACGTGCGTATTCAGACACCCACGGATGGGTTGGGCCGTGCGGCCCATTATCTCCTTCCATACTGATTAGACCACACTTGTGTGTCAGGTTTAGGAAGTAATCATGAATATCACAGACTTGATATGACAAATGGTAAGGTCACGGGATGACCTCCCTACCAATTTCCAGGTGCCTTCTCCTATAAATATGGAGACCCTGGGAATTGATAGGGGTTGGAAAAAATAGTCTTGTAAGAACTATATATTTTGTAAACCAATTACCCAGAAAAGATCAATAATATTGACTAGTGGAGTAGAAGGATTTTAACCTTCGAACCACTTAAAAAACGTGTTTAGGGTCACCTAGTTCTTCTCACAAAGATTTCATATCTGCGGCGGTTCTACTTTTAAGTACTAATCTCTTTCTCTTCTTCTCTTAATTACCTGTTGCCGAAGAACCGCGTCAACAGTTTGGTGCTTTCATTGAGAGCGAATCTAATTAGTACTACCACAAACATACAACTATGGTGACCACTCGATCCAAACATGGCAACGAGACAGAACAGCATGATGGGCAGGAGGCCCGCCATGTTGCCCTCCCCGAGGAGCAAGTTCCTGAAGTCCAGCAAAGGCCAGGAAAGCAGCCGGCCGGCCAAGACGATACTGGTAGTTCGACGCCCCGGCCGCCTAATCCGAATCCAGGTTATTATACTGCGGTGGAGATGGAGAATGCTCAACTGAGGAGCCAGCTAGCAGCAGCTGGTCAGCAAATCCAGGATATTCTGAGTCGACTACCCCCTCTCACAACCAACGGTAACGTTGGAGAGAGGCAAGGCGAGGCTCCTAAGTCTCGCCAGAGTAATCGATCCAGGTATAGCCGTTCGGGTAGACTCCCTGCAGCCAACTCCACCCCTTCATCACGCCATCAAGAGGCGAACTTCAGGGAAATGCCTCAGACCGAACCGCAACAGTACAGCCGTTCGGTTAGGACATCAACCCCTAGCTCTCAGCCTTCCTCGAGGACACCCAGAAGAGATAGGGGAAATTCCCAAAGGAGGGCCGAGGAGATCCGGAGACGTCAGCCCGTCCCCGAAGAGCGTCTAGTTCCTCGTCCAGATCGCCCAGCGCGAAACCATCAAGCTGGCAGGGCCGAGAGGCCCCCACCAAATTTAGTCCATCCAGACGGCACTAGGATCGCCTCTCCGGTCAGACATCCTCCCTCTCCCATCAGATATCCGTCTCCTCAAACCATCCGAGACATCCCGGCCTACATAAATAGTAGGAGAGACCCGCCATCGGCCGGGCCTTCCCGGCGCAGCAGGGTGCCGGGGGAAGGATCAGGTCGGAGCCGCCAAAGACGCACATCGAGCCTGTCCAGCAGGAGTCACAGGACCGGTAGTGCACGGAGTGATCTTTCGGGAGGAGACCTGCGACAGCGACTAAGTTCAGCACAAAGTCACCATAATACCCAGGGAGGCGACCTTCGAGATCGCCTCAACTCTCACAGAGAGGATCGAGTTAGGGATGGTAGCCAGGCCCGCTCAGTTGGGGTCCGATCCGAAGTACGTAATGGCGGGAATGCCCCAAATGACCTATCTCCAGATAGAAGGGGCAATAACCCGCCTAATATGTACAACGGGTCCGGAGCTGTTGAACAGCCCCGGAATAACCCAGGATCTCAGGACAAAACCTTAGAGCGCTTAACTCAAATGGAGGAGCTGATGAAGAAGCTCCTGTCAGAGAAAGAAAAAGACGAATATGATTCAGGGGATGAGATGGAGCTCTTCGCCCCCAACATAGCAGCAACGGCATACCCTTCTGGCTTTCGTATGCCTCACTTGTCAAAGTTCAACGGGGATGGAGCCCCATCTGACCACTTAGGGATGTTCAACACCCTAATGATGGCTCATAACATCGGGCCAGAGCTTCGTTGCTTGATCTTTCCTTCCACCCTAACTGGACCTGCCAGGCAGTGGTTCAAACAAAGTAAAAGGCAGTCAATCAGCTCCTGGAAGACCTTTTCGGCTGACTTCAAGAGGGCATTCCGCGCCTCTCAGGCCGCCAGGGTCCAGGCCGACTCCCTAGCTAACGTGAGACAGCAACCTGGAGAAACGCTAAAAGCCTACTTGAGCAGATTTGCAAATGTCGCTGCTCGAGCCAGAGATGCCGACGACAGCTCCAAACTCATGGCTATGAGGACCGGGATCCTAGTAGGCGGAGATCTGTGGAAGGATATTCAAAGGAGGGGGGTCAGCTCAGTTAGTGAAATCCTTAACAGAGCCCAAGAATGGATAAACTTGGAGGAAGCTGAAGCTTCAGCCGCGGGGACCAGCCAGGTCCTCGAGAAGCCCGCTGGGGCGGGAACAGAGATCGTAGTAGCGACTCCCGACGTCACGCAGAGCAACCAGCCCGGTGGCGGCAAAAGAAAAGGAAATGGTGAAAACGTCCAGCACGGTCAAAAGAAGAATAAGTCCGTGGATAAATTCAAGCCCGTGTTCACAGCGTATACCGAGCTCACACAAACCAGAGAGAATATTTTCCTGGCCAACGCTACGCGAGTCCCCTGGAAAAGACCGGAGCCAATAAAGCACCCTAAGGGAAAGAGAGACGCTTCCAAATTCTGCCGTTTTCATAACGACGTCGGGCACAATACCGACGACTGCAGGCACCTCAAAGATGAAATCGAGACTCTCATCCGAGCAGGTCCGTTGGCGCAATACTCGCGGAACAGGGTCCCCACAGGTCGACCCGCTCCGGAGATCCCAGCCAGTCAACCTGGACCTCGAGTAGATCAGGACGTCCCTCCCCCCGTGGTCGAGGGAGAGATTTCCACCATCTCTGGAGGGCCACACATGGCTGGCACGAGCAGAGGTGCCCAGAAGAGGTACATAAATGAGTTGAAGGCCCACAATGGAGGGGAGTTCGTCCCGGAACAGCGTCAATCAAAACAACAAAGGTTAGAGAAACAACCAGTCACTTTCACGGAGGAGGACGCGGGCCATGTCCAATTCCCTCATAACGATCCCTTGGTCGTAGCAGTCCAGCTCGCCAACCGGAGAGTAAGGAGGGTGTTAGTGGACAATGGGAGCTTGGTGAATCTCCTATTCCGTTCAACCTTAGAAAAAATGGGTCTGACCGTCTCCGAGCTAAAGGCAACCTCGATGATGCTATATGGTTTTTCAGGCGAAGGGTCAGCAGCGATAGGAACGATCGAGCTGGTGATCACCCTAGGCGACGAGTCCCGAATAGTGTCCAAACTGCTCGAATTCGTAGTCATTGACTGCTCCGCTGCCTACAATGCAATTTTGGGCCGACCAACGCTCGTTGCTTTCGAAGCCATCACATCCGTCCGGCACCTCGCCATGAAGTTCCCTACTTCGACAGGGGTCTGCACTATCAAGGGCGATCAGCTCGCTGCCAGGGAATGCTACAGCATTTCCATGAAGGGAAAATCTAAACCCGGGCAGGTGGCGATGGCCATTCAGGATGAAGAGGAATCGCAGGGACCCAAGGCGGCCCCTGAGATTGAAAAACCTCGGGTTTCCGAAGACGAAAAGCTCGCCTTAAGCGAGGACATTGACCCCCGAGTAGGCGAGGACAGGTCCGAGCTCCAAGCTATTGAAGATCTCGAGGAGGTAGGCATCGATGAACAAAACCCTTCACGGACGGTGAAGCTCGGAAAGAACCTCTGCGATAGAAGAAAGGCGGATCTGACCGCGTTTCTGAAAAAGAACCTAGACGTATTCGCATGGTCGCACGAGGACATGATAGGGATCAGTCCGAGCGTAATCATGCACACGCTCCACCTAGACAAAAGCGTCCCTGCAAAGTCTCAAAAGCAGAGGCGTTTAGGGACAACCCGAGCCGAGGCCCTTGAAGAAGAAGTGGCCCGGCTCAAGAAATGTGGCTTTATCCGCGAAGCCAGATTTCCCATTTGGGTTGCCAATCCCGTGTTAGTTCCAAAGCCCAATGGCAAGTGGCGGACCTGTATTGATTTTTCCGACCTGAATAAAGCCTGCCCCAAGGATTGCTTTCCGTTGCCGAGGATCGATCAACTGGTGGATGCCACGGCGGGGCACGAGCTCATGTCCTTCATGGACGCGTACTCGGGCTACAATCAGATCGCGATGAATCCAGCAGACCAGGATCACACCAGCTTCATGACCCCGACTAATGTCTATTGCTATAAGGTCATGCCGTTCGGTCTAAAGAACGCCGGAGCTACCTACCAAAGGCTGGTAAATAGAATGTTCGCGGATCAGATCGGGAAGAACATGGAAGTGTACGTCGATGATATGCTTGTCAAGTCAAAGACTGCCACCAACCACGTTGCCGACCTGGAAGAATGTTTTAACATACTGCGAGAATATGGCATGAGGCTCAATCCTCAGAAATGCACTTTCGGTGTCGCATCGGGGAAGTTCTTGGGTTTCATAGTCAATACCCGAGGAATCGAGGCAAATCCCGACAAGATCAGGTCACTGCTCGAGCTTCCATCCCCCAGGTCGCGGAAAGATGTCCAAGGACTCACAGGAAGGGTGGCGGCACTGAACCGGTTCATTTCCAAATCGACCGACAAGTGCCTGCCTTTCTACAACCTGCTCCGCGGAAACAAGAAGTTCGAATGGACAGTAGAGTGCGAGGGCGCATTCCTCGACCTAAAAACGCACCTGGCTGAGCCACCTGTGCTATCAAAGCCCAGGGTAGGAGAACCTCTTTTCCTCTACATGGCCGTGACTGAGGACGCAGCTAGCGCCGTTCTGGTGCGAGAAGAGGACCGGGCTCAGAAACCGGTTTATTACATCAGCAAGAGACTCCTCGGAGCTGAGTCAAGGTACCCGTTGATGGAAAAGCTGGCGTTCTGCCTAATCACGGCCTCGCGAAAACTCAGGCCATACTTCCAGTCCCACTCTGTACACGTCATGACCGATCAGCCTCTAAGGCAGGTTTTGCAAAAGCCTGAAGCCTCGGGACGCTTGCTAAAGTGGGCGGTCGAACTCAGTCAGTTCGAGATTTTCTATACTCCCCGAACTACCATAAAAAGTCAAGCCTTGGCCGACTTCGTGGCAGAATGCGCGGGATTCCGTGAGATCCCATCAGAAGATTCACAGCAGCTCATATCCTCAGGCTCATCGTGGAGGATCTTCGTTGATGGCTCATCTAACGAGAACGGCTCCGGGGCCAGAATTATTCTGATATCCCCAGAAGGACATAGATTCCATTCGGCGCTGAGATTCGGGTTCAAGGCGTCCAACAACGAGGCAGAGTACGAGGCCTTGTTAGCCGGACTTAGGATAGCTAGCGAGCTAAAGGCAAGCTCTGTCCAGTGCTTCAGCGACTCCCAGCTCATGGTGAATCAGGTCTTAGGCGAGTATCAGGCGCGGGGTCCCAAGATGGCCTCTTATTTGGCTAAGGTAAAATCCGAATTATCTACGTTTGGGCAAGGGTCGATCGAGCAGATACCTCGGGAGCAGAACGCCAATGCAGATGCTCTCGCCAAGCTCGCCACCTCGGGGGAGGCAGAAACCCTGGGGTTGGTGCCAATTGAGTTCTTGGACAAACCAAGCATAGACGGAGATCGAGCGGATATTGAGATGATTGACATCAGGCCGACCTGGATGACTCCCATTGTTGAGTACCTCATCGAGGGAAAGTTACCCGAAGGGCGCAACGACGTACGGCGAGTCCTTTATCAAGCTCCGAGATATACGCTAGTCGAGGGGGTGTTGTACCGACGTGGGCATTCATTACCTCTCCTCCGGTGTGTTCTTCCAAGTGAGGCGAAGGCCATCCTGCAGGAAGTTCATGACGGATTCTGCGGAGATCACACTGGGGGGCAAAGCCTGGCCTTGAAGATCCTTCGGCAGGGTTTTTACTGGCCGACTCTGTCCAAAGACTCGATCTCATACGTAAAAAAGTGCGACAAATGTCAGCGGTTCGCCGCGGTTGCACGAGCACCCCCGACCGAGCTAAAAATGATATCGTCTCCCTGGCCCTTCGCCATTTGGGGCATAGATCTAATAGGCGCCCTACCCACCGGAAAGGGAGGGGTCCGTTACGCCGTGGTAGCCATTGACTACTTCACAAAGTGGGCCGAAGCAGAGCCGTTGGCGACAATAACATCGAAAAAGGTGCTAGACTTCGTGGTTAAAAGCATCGTTTGTCGCTTCGGCCTACCCAAAAAGATCGTTTCCGACAATGGCACTCAATTTGACAGCGACCTGTTCACCGAATTTTGCGAAAAGAACGGAATTGTGAAAAGTTTCTCATCCGTGGCCTATCCCCAGGCGAACGGCCAGGTCGAAGCTGTCAATAAAACTCTGAAGGCAAGCCTCAAGAAGAGGCTAGATGAGGCAAAGGGGATCTGGCCAGAACAGCTCCCCCAAGTTCTGTGGGCCTATAGGACCTCACATCGGACTCCCACGGGTCACACTCCTTTCTCCCTAACCTTTGGAAGTGAAGCGGTCCTCCCAGTGGAGGTAAAGGTCCTATCGCACAGGGTCCGGTCCTACGAACAGAAAAAGAACCACGAGCTCCTATGCCACTCCTTAGACTTGATGGATGAGAGGCGAGAGGATTCACAACTCCAGCTCGCCCATTATCAACAGAAAATCACTCGCTACTTTAACGCTAAGGTCAAAAGACGTGCCTTTAGCGTCGGCGATTTGGTCTTGAGGAGAGTTTTCCTGGCCGGGAAAGATCCCAAAGATGGGGTTCTGGGACCAAGCTGGGAAGGACCATACCAGGTCATCGAAGTCATCAAAGAAGGGACGTATAAATTAGCTCGACTTGGTGGAGGGGCGGTCCCGCGGACTTGGAATGCAATCCACCTAAAGAAATATTATCAATAAACATGTGTAAGACCTAGAAGGTCACCTCCGATGTATAAATAAAAATCAAATGTTTCTCGTTATTTGCAAGGGTAATTTTAAAGTAACAACGAAAGACCCTTTCCCAGTTACTTGGGGGGCATATGGTACCCGGATATATCCAGGTCTCCTTAATGACTTAGGTGTTAATTTTTATCTATGGATAAGAGTTATCACAAACTAAGTCCTATCCTGGTCTTAACCAGGTCATAAAACTTAGAAGTTAGCTAAAATTTGTTGACCGAGGTTCTTCTTTAAAGAGCCCGGGATACGGATAAAAGTTGACACGAACTAAGTTTTTTCAAAATAAGTTCCTGGTCTTAACCAGGTCATAAAACTTAGAAGTTAGCTAAAATTTGTTGACCGAGGTTCTTCTTTAAAGAGCCCGGGATACGGATAAAAGTTGACACGAACTAAGTTTTTTCAAAATAAGTTCCTGGTCTTAACCAGGTCATAAAACTTAGAAGTTAGCTAAAATTTGTTGACCGAGGTTCTTCTTTAAAGAGCCCGGGATACGGATAAAAGTTGACACGAACTAAGTTTTTTCAAAATAAGTTCCTGGTCTTAACCAGGTCATAAAACTTAGAAGTTAGGTAAAATTTGTTGACCGAGGTTCTTCTTTAAAGAGCCCGGGATACGGATAAAAGTTGACCCGAACTAAGTTTTTTCAAAATAAGTTCCTGGTCTTAACCAGGTCATAAAACTTAGAAGTTAGCTAAAATTTGTTGACCGAGGTTCTTCTTTAAAGAGCCCGGGATACGGATAAAAGTTGACACGAACTAAGTTTTTTCAAAATAAGTTCCTGGTCTTAACCAGGTCATAAAACTTAGAAGTTAGCTAAAATTTGTTGACCGAGGTTCTTCTTTAAAGATCCCGGGATACGGATAAAAGTTGACGCGATCTGAGTTTTTTCAAAATAAGATCCTGGTCTTAACCAGGTCAGAAAACTTAGGAGTGAACTAGAAAATTGTTGAACGCGGATCTTATTTAAAGAGCCCGGGATACGGATAAAGTTAGCTCGAACTACGTTCATAAAAATAAAGAGATAAATTATGACCAAATACATGAAAATATATATGTAAAACTGGTTGAGCAAATTGTCTCGAGGCGGAAACGCCTCACATAAAAAAGAGAATTACAATAAAAAAAAAAAGAGTTCAAAATACGAAAACAAGAAGCATCCTAAGCCCCATCAGCTGGCCCTTTGGAGGTCGCGGTCTCACCCTGCTCCGCCGCGGCAGAGGCCTCTCCAGTCTCCGATGGAGGAGCCTCCTTATTCAGGCGGGCTTGAAGCCGCGGCAACAGGAATGCCCAGAGGTCCGGCGGCATGAAGGAGAAGTCCGCGTCCGGATTGTGGGACCAGCAGTGATAGAATAGGTCCTGTAAGGACTGCTCCGACACGACCCGTTCGTCTTTCAGGGCGGTCTGGGAGGTCTGGACTTCGGCCTTCGCCACCTCAAGGTCTGCCCGCGATGCGGCCAGGGAGTTTTTAAGCTCTAGGTTCTCGGAGCGAAGCTTCTCTAGCTCGGATGCGGCCAGGGAGCGTTTAAGCTCTTGGTTCTCCGAGCGGACCTTCTCTAGCTCGGCTTTTGAGGCCGCCAAGGCGTCTCTCGCCTCCTGAGACTCCCGGAGGGCAGTCTGGCGATCTGCTTCCAAACCCTCGAGCTGGGCCTTGGTCCTAACGATGCCTCTATAGGCGGCAGCCATGCCCTGCAAGAAAAGAGTGATAAATTAGCAAACTGGAAGGAGAAAGGCGGCGTGTGAGTGTCAAAGCCTTAAAAGAAGGGGGCACTTTACCGTTAAAGTCATGTCCATAGCGGACTCTATAACTCGGACCGGGCTCGTTGTTTCGATGGCCCGGAGCTCCTTCTCCCTGATATTGTAATAGTGGCTGACGGCGTAGCTGGCCGACTCGTACACCGTACCCCAGAATGCTTCGGGCATCTTCTCCAGAGCCCGGGGGTCGACCGGGATACGCACGTCCGGGGCTACCGCGGCCAGATTCCCGACCTCTATTACCCCGTCCTGGGCGGCCAGTGGAGATCGTTGGGGTGGCGGATGCATGAGTCCTGTCCTGGCGACAGGGAGGTTCGCCCCCGCGACCTGGGATGACGGGTCTCTCCCCTTCTCCGTAGCTGGGGATTTGGTGGAGACCCCGGTCGAGCTCTTGGACTCGCGAAGCCTCTTTAACCTCGGCCCCGCTGGGGGATTCCCACCAAACACAACGCCCCGCAGACTATTCCCGGGCTGAGACATCTCTTCTGCCAAAGAGCAAAAAACACGGTTATCAGCAATCATACAGAAATAAAGGCAATAAGAAAGCAAATACTAAGGGAGCCCTACCCCCCGAGCTGGAAGAGCCTAGGACGATTATCTCACGAACTGGCGAAGGTTCTAGGTCCGGTTCTGAATCGGGGCTGGACTCTTCTACGTACTGCCTAATCCCCGGAGCGTAGACGCCCCTCTGGAGCGCAGGCCACGTGCGTAAATTGGTCCCGTACTCCTCAAAAATGGCCGACCTAAAGGCTAGGGTATTATCTACTACTACGGTACCCTTGGGCCGACTCTCTTGGTTGTCCAGCACGAGCTGGTCAACGCAGTGGAGCAGAAGCGTGTCCAGGTCCGGATTCCTTGGGTGACGATGGACGAGCTGCCTAGGGTTGAACCTAACCAGCCGGGGGTCTGCAGTGGCCCTATCTACGTTCTTAAATATGTAAAAGTTACCTTGACCGGAAGGACCCGCGGCTGCTCCGGATTGGGCCCTCTCCTCGATCATCCCCTGGGCGACCTCCAAGCTCCGCTTCCTGTTCCTCACCAGAGGAACTTCCTCACCTTCTTCCTCGCCTTCGTCATCTGCGACCTCCTCCGCGACGATCGGCCTGTTGTCGCGGGCTGGGGGAGGCCCCCGGGGCCTTTTCAAATTCAAAGTCTGATTTGGGAAAATCAGCTTGCAGAATACCATCGTCTCGTCCGTCACGAGCACGCGGTAGTCTTTCTCACTGGGAGGCAGGTTCGCCAGTGTGCCGTATTGACCCCCGAGGGTCACGGACTTTTCGGTCCTCGAGTAGATGGCTGCAAGGTTGGTCGAAATCAGAATTGGAATAAGGGACGGGCTAAAATAAGATAACCGTTAAAAGGCGAGCTAAATGGAGGATTACTTACGAGGGCGGTTGAAATAATGATGATCGCAGTTTCGGAACCCAGTAGACATAAAAAACTGGTCTTTGAAGTCGTTTGGATGGCTCGGCAGCTCGATCACTGCTGCTGTGTTAGGGAAGCGGGTTAAGTAATAGAACCCGTCGCCTCGCCCCCGCTGGTCCGGGCTGGCTTTGAGGCAGAAGAAATACAAGATATCAGCAGGAGTGGGGACCTCCCACTCATGCTTTTGGAACAAATACCTCAGTCCCGCCAGCAGACGGTAGGAATTGGGGGGGAGCTGAAATGGGGCCAACCCCACGTAGTTCAGAAAATCAGCAAAATACTGATCCAGGGGGAGGAAGGCCCCTGCCTTGAAGTGTTCCCCGCTCCAGGCCGCGAACGACTCGTCGAGCGGCGTGCAGCTCCTCTCCCCATCCGCAGCAGGTCGGGCGATCACGGAGGTCTTCCCCAGAGGAATGTTGTGGTTAAGGAAGATTTTGGTGATCTTTGCCTGGCTGGTTATCTTCGAGACGATTCTCTCCGCCTCGAAAAACGCGTCAGGAGCCACCTCGGCCTGCTTCTCCACCGCCGGTCCAAAGTGAGGAATTGGCGAGCTGGTCACCACCGCCTTTCCTTTATCCTTCTGGGAGGCCAAACTTCCCACATTCTTCTGTGGCAGATTTCTCTTTGGAGCCATCTGGTCGCCTATCGAGCAAAAGAAAACACTTTAGAAAAGGCGACCCAAGCAGGAGAGTGAGGCAAGCATTAAGTACACGAGCTGGGGTAAGCCCAGCCCGTGGAGAGTGGTGCCACGCGTTCCAAGGAACACGCGCCTATGCCCTCAACAGATCCCAGATTACTCGGAATTCGTGTGTCAGATGGCTCAGAGTAAGAAAAAAAAATAAAATTTTGCCTTGGGGGGAAAGTTTCAACAGGCAAGGCGTGGCAAAACCGCTTTTAAGGCGTATTCCCTAAGCTACCCGGTTTTTGCACCCAAAGTTCCTACGGATCCTACCAGAAATTGTTTCTAAGAAAGAATCATGGAACCCATGTTCTAAGGCGATGTCCCATGGCAAATGTGCCCTAATCAAAGAAGGGCCATCACCCTCCATATCCGCGCGACCCAGAAAACCTCTGCATGTGGCTACAGTAAAATTTTTTACCTAGGCTACAGTGGCATGCTTTCAAAAATAAATGGGGACAGAAGACTTACAGTATAGGGTTGGATGGTGAGCGAGGTTGCTGCGCGGGTAGGGGCTTCGTTGGCACAGTAGTCTCCAAGGCCTTGAAGGAACTCGCACGCTTAAGCTTCGTGAACGGAGAAGATGAGAGCAATGGAAATGAGGGTTTTGCTCTTCGGAAGGTCAGAGAGAAAAGAAGGAAATTTGAGAGGTTCTGAATGGTAAGGTGGTCCGTGCGTGGGATGACCACCCCCTTTTTATACAAGGGGGGATCACGTGTAAAAGGCTCCTGGGAGACCCTCCACTCGAAATGTGAAACGACGGCTGGACAGTAGGCTAGGCCATTTAATGCGGTTCTCGTAGAATGTACCGTCGCCACCCGCGGCGTTCCACGTATCAGACGCATGCGAAAAGCATGGAATGCGAAGGGTTGTGGGAGAAGTCTAAAAGCTCCAACTGTGGTCTCCCATGTCTGACGTCATGGACCACAAGCAGGAGCTTGGGGGGCAGATGTACGCCCTGGATTTCCCACGGGCTGTTTAGCAGGACGATCCTCGGACTAAACATGATTTAGCCCGAGGCTCCCACAGGCCAGAGGCTTTATCTTCAGGACGGGCCCTTTCTAGCTCGAGGGGATGGAGTTTCCTGCTCCTTCTTGTTGTTCCAGGAGCTGGGAAGAACATCCGACGACCACTGAAGGATCAGCTCGGGTTATGGATTGCTCCGGTAGCGAGCTTCTCAGGAAGCTCTGACCCTATGGGAAGTCAACACGCAAGATAAACGTGCATAATCCTGCCATCACGTGTCCGATATCCCCCTGACTTCTCGGACACGCCGCAGGAACGTGCGTATTCAGACACCCACGGATGGGTTGGGCCGTGCGGCCCATTATCTCCTTCCATACTGATTAGACCACACTTGTGTGTCAGGTTTAGGAAGTAATCATGAATATCACAGACTTGATATGACAAATGGTAAGGTCACGGGATGACCTCCCTACCAATTTCCAGGTGCCTTCTCCTATAAATATGGAGACCCTGGGAATTGATAGGGGTTGGAAAAAATAGTCATGTAAGAACTATATATTTTGTAAACCAATTACCCAGAACAGATCAATAATATTGACTAGTGGAGTTGAAGGATTTTAACCTTCGAACCACTTAAAAAACGTGTTTAGGGTCACCTAGTTCTTCTCACAAAGATTTCATATCTGCGGCGGTTCTACTTTTAAGTACTAATCTCTTTCTCTTCTTCTCTTAATTACCTGTTGCCGAAGAACCGCGTCAACAGTACCCTCTCGGACCATTTTATGTCCGGGATGGGACTAGGCATTGGGCCTTGCGTCCCATTTGGTTGTACCCTCCTGGACCATATTGAGTCCGGGATAAGACTAGTCTTTGGGCCTTACATCCCACTTGGGTTTGTACCCTCCGGGACCATTTATGTCGGGGATGGGACTGGGCTTTGTTACTTATGTCCCACTAGGTTTTGTACCCTCCCGGACCATTTTGTGTCCGGGATGGGAGTAGGATTTTGTCCTTTCCGTCCCATTTGCTTTTGTACCCTCTCGGACCATTTTATGTCCGGGATGGGACTAGGCATTGGGCCTTCCATCCCTTTTGGTTGTACCCTCCTGGACCATTTTGTGTCCGGGATAGGACTAGGCTTTGTGCCTTACATCCCACTTGGGTTTGTACCCTCCGGGACCATTTATGTCGGGGATGGGACTGGGCTTTGTAACTTATGTCCCACTTGGTTTTGTACCCTCCCAGACCATTTTATGTCCGGCATGGGAGTAGGATTTGGTCCTTTGCGTCCCATTTGGTTTTGTACCCTCTCGGACCATTTTATGTCTGGGATGGGACTAGGCATTTGGCCTTCCGTCCCATTTGGTTGTACCCTCCTGGACCATTTTGTGTCCAGGATCGGACTAGGCTTTGTGCCTTACATCCCACTAGGGTTTGTACCCTCCGGGACCATTTATGTCGGGGATGGGACTGGGCTTTGTTACTTATGTCCCACTTGGTTTTGTACCCTCCCGGACCATTTTGTGTTCGGGATGGGAGTAGGATTTGGTCCTTTGCGTCCCATTTGGTTTTGTACCCTCTCGGACCATTTTATGTCCGGGATGGGACTAGGAATTGGGTCTTCCGTCCCATTTGGTTGTACCCTCCTGGACCATTTTGTGTCCAGGATCGGACTAGGCTTTGTGCCTTACGTCCCACTTGGGTTTGTACCCTCCGGGACCATTTATGTCGGGGATGGGACTTGGCTTTGTTTCTTGCGTCCCACTTGGTTTTGTACCATCCCGGACCATTTTGTGTCCGGGATGGGACTAGGCTTTGGGCCTTTGCGTCCCATTTTCGTGTGTACCCCTCTCGTACCATGTGTGTCCGGGATGGGACTAGGCTTTCGGCCTTTGCGTCCCATTTGGATGTTCCCTCCTGGAAAATTTTGTGTCTGGGATGGGACTAGGCTTTGGGTCTTCCGTCCCATTTTGGTGTACCCTCCCAAACCATTTTGGGTCTTACACTTTGGTTTGCACCCTCCTACAACATTTTGTGTCCGGGATGGGACTATGGTTTAGGCCTTGCGTCCCATTTGGGTGTATCCTCCCAGAAAATTTTGTATCTGCGATGGGACTAGGCTTTGGGCTTTGCGTCCCATTTGGGTTTGTACCCTCTGGGACGTTTTTTTGTCCGGGATGGGACTAGGAATTTAGCCTTGCGTCCCATTTGGGTGTACCCTCCCAGAACCATTTTGTGTCTGGGATGGGACTAGGCTTTGTTCCTTGTCTCCCACTAGGGTTTGTACCCTCCCGGACCATTTATGTAGGGGATGGGACTGGGCTTTGTACCTTGCGTCCCATTTGGTTTTGTACCCTCCCGGACCATTTTGTGTTCGGGATTGGACTAGGCTTTGTGCCATATGTCCAACTTGGGTTTGTACCCTTCGGGAGCATTTATGTCAGGGATGGGACTGGGCTTTGTTCCTTGCGTCCCACTTGGTTTTGTGCCCTCACGGACCATTTTGTGTCCGGGATGGGACTAGGCTTTTGGCCTTTGCGTCCCATTTGGGTGTGTACCCCTCCCGGAACATGTGTGTCTTGGATGGGACAAGGCTTTGGGTCTTTGCGTCCCATTTCGGTGTTCCTTCCCGGACCATTTTGTGTTTGGGATGGGACTAGGCATTGGTTTTCCGTCCCATTTGGGTGTACCCTCTCGGACCATTTTGTGTCCGGGATGGGACGAGGCTTTGTGCCTTACGTCCCACTTTGGTTTGCACCCTCCTGGACCATTTTGTGTCTGGGATGGGACTAGGCTTTGGTCCTTCCATCCCATTTGGGTGTACCCTCCCAGACCATTTTGTATATGCGATGGGACTAGGCTTTGTGCTTTGCGTCCCATTTGGGTTTGTTCCCTCTCGGACCTTTTCTTGTCCGGAACGGGACTAGGCATTTGGCCTTGCGTCCCATTTGGGTGTACCCTCCCGGACCATTTTGTGTCCGGGATGGGACTAGGCTTTGGGCCTTGTGTCCCACTTGGGTTTGTACCCTCCTGGACCATTTATGTCGGGGATGGGCCTGGGCTCTGTGCCTCGCGTCCCAGTTCGGTTTGTACCCTCTAGGACCATTTATGTCAGGGATGGGCTTGGGCTTTGTGCCTTGCGTCCCATTTGGGTTTGTACCCTCCCAGACCATTTTGTGTCCGGGAAGGCACTAGGCTTTGGGTGTTTGGGTCCCATTTGGGTGTCCCCTCCGGGACCATTTTGTGTCTGCGATGGAACTAGGCTTTGGGGCTTGCGTCCCATTTGGGAGTACCCTCCCAAACCATTTTGTGTCCGGGATAGGTCTAGGCTTTGTGCCTTGCGTTCCACTTTGGTTTGCACCCTCCTGGACCATTTTGTGTCCGGGACGGGACTAGGCTTTGTGCCTTGCGTCCCATTTGGTTTTGTACCCTCTCGGACCATTTTATGTCCGGGATGGGACTAGGCATTGGGCCTTGCGTCCCATTTGGTTGTACCCTCCTGGACCATATTGAGTCCGGGATAAGACTAGTCTTTGGGCCTTACATCCCACTTGGGTTTGTACCCTCCGGGACCATTTATGTCGGGGATGGGACTGGGCTTTGTTACTTATGTCCCACTAGGTTTTGTACCCTCTCGGACCATTTTGTGTCCGGGATGGGAGTAGGATTTTGTCCTTTCCGTCCCATTTGCTTTTGTACCCTCTCGGACCATTTTATGTCCGGGATGGGACTAGGCATTGGGCCTTCCATCCCTTTTGGTTGTACCCTCCTGGACCATTTTGTGTCCGGGATAGGACTAGGCTTTGTGCCTTACATCCCACTTGGGTTTGTACCCTCCGGGACCATTTATGTCGGGGATGGGACTGGGCTTTGTTACTTATGTCCCACTTGGTTTTGTACCCTCCCAGACCATTTTATGTCCGGCATGGGAGTAGGATTTGGTCCTTTGCGTCCCATTTGGTTTTGTACCCTCTCGGACCATTTTATGTCTGGGATGGGACTAGGCATATGGCCTTCCGTCCCATTTGGTTGTACCCTCCTGGACCATTTTGTGTCCGGGATCGGACTAGGCTTTGTGCCTTACATCCCACTAGGGTTTGTACCCTTCGGGACCATTTATGTCGGGGATGGGACTGGGCTTTGTTACTTATGTCCCACTTGGTTTTGTACCCTCCCGGACCATTTTGTGTTCGGGATGGGAGTAGGATTTGGTCCTTTGCGTCCCATTTGGTTTTGTACCCTCTCAGACCATTTTATGTCCGGGATGGGACTAGGAATTGGGTCTTCCGTCCCATTTGGTTGTACCCTCCTGGACCATTTTGTTTCCAGGATCGGACTAGGCTTTGTGCCTTACGTCCCACTTGGGTTTGTACCCTCCGGGACCATTTATGTCGGGGATGGGACTTGGCTTTGTTTCTTGCGTCCCACTTGGTTTTGTACCATCCCGGACCATTTTGTGTCCAGGATGGGACTAGGCTTTGGGCCTTTGCGTCCCATTTTCGTGTGTACCCCTCTCGTACCATGTGTGTCCGGGATGGGACTAGGCTTTCGGCCTTTGCGTCCCATTTGGATGTTCCCTCCTGGAAAATTTTGTGTCTGGGATGGGACTAGGCTTTGGGTCTTCCGTCCCATTTTGGTGTACCCTCCCAAACCATTTTGGGTCTTACACTTTGGTTTGCACCCTCCTACAACATTTTGTGTCCGGGATGGGACTATGGTTTAGGCCTTGCGTCCCATTTGGGTGTGTCCTCCCAGAAAATTTTGTATCTGCGATGGGACTAGGCTTTGGGCTTTGCGTCCCATTTGGGTTTGTACCCTCTGGGACGTTTTTTTGTCCGGGATGGGACTAGGAATTTAGCCTTGCGTCCCATTTGGGTGTACCCTCCCAGAACCATTTTGTGTCTGGGATGGGACTAGGCTTTGTTCCTTGTCTCCCACTAGGGTTTGTACCCTCCCGGACCATTTATGTAGGGGATGGGACTGGGCTTTGTACCTTGCGTCCCATTTGGTTTTGTACCCTCCCGGACCATTTTGTGTTCGGGATTGGACTAGGCTTTGTGCCATATGTCCAACTTGGGTTTGTACCCTTCGGGAGCATTTATGTCAGGGATGGGACTGGGCTTTGTTCCTTGCGTCCCACTTGGTTTTGTGCCCTCACGGACCATTTTGTGTCCGGGATGGGACTAGGCTTTTGGCCTTTGCGTCCCATTTGGGTGTGTACCCCTCCCGGAACATGTGTGTCTTGGATGGGACAAGGCTTTGGGTCTTTGCGTCCCATTTCGGTGTTCCTTCCCGGACCATTTTGTGTTTGGGATGGGACTAGGCATTGGTTTTCCGTCCCATTTGGGTGTACCCTCTCGGACCATTTTGTGTCCGGGATGGGACGAGGCTTTGTGCCTTACGTCCCACTTTGGTTTGCACCCTCCTGGACCATTTTGTGTCTGGGATGGGACTAGGCTTTGGTCCTTCCATCCCATTTGGGTGTACCCTCCCAGACCATTTTGTATATGCGATGGGACTAGGCTTTGTGCTTTGCGTCCCATTTGGGTTTGTTCCTTCTCGGACCTTTTCTTGTCCGGGACGGGACTAGGCATTTGGCCTTGCGTCCCATTTGGGTGTACCCTCCCGGACCATTTTGTGTCCGGGATGGGACTAGGCTTTGGGCCTTGTGTCCCACTTGGGTTTGTACCCTCCTGGACCATTTATGTCGGGGATGGGCCTGGGCTCTGTGCCTCGCGTCCCAGTTCGGTTTGTACCCTCTAGGACCATTTATGTCAGGGATGGGCTTGGGCTTTGTGCCTTGCGTCCCATTTGGGTTTGTACCCTCCCAGACCATTTTGTGTCCGGGAAGGCACTAGGCTTTGGGTGTTTGGGTCCCATTTGGGTGTCCCCTCCGGGACCATTTTGTGTCTGCGATGGAACTAGGCTTTGGGGCTTGCGTCCCATTTGGGAGTACCCTCCCAAACCATTTTGTGTCCGGGATAGGTCTAGGCTTTGTGCCTTGCGTTCCACTTTGGTTTGCACCCTCCTGGACCATTTTGTGTCCGGGACGGGACTAGGCTTTGTGCCTTGCGTCCCATTTGGTTTTGTACCCTCTCGGACCATTTTATGTCCGGGATGGGACTAGGCATTGGGCCTTGCGTCCCATTTGGTTGTACCCTCCTGGACCATATTGAGTCCGGGATAAGACTAGTCTTTGGGCCTTACATCCCACTTGGGTTTGTACCCTCCGGGACCATTTATGTCGGGGATGGGACTGGGCTTTGTTACTTATGTCCCACTAGGTTTTGTACCCTCCCGGACCATTTTGTGTCCGGGATGGGAGTAGGATTTTGTCCTTTCCGTCCCATTTGCTTTTGTACCCTCTCGGACCATTTTATGTCCGGGATGGGACTAGGCATTGG
Source organism: Humulus lupulus (assembly GCF_963169125.1). Classification (NCBI taxonomy): domain Eukaryota; kingdom Viridiplantae; phylum Streptophyta; class Magnoliopsida; order Rosales; family Cannabaceae; genus Humulus; species Humulus lupulus. The sequence continues at coordinate 253,484,392 of NC_084802.1, read as the reverse complement.
GCCTTCCATCCTTTTTGGTTGTACCCTCCTGGACCATTTTGTGTCCGGGATAGGACTAGGCTTTGTGCCTTACATCCCACTTGGGTTTGTACCCTCCGGGACCATTTATGTCGGGGATGGGACTGGGCTTTGTTACTTATGTCCCACTTGGTTTTGTACCCTCCCAGACCATTTTATGTCCGGCATGGGAGTAGGATTTGGTCCTTTGCGTCCCATTTGGTTTTGTACCCTCTCGGACCATTTTATGTCTGGGATGGGACTAGGCATATGGCCTTCCGTCCCATTTGGTTGTACCCTCCTGGACCATTTTGTGTCCGGGATCGGACTAGGCTTTGTGCCTTACATCCCACTAGGGTTTGTACCCTTCGGGACCATTTATGTCGGGGATGGGACTGGGCTTTGTTACTTATGTCCCACTTGGTTTTGTACCCTCCCGGACCATTTTGTGTTCGGGATGGGAGTAGGATTTGGTCCTTTGCGTCCCATTTGGTTTTGTACCCTCTCAGACCATTTTATGTCCGGGATGGGACTAGGAATTGGGTCTTCCGTCCCATTTGGTTGTACCCTCCTGGACCATTTTGTGTCCAGGATCGGACTAGGCTTTGTGCCTTACGTCCCACTTGGGTTTGTACCCTCCGGGACCATTTATGTCGGGGATGGGACTTGGCTTTGTTTCTTGCGTCCCACTTGGTTTTGTACCATCCCGGACCATTTTGTGTCCAGGATGGGACTAGGCTTTGGGCCTTTGCGTCCCATTTTCGTGTGTACCCCTCTCGTACCATGTGTGTCCGGGATGGGACTAGGCTTTCGGCCTTTGCGTCCCATTTGGATGTTCCCTCCTGGAAAATTTTGTGTCTGGGATGGGACTAGGCTTTGGGTCTTCCGTCCCATTTTGGTGTACCCTCCCAAACCATTTTGGGTCTTACACTTTGGTTTGCACCCTCCTACAACATTTTGTGTCCGGGATGGGACTATGGTTTAGGCCTTGCGTCCCATTTGGGTGTATCCTCCCAGAAAATTTTGTATCTGCGATGGGACTAGGCTTTGGGCTTTGCGTCCCATTTGGGTTTGTACCCTCTGGGACGTTTTTTTGTCCGGGATGGGACTAGGAATTTAGCCTTGCGTCCCATTTGGGTGTACCCTCCCAGAACCATTTTGTGTCTGGGATGGGACTAGGCTTTGTTCCTTGTCTCCCACTAGGGTTTGTACCCTCCCGGACCATTTATGTAGGGGATGGGACTGGGCTTTGTACCTTGCGTCCCATTTGGTTTTGTACCCTCCCGGACCATTTTGTGTTCGGGATTGGACTAGGCTTTGTGCCATATGTCCAACTTGGGTTTGTACCCTTCGGGAGCATTTATGTCAGGGATGGGACTGGGCTTTGTTCCTTGCGTCCCACTTGGTTTTGTGCCCTCACGGACCATTTTGTGTCCGGGATGGGACTAGGCTTTTGGCCTTTGCGTCCCATTTGGGTGTGTACCCCTCCCGGAACATGTGTGTCTTGGATGGGACAAGGCTTTGGGTCTTTGCGTCCCATTTCGGTGTTCCTTCCCGGACCATTTTGTGTTTGGGATGGGACTAGGCATTGGTTTTCCGTCCCATTTGGGTGTACCCTCTCGGACCATTTTGTGTCCGGGATGGGACGAGGCTTTGTGCCTTACGTCCCACTTTGGTTTGCACCCTCCTGGACCATTTTGTGTCTGGGATGGGACTAGGCTTTGGTCCTTCCATCCCATTTGGGTGTACCCTCCCAGACCATTTTGTATATGCGATGGGACTAGGCTTTGTGCTTTGCGTCCCATTTGGGTTTGTTCCTTCTCGGACCTTTTCTTGTCCGGGATGGGACTAGGCATTTGGCCTTGCGTCCCATTTGGGTGTACCCTCCCGGACCATTTTGTGTCCGGGATGGGACTAGGCTTTGGGCCTTGTGTCCCACTTGGGTTTGTACCCTCCTGGACCATTTGTGTCGGGGATGGGCCTGGGCTCTGTGCCTCGCGTCCCAGTTCGGTTTGTACCCTCTAGGACCATTTATGTCAGGGATGGGCTTGGGCTTTGTGCCTTGCGTCCCATTTGGGTTTGTACCCTCCCAGACCATTTTGTGTCCGGGAAGGCACTAGGCTTTGGGTGTTTGCGTCCCATTTGCGTGTCCCCTCCGGGACCATTTTGTGTCTGCGATGGAACTAGGCTTTGGGGCTTGCGTCCTATTTGGGAGTACCCTCCCAAACCATTTTGTGTCCGGGATAGGACTAGGCTTTGTGCCTTGCGTTCCACTTTGGTTTGCACCCTCCTGGACTATTTTGTGTCAGGGATGGGACTAGGCTTTGTGCCTTGCGTCCCATTTGGGTGTAACCTCCCGGACCATTTTGTATCTGCCATGGGACTAGGCTTTGCGCTTTGAATCCCATTTGGGTTTCTACCCTCTCGGAACTTTTTTTGTTCGAGATGGGACTAGGCTTTGTGCCTTGCGTCCCGTTTGGTTGTACCCTCCGGGAGCATATTGTGTCTGGGATTGGACTAGTCTTTGTGCCTTACATCCCACTTGGGTTTGTACCCTCCGGGACCATTTCTGTCGGGGACAGGACTAGGCTTTGTTCCTAGTGTCCCACCTGGTTTTGTACCCTCCCGGACCATTTTGTGTCCACGATGGGATTAATCTTTGGGCCTTTGCGTCCCATTAGGGTGTGTACCCCTCCCGGAACATGTGTGTCCGGGATGGGACTAGGCTTTGGGCCTTTTCGTCCCATTTGGGTGTTCCCTCCTAGACAATTTTGTATCTGGGATGTGACTAGGCTTTGGGTCTTCCGTCCCATTGGGGTGTCCCATCCCGGACCATTTTGTGACAGGGAAGGAACTAGGCTTTGGGTCATTGCATCCCATTTGGGTGTCCTATCCGGGACCATTGTGTGTGGGATGGGACTAGGCTTTGGGCCTTGCGTCCCATTTAGTTGTACCCTCCCCCACCATTTTTTGTCCGGGATGGGACTAGGCTTTGTGCCTTGCATCCCACTTGGGTTTGTACCCTCTTGGACCATTTTGTGTCCGGGATGGGACTAGGCTTTGTGCCTTGCATCCCATTTGGGTGTTCCCTCCCAGACCATTTTTTGTCCGGGATGGGACTAGGCTTTGTGCCCTGCGTCCCACTTGGGTTTGTACCCTTCTAGACCATTTTGTGTCCTGGATGGGACTAGGATTTGGGCCAAGCGTCCCATTTGGGTGTACCCTCTCGAACCATTTTGTGTTCGGGATGGGACTAGGCTTTGTGCCTTGCGTCCCATTTGGTTTGGTACCCTCTAGGACCATTTAATGTCCGGGATGGGACTAGGCTTTGGGCCTTGCGTCCCATTTGGTTGTACCCTCCTAGAACATATTGTGTCCGGGATTGGACTAGGCTTTGTGCCTTACGTTCCACTTGGGTTTGTACCCTCCGTGACCATTTATGTCGGGATGGGACTAGGCATGGGGCCTTCCATCCCATTTGGTTGTACCCTCCTGGAACATTTTGTGTACGGGATTGGACTAGGCTTTGTGCCTTACGTCCCACTTGGGTTTGTACCCTCCGTGACCATTTATGTCGGGGATGGGACTGAGCTTTGTTTCTTGTGTCCCACTTGGTTTTGTACCCTCCCGGACCATTTTGTGTCCTGGATGGGTCTAGGATTTGGGCCTTTGCATCCCATTTGATTTTGTACTCTCTCGGACCATTTTATGTCTGGGATGGGATTAGGCATGGGGCCTTCCATCCCATTTGGGTTTACCCTCTCGGTCCATTTTGTGTCCGGGATTGGACTAGGCTTTATGCCGTACGTCCCACTTGGGTTTGTACCCTCCGTGACCATTTATGTCGGGGATGGGACTGAGCTTTGTTTCTTGCGTCCCACTTGGTTTAGTACCCTCCCGGACCATTTTGTGTCCGGGATGGGACTAGGCTTTGGGCCTTTACGTCCCATTTTTATGTGTTCCCCACCCGGACCATGTGTGTCCGGGATGGGTCTAGGCTTTGGGCCTTTGCGACCCATTTGGGTGTTCCCTCCCGGACCATTTTGTGTCTGGGATAGGACTAGGCTTTGGGCCATGCGTCCGATTTGGGTGTACCCTCCTAGACAATTTTGTATATGTGATGGGTTTAGGCTTTGTGCTTTGCTTCCCATTTGGGTTCGTACTCTCTTAGACCTTTTTTTGTCCGGGATGGGATTAGGCATTTGGCCTTGTGTCCCATCTGGGTGTACCCTCCCGGACCATTTTGTATCAGGGATGGGACTAGGCTTTGTGCCTTACGTCCCATTTGGGTGTACCCTCCCAAACCATTTTGTGTTCGGGATGGGACTAGGCTTTGTGCCTTGTGTTCCACATGGGTTTGTACCCTCCTGGACCATTTTGTGTCCGGGATGGGACTAGTCTTTGGGTCTTTCGTCCAATTTCGGTGAACCTTCCCGGACCATTTAGTGTCCGGGATGGGTCTAGGCTTTGTGCGTTGCGTCCCACTTGGGTTTGTACCGTCCTGGACCATTTTGTATCCAGGATGGGACTAGGAATTCGGCCTTGCATCCCATTTGGGTGTTCCCTCCCGGACCATTTTTTGTCCGGGATGGGACTAGGCTTTGTGCCCTACGTCCCACTTGGGTTGGTACCCTTTAGACCATTTTGTGTCCGGGATGGGACAAGGCTTTGCGCAATGCGTCCCATTTGGGTGTACCCTCTCGGCCCACTTTGTGTCCAGGATGGGACTAGGCTTTGTACCCTGCGTCCCACTTGGGTTTGTACCCTTCTATACCGTTTTGTGTCCTGGATAGGACTAGGATTTGGGCCAAGTGTCCCATTTGGGTGTACCCTCTCGAACCATTTTTTGTCCGAGATGGGACTAGGATTTGTGCCTTGCGTCCCATTTGGTTTTGTACCCTCTCGGACCATTTTATATCCGGGATGGGACTAGGCATTGGGCCTTGCGTCCCATTTGGTTGTACCCTCCTAGAACATATTATGTCCGGGCTTGGACTCGTCTTTGTGCCTTACATCCCACTTGGGTTTATACCCTCCGAGACCGTTTATGTCGGGGATGGGACTGGGCTTTGTTACTTGTGTCCCACTTTGTTTTGTACCCTCCCGGACCATTTTGTGTCCGGGATGGGTCTAGGATTTGGGTCTTTGCATCCCATTTGGTTTTGTACTCTCTCGAACCATTTTATGTCTGGGATGGGACTAGGCATGGGGCCCTCCATCCCATTTGGTTGTACCCTCTCGGACCATTTTGTATCCGGGATTGGACTAGGCTTTGTGCCGTACGTCCCACTTGGTTTTGTACCCTCCGTGACCATTTATGTCGGGGATGGGACTGAGCTTTGTTTCTTGCGTCCCACTTGGTTTTGTACCCTCCCGGACCATTTTATGTCTGGGATGGGTCTAGGATTTGGGCCTTTGCATCCCATTTGGTTTTGTACTCTCTTGGACCATTTATGTCTGGGATGGGACTAGGCATGGGGCCTTCCATCCCATTTGGTTGTACCCTTCTGGAACATTTTGTGTCCGGGATTGGACTAGGCTTTGTGCCTTACGTCCCACTTGTGTTTGTACCCTCCGTGACCATTTATGTCGGGGATGGGACTGAGCTTTGTTTCTTGCGTCCCACTTGGTTTTGTTCCCTCCCGGTCCATTTTGTGTCCGGGATGGGTCTAGGTTATGGGCCTTTGCATCCCATTTGGTTTCGTACCCTCCCGGACCATTTTGTATTTGCGATGGGACTAGGCTTTGTGCTTTGCGTCCCATTTGGGTTTGTACCCTTCCGGACCATTTTGTGTCCGGGATGGGACTAGGCTTTGTGCCTAGTGTCCCACTTGGGTTTGTACCGTCCCGGACAATTTATGTCGGGGATGGGACTGGGCTTTGTGCCTTGCGTCCCATTTGGGTTTGTTCCCTCCTGGACCATTTTGTGTCCGTGATGGGACTAGGCTTTGTGCCTTTTGTCCCATTTGGTTTTGTACCCTCTCGGACCATTTTTTGTCCGGGATGGGACTAGGCATTGGGCCTTCCGTCCCATTTGGTTGTACCCTCTAGGACCATTTTGTGTCCAGGATTGGACTAGGCTTTCTGCCTTACGTCCCACTTGGGTTTGTACTCTCCGGAACCATTTATGTCGGGGATGGGACTAGGCTTTGTTTCTTGCGTCCCACTTGGTTTTGTACCCTCCTGGACCATTTTGTGTCCGGGATGGGACTAGGCTTTGGGCCTTTGCATCCCCTTTTTGATTGTACCCCTCCCGGACAATGTGTGTCCAGGATGGGACTAGGCATTGGGCTTTTGCGTCCCATTTGGGTGTGTACCCCTCCCGGAACATGTGTGTCCTGGATGGGTCTAGGCTATGGTCCTTTTCGTCCCATTTGGGTATTCCCTCCCAGACCATTTTGTGTCTAGGATGGGACTAGGCTTTGGGTCTTCCGTCCCATTTTGGTGTCCCCTCCCAGACCATTTTGTGTCCGGGATGGGACTATGCTTTGTGCCTTTCGTTTGCACCCTCCGAGACCATTTTGTGTCCGGGATGGGACTAGGCATTGGGCTTTCTGTCTCATGTGGGTGTACTCTCCCATACCATTTTGTATCTGTAATGGGACTAGGCTTTGTGCTTTGCGTCCCATTTGGGTTTGTACCCTACCGGACCATTTTGTGTCCGGGATGGGACTAGGCTTTGTGCCTTGTGTCCCACTTGGGTTTGTACCCTCCCGAACCATTTATGTCGGGGATGGGACTAGGCTTTGTGCCTTGCGTCCCATTTGGTTTTGTTCCCTCCCGGACCATTTTGTGTCCGGGTTGGGACTAGGCATTGGGCCTTCCTTCCCATTTGGTTGTACCCTCCAGGACCATTTTGTGTCCGGGATTGGACTAGGCTTGGTGCCTCACGTTCCACTTAGGTTTGTTCCCTCCGAGACCATTTATGTCGGGGATGGGACTGGGCTTTGTTTCTTGTGTCCCACTTGGTTTTGTACCCTCCTGGACCATTTTGTGTCTAGGATGGGACTAGGGTTTGGGCCTTTGCTTCCCATTTTTGTGTGTACCCGTCCCGTAGCATGTGTGTCCGGGATGGGACTAGGCTTTGGGCCTTTGCGTCCCGTTTGGTTGTACCCTCCCAGACCATTTTGTGTCCAAGATGGGACTAGGCTTTGTGCCTTGCATTCCACTTTGGTTTGCACCCTCCTGGACCATTTTGTGTCCAGGGTGGGACTAGGCTTTGGGCCTTGAGTCCCATTTGGATGTACCCTCCCGGACCATTTTTTATCTGCGATGGGACTAGGCTTTGTGCATTGCGTTCCATTTGGGTTTGTTCCCACTCGGACCTTTTTTTGTCCGGGATGGGACTACGCATTTGGCCTTGAGTCCCATTTGGTTTACCCTCCCGGACCATTTTGTGTCCGGGATGGGACTAGGCTTTGTGCCTTGTGTCCACTTGGGTTTGTACCCTCCAAGACCATTTATGTCGGGGATGGGACTGGGCTTTGTCCCTTGCGTCCCATTTATGTTTGTACCCTCCCGGACCAGTTTGTGTCACGGGAAAGGACTAGGCTTTGGGTCTTTGCGTCCCATTTGGTTGTCCCCTCCGGGACCATTTTGTGTCTGGGATGGGACTAGGCTTTGGGCCTTGTGACCCATTTTGGTGTACCCTCCCAGACCATTTTGTGTCCGGGATGGGACTAGGTTTTTTGGCTTGCGTCCGACTTGGGTTTGTACCCTCCAAGACCATTTTGTGTCCGGGATGTGCCTAGGCTTTGGGTCTTGCGTCCAATTTCGGTGAACCTTCCCGGATCATTTTGTGTCCGGGTTGGGACAAGGTTTTGTGCCTTAAGTCCCACTTGGGTTTCTACCGTCCTGGACCATTTTGTATCTAGGATGGGATTAGGCATTCGGCCTTGCATCCCATTTGGGTGTTCCCACCCAGACCATTTTTTGTCCGGGATTGGACTAGGCTTTGTGCCCTGCGTCCTACTTGGGTTGGTACCCTTCTAGACCATTTTGTGTCCGGGATGGGACTAGGCTTTGGGCAATGCGTCCCATTTTGTTGTACCCTCTCGGACCATTTTGGGTCCGGGATGGGACTAGGCTTTGTGCCTTGCGTCCCACTTGGGTTAGTACCCTCCCGGACCATTTTGTGTCTCGGATGGGACAGGCTTTGTGCCTTGCGTCCCATATGGGTTTGTACCCTCTCAGACAATTTTATGTCTGGGATGGGACTAGGCATTGGGATTTGCGTCCCATTTGGTTGTACGCTCCCACGCCATTTTGTGTCCGGGATAGGACTAGGCTTTGTGCCTTGCGTCCCACTTGGGTTTGTACCCTCCCGCCCCATTTTTGTCTCCAGGATGGGACTAGGCTTTGGGCCTTGCGTCCCATTTGGGTGTACCCTCTTGGACCATTTTGTGTCTGGGATGGGGCTAGGCTTTGTGTCTTGATTCCCACCTGGGTTTGAACCTCCCGGACCATTTTGTGTCCGGGAGGGGACTTGGCTTTGGGCCTTTGCGTCCTATTTGGGTGTGTACCCCTCCAGGACCATTTTTTGTCTGGGATGGGACTAGGCATTGGGCCTTTGCGCCACATTTGGGTGTACCCTCCCGGACCATTTTGTGTCCGGGATGGGACTGGCCTTTGGGCCTTTCATTCCATTTGGGCTTGTATCCTCCCAGACCATTTTGCGTCTGGGATGGGACTAGGCTTTGGGCCTTTGCGTCCCATTTGAGTGTGTACCCCTCCCTCACCATGTGTGTCCGGGATGGGACTAGGCTTTGGGCCTTTGCGTCCCATTTGGGTGTGCCCTCCTGGACCATTTTCTGTCTGGAATGGGACTAGGCTTTGGGCCTTGCGTCCCATTTGGGAGTTCCTTCGTGGACCATTTTGTGTCCGAGATGGGAGTAAGTTTTGTTCCTTGCGTCCCACTTGGGTTTGTACCCAACTGGACCATTTTGTATCCAGGATGGGACTAGGGTTTGGGCCTTGCGTCCCATTTGGGTGTTCCCTCCCAGACCATATTTTTTCGGGGATGGGTCTAGGCTTTGTGCCCTGCGTCCCACTTGGGTTTGTACCCTTCCAGACCATTTTTTTTCCGGGATGGGACTAGGCTTTGGGCCATGCGTCCCATTTGGGTGTGCCCTCTCGGACCATTTTGTGTCCGGGATGAGACTAGGCTTTGTGCCTTTCGTCCCATTTGGGTTTGTACCCTCCCGGACCATTTTTTGTCCTGGGAGGGACTAGGCTTTGGGTCTTGTGTCCCACTTGGGTTTGTTCCCTCCAGGACCATTTATATCGGGGATGGGACTAGGCTTTGTGCCTTGCATCCCATTTGGGTTTGTACCCTGCCGGACCATTTTGTGTCCGGGAAGGGACTAGGCTTTGGGTCTTTGCGTCCTATTTGGGTATACCCTCCGGGACCGTTTTGTGTCTGGGATGTGACTAGGCTTTGGGCCTTGCGTCCCATTTGGGTGTACCCTACCAGACCATTTTGTGTCCAGGATGGGACTAGGCTTTGTGCCTTGCGTCCCACTTGGGTTTGTACCCTCGTGGACCATTTTGTGTCCGGGATGGGACTAGGCATTGGGTCTTGCGTCCAATTATGGTGAACCTTCTCGGACCATTTTCTGTCCGGGATGGGACTAGGCTATGTGCCTTGCGTCCCTTTTGAGTTTGTACCCTCTCAGACTATTTTATTTCAGGGATGGGACTAGGCATTCGGCCTTGCGTCCCATTTGGGTTTGTACCCTCTCAGACCATTTTATGTCCGGGATGGGACTAGGCATTGGGCATTGTGTCCCATTTGGTTGTTCCCTTCCGGACCATTTTGTGTCCAGGATGGGACTAGGCGTTGTGTCTTACATCCCACTTGGGTTTGAACCTCCCGGACCATTTTGTCTCCGGGAGTGGACAAGGCTTTGGGCCTTTGCGTCCCATTTGGGTGTGTTCCCCTCCTGTACCATTTTTTGTCCGGGATGGGACTAGGCATTGGGCCTTTGCGCCCCATTTGGGTGTACCCTCATGGACCATTTTGTGTCCGGGATGGGTCTGGGCTTTGTGCCTTGCATCCCAATTGGATTTGTATCCTCCCAGACCATTTTGCGGACGAGATGGGACCAGGCTTTGGGCTGTTGTGTCCCATTTGGGTGTCTACCCCTCCCCCACCATGTGTGTTCAGGATGGGACTAGGCATTGGGCCTTTGCGTCCCATTTGGGTGTACCCTCCAGGACCATTTTGTGTCTGGAATGAGACTAGGCTTTGGGCCTTGCGACCCATTTTGGAGTTCCCTCGCGGACCATTTTGTCTCCAGAATGGGACTAGGCATTGTGCTTTGTGTCCCACTTGGGTTTGTACTCTCCTGGACCATTTTGTATCCAGGATGGGACTAGGCTTTGGGCCTTGCGTCCCATTTGGGTGTGCCCTCCCAGATCATTTTTTTTTCCGGGATAGGACTAGGCTTTGTGCCCTACGTCCCACTTGGGTTTGTACCCTTCTAGAACATTTTGTGTCCGGGATAGGGCAAGGCTTAGGGCCATGATTCCATTTGGGAGTACCCTCCCGGACCATTTTGGGTCCGGGATGGGTCTAGGCTTTGTGCCTAGCGTCCCAATTGGGTTAGTTCCCTCCCGGACCATTTTGTGTCCGGGAAGGGTCAAGGCTTTGGGCTTTGCGTCCCATTTGGGTTTGTATCCTCTCAGACAATTTTATGTCCAGGATGGGACTAGGCGTTGGGATTTGCGTCCCATTTGGTTGTACCCTCCCAGACCATTTTGTGTCCTGGATGGGACTAGGCTTTGGGCCTTGCGTCCCATTTAGGTGTACCCTCCCGGACCATTTTGTGTCTGGGATGGGACTAGGCTTTGTGTCTTGAGTCCCACTTGGGTTTGAACCTCCCGAACCATTTTGTGTCCGGGAGGGGACTAGGATTTGGGCCTTTGCGTCCCATTTGGGTGTGTACCTGTAACGCCCTACTCCCTTAGAGTCGTTACTAAGTGAATTTTTAAGACAAAACAGTGCAATGAACTCGCTAACCGAGGTTTTGAGGCAAAAGTGTGACTAATAAAAATTTAGGCTGTAATCTTTGAAAATGCGTTGACTCAATAAAAACTTCTAGTTTTAAACAATTGGGATCCCAAAAATAAGGTTTGAAAACCATTTACATCTTGAAGTAAGTTTACAGTTGATCAGTTATAAAATCATAGATTATTACAACCAATATCAAATAAACCCCCAACCAAAGCAGTCGGGCAGGCCAAACATGTACGCGTCGCTTCACGCTCTCCGTACTCATGGTTGGTTGACTCAGTCTTTACCCTACCTGCAACACGGAGCACCCGTGAGCCGAAGCCCAGCAAGAAAACTCATGCAGAACATAACATATGCAGTTAATACAGTTTATCATAACAGATAATCCACAGATAAACAAGTCAACCAATAGACTAAGCAAACACGGCCATGCCGCCCCAGAGCCTTACCAAAGCCCTGGGGTATCGGTTCTCACCGCGAGGATAACTCATGTATCCCTTGGGTCCCACCCTGAATATAGCATCCCATGTGCTAGGTGTTACTTTCGGCCCACGGCCGCCCCGGCCTACGCCGTTCTCGGCACTTGCCGTTCATTTCATCATAATCATACATATAGTACATTCAAAATAATCATTCACACATCATGATTCATTTAAGGTTAAACATTTGCACACAACACAATCTGGGGCCATGCCCTGCAATCATCTCATCATGCAACATGCAATATAGGGCCATGCCCGGCAATCACCCTATGGGCCCATGCCCTATCCTACGGGTGTTATAGTTTTCTTACCTTAATTCCAAATGCTTTAAATTGAAAAATGACGGCCCCCGAGCACGATCCACTTCCCGAGCACTAGCTTAACACCTAGTCACAACCAAGATAATGGATACCAATAAGATTAATCTCAAATGAGTTTCCAAACCAAGTTCTAGTACTCGGAACGTTGAAATTCACCAAACATTGTAAAAGACTCAACCCCGAGCACCCTAGGTTAAATTCCCAAGCCCAAATTCTCAAAATCCCAAAATTCCTTAAGCGCCGCGGCATGGCCCAACCATGCCGCGGCATGGCCCCCAAACAAAGCCACAAAATGCCCAGAAACAGGTAAGGGCCGCGGCCCTACATGGACCATGCCGCGGCCCGCCCTCCATCCTCAGCACAACTTAGCCTTCAAGGGCCGCGGCCCTCCAAGAACCATGTCGCGGCCCGACCCTTCGAACCCAGAAAAACCCACCATTTTCAAGCATAAAACCTCACCTTAAGCCATCCCAAAGCTCCCAAATCAAAACCAATTAATAATCACAACATTAGGATGGTTTAAACAACACAATTCCACCAAAAATCCAACCTAACACTCACCAAGATCCCAATTCCAAATTTCTGAAATTTCAAACCTAAAACTCAAAACCAACCATGGAAATTCTCAATTTCAACCATCAAACTTTAATTTAAACCTTACCTCAGTTGTAGAATCATTTCCCAAAGGATCCCATGACCTATCTTCAAAGTTTCAAGCCTCAAACTCCACCTTGAACATCAAAATCCATAAACATTCACAACCCAACAAAATCTCAGAAATTTAACTTGAGAAAAAGAATTAATTGCTTACCTTTACCCTGATTTGTTCTTGATTAACTCTTGAGCTAAACCTCCAAATCCCACAATCAATTTTCAGAAATTCAAGCTTGATTTCTCCTAAGATTTCTGTGGATTCATGAAAGAAAGAGGAAAGAAAGAAGAAGAAGAGAGGGTGGAGGCTGGGTCGGTTTCTCTAAGTCTCCAAATGGTTTATTTGTTTTGTTTTTATAACTTAAGCTGGTTACCTCAAGGTTCGGGGTACCAAAATATCCCCGAGGCAAAAATGGTAAAATCCCCCAGTATTCCCGCCTAGACATCCTAACCTCAAATATATCTCCAATTATTTATTTTCATAACCCAACATCAAAATACTCCTTGACTCGCTCAAAGACAAACATAATGCCCCGTTGTGACTTTTCCCCGCTATCCAGCTCTAGGATCGCCTCGTGCCGAAAGTTACACATCACGGATATACCCACATACCACTGTGGTCTCAACAATCATCACATATTAATACAGTTATGCCCAACATGGCCAAAATTACAATTATGCCCTTCTAACACAATCCGGGCCTACATGCATACTAATATACATAGTCATGCATCTCAAATAATCAAATAGTCACATAACACGCTTTAAATCATAACCATGCATTTAACTCATAAAATCACACATAAATCCCAACATGCCCTCCTGGCACACTAATCAAGGCCCTTAAGCCTTATTAGCGAATTTGGGTCGTTACAGTACCCCTCCTGGACCATTTTTGTCCGGGATGGGACTAGGCATTGGGCCTTTGCGCGCCATTTGGGTGTACCCTTCCGGACCATTTTGTGTCCGGGATGGGACTGGCCTTTGTGCCTTTCATTCCTTTTGGGCTTGAGACCTCCCAGACCATTTTGGTCCGGGATGGGACTAGTCTTTTGGCCTTTGCGTCCCATTTGGGTGTGTACCCCTCCTCCACCATGTGTGTCCGGGATGGGACCAGGCTTTGGGCCTTTGCGTCCCATTTGGGTGTGCCCTCCTGGACCATTTTCTGTCTGGAATGGGACTAGGCTTTGGGCCTTGTGTCCCATTTGGGAGTTCCTTCGTGGACCATTTTGTGTCCGGGATGGGAGTAAGCTTTGGGCCTTCCGTACCACTTGGGTTTGTACCCTCCTGGACCATTTTGTATCCAGGATGGGACTAGGGTTTGGGCCTTGCGTCCCATTTGGATGTTCCCTCCCAGACCATTTTTTGTCGGGGATGGGTCTAGGCTTTGTGCCCTGCGTCCCACTTGGGTTTGTGCCCTTCCAGACCAATTTTTTTTCCGGGATGGGACTAGGCTTTGGGCCATGCGTCCCATTTGGGTGTCCCTTCTCCGACCATCTTGTGTTCGGGATGGGACTAGGCTTTGTGCCTTGCGTCCCATTTGGGTTTGTACCCTCCCGGACCATTTTGTGTCCTAGATGGGACTAGGCTTCGGGCCTTGCGTCCCATTTGGGAGTACCCTCTCGGACCATTTTGTGTCCCGGATGGAACTAGGCTTTGTGCCTTGAGTCCCATTTGGGTTTGTACCCTCTCAGACCATTTTATGAATTAGATAGGACTAGGTATTGGGCTTTGAGTCCCATTTGGTTGTACCCTCCCAGACCATTTTGTGTCCGGGACTTGACTAGGCTTTGTGCCTTCCGTTCCACTTGGGTTTGTACCCTCCTGGGCCATTTTTGTGTCCGGGAAGGGACTAGGCTTTGGGCCTTACGTCCCATTTGGGTGTACCCTCCAGGGCCATTTTTTGTTCGGTAACGGACTAGGCTTTGTGTCTTGTATCCCACTTGGGATTGAACCTCCTAGACCATTTTGTGTCCGGGAGAGGACTAGGCTTTGGGCCATTGCGTCCCATTTCAGTGTGTACCCCTCCTGGACTATTTTTGTCCGGAATGGGACTAGGCAATGGGTGTTTTCGCCCCATTTGGGTGTACCTTCCCGGACCATTTTGTGTCCGGGATGGGGCTGGGCTTTGTGCCTTGCATCCCATTTGGGTTTGTGTCGTCCCGGACAATTTTGTGTCCGGGATGGAACTAGGCTTTGGGCCTTTATGTCCAATTTGGGTTTGTACCCGTCGCCCACCATGTGTGTCAGGGATGGGACTAGGCTTTGGGCCTTTGTGACCCATTTGGGTGTATCCTCCTGGACCATTTTGTGTCTCGAATGGGACTAGGCTTTGGGCCTTGCGTCCCATTTGGGTGTTCCCTCGCGGACCATTTTTTGTCCGGGATGGGACTAGGCTTTGTGCGTTGCGTCCCACTTGGGTTTGTACCCTCTTGGACCATTTTTTGTCCGGGATGGGACTAGGCTTTGGGTCTTGCGTCCAATTTCGGTTTACCTTCCCGCACCATTTTTTGTCCGGGATGGGACTAGGCTTTGTGCCTTGCGTCCCATTTGGGTTTGTACCCTCTCGGTCCTTTTTATTCCCGGGATGGGACTAGGCATTCGGCCTTGCGTCCCATTTCGGTGTACTCTCCCGGACCATTTTGTGTCCAGGATGGGACTAGGCTTTGTGCCTTGGGTTCCACTTGGGTTTGTTCCCTCCAGGACCATTTATGTCGAGGATGGGACTAGGCTTTGTGCCTTGTGTCCCATTTGGATTTGTGCCCTGCCGAACCATTCTGTGTTAGGGATGGGACTAGGCTTTAGGCCTTTGCGTCCCATTTGGGTGTGTACGCCTCCCGAACCATGTGTGTCCGGGATGGGGCTAGGCTTTGGGCCTTTGCGTCCCTTTTGGGTGTACCCTCCGGGAACATTTTGTGTCTGGGATGGGACTAGGCTTTGGGCCTTGCGTCCCATTTGGGTGTATCCTCCCAGACCATTTTGTGTCCGGGATGGGACTAGGCTTTGTGCCTTGCGTCCCTCTTGGGTTTGTACTCTCCTGGAGTATTTTGTGTCTGGGATGGGACTAGGCTTTATGTCTTGCGTCCAATTTCGGTGTACCTTCCCGGACCATTTTGTGTCCGGGATGGGACTAGGATTTGTGCCTTGCGTCCCTTTTGGGTGTACCCTCCAGGACCATTTTGTGTCTAGGATGGGACTAGGCTTTGTGCCTTGCGTCCTACTTGGGTTTGTACCCTCCTGGACTTTTTGTGTCCGGGATGGGACTAGGCTATGGGTCTTGTGTCCAATTTCGGTGTACCTTCCCGGACCATTTTGTGTCCGGGATGGGACTAGGCTTTGTGCCTTGCGTCCCATTTGGGTTTACCCTCCCGGACGAATTTGTGTCCGGGATAGGACTAGGCTTTGTGCCTTGCATCCCATTTGGGTTTGTACCCTCCGGGACCATTTATGTCGGGGATGGGACTGGTCTTTGTGCCTTGCGTCCCATTTGGGTTTGTGCCCTCCCGGACCATTTTGTGTCCGGGATGGGACTAGGCTTTGGGCCTTTGCGTCCCATTTGGGTGTGTACCCCTCCTGGACCATGTGTGTCCGAGATGGGCCTTTGCGTCCCATTTGGTTTTAATCCGCACAGACCATTCATCTCGAGGATGGGACTGGGCTTTGTGCCTTGCGTCCCATTTGGGTTTGTACCCTCCCGGACCATTTTTTGTCTGGGATGGGACTAGGCTTTGGGCCTTGCGGCCCATTTGGTTTTTAACCTCCCAGACCATTAATGTCGGGGATGGGACTGGGCTTTGAGCCTTGCGTCCCATTTCCGAAGTAATGGTAATCGTCAGGCAGAGGGCCCTGATAAAGGTGTATCCCATTTCAAGATCAACTCATGCTTTCTTCAGCTCTCAATGAAAACACAAAAATGTTTACCGAGGTTTTCAGCAACTAGAATTATGAAAGATAAGAGTGCTTAAAGAGAAAGGATTTAGAAAATGCAAGTAACGTTTTTACGTTGTTGGGGCGTTAATGAGCCTTAGTCCACAAGTCAGTTGTATTAGAGCTTAGAGAGCTTTTGACAATGGATTTTTCTGTAAGTTTGAGTAGAGTAATTGCTTACAAGCCACTATCTGGGATCCCCCCTACTATGCACAACTGGCCCTATTTATAGGCAGTTTTGTGCAATGGGCTTGAGCTGGACTAATCCATGCCCAATAAAGATGTAATCGTAGTTTGCTCGCTAATGGAGCCAGAATACAAAGGATTGAAACATACAACATATATTAATCAAGGCCTATTGGGCCAGCCCAAACATGATCACATTATAAGACTCGCGACAAACAGTTGCTTCAGTCTGGGTGTTATGGGCTACGAGGAAGATTCGGGGGACAAGATCTGTCAGTGTAGTGGTAGCACTGTTTCCTAGGAACAGTGTACGCTCCATGTGTAACTTCTTGTTCCTAGTTGAGGAGACCAACTTCCGTGTTTCTCGGGGACCTGTCAACTTCAGGGAAGACGAAACTTTCCCTATCCGGACATCTTGTCCAGGTTCATTTACTGATGGCCCGGTTCATTCTTGACAAGGTCTATTCCCAAACTATTGAGCTTGCCACCTCTATTGGCGTCCCGGTCAGGGACAGGGACATCTTGTCCGGGTTCATTTACTGATGGCCCGGTTCATTCTGGACAAGGTCTATTCCCAGACTAGTGAGCTTGCCACCTCTATTGGCGTACCGGTCGGGGACATGGACATATTGTCCGAGTTCATTTACTAATGGCCCGGTTCATTCTCGACAAGGTCTATTCCCAGACTAGTGAGCTTGCCACCTCTATTGGCGTCCCGGTCGGGGACAGGGACATCTTGTCCGGGTTCATTTATTGATGGCCCAGTTCATTCGCGACAAGGTCTATCAGGACTTTCTTCTTCCTTGTTCATTGGGCTCAGGATGGGCCTGGATCTCATTGAGGGACCCCATGCACCCATCGTGTCACGCCACGCGTCCGGGGGAAAACAGGGATAACACCTTACCAGGAAGTGAGCAAGTCTGGTAAACCTTTTGGCACCTTTCCAGGAAGTGAGCGAGTCTACAGCAGGGAGTGCTACTGGAGGAGAGATCCCCGAATAGCCACAGGATGTGTCTATAACGCCCTACTCCCTTAGAGTCGTTACCAAGTGAGTTTTAAGACAACACAGTGTGCAATGAACTCGCTAACCGAGATTTTTAAAACAAAAGTGTGACTAATAAAAAGTTAAGGCTGTAATCTTTGAAAATGCGTCGTTTCATTAAAACTTCTAGTATTAAACATTTGGCATCCCAAAATAAGGTTTGAAAACTATTTACATCTTAAAATAAGTTTACAATTGATCAGTTATAAAAATCATAGATTATTACAGCCATTTTCGAATAAACCCCCAACCAAAGCAGTCGGGCAGGCCAAACATGTGCGCGTCGCTTCACGCTCTCCGTACTCATGGTTGGTTGACTCAGTCTTTACCCTTACCTGCAACACGGAGCACCCGTGAGCCGAAACCCAGCAAGAAAACTCATGCAGAACATAACATATGCAAATATACAGTTAATCATATCAGATAGTCCACAGATAAACAAGTCAACCATTAGACTAAGCAAACACGGCCATGCCGCCCCAGAAGCCTTACCGAAGCTTGGGGTATCGGTTCACACCGTAAGGATAACACATGTATCCACCGGGCCCTGCCCTGACTATAGCATCCCATGTGCTAAGTGTTACTTCCGGCCCCGCTGCCGCACCCGGCCTACGCCGCTCTCGGCCCTTGCCGTTCATTTTATTATAATCACACATATAGTATAACACAACAACATTCAAACGAATAATAACTCATTTAAGTCTGCATCCTAACATGTCATGCAATATAGGGCCATGCCCGGCAATCATCTCATCATGCAACATGCAATATAGGGCCGTGCCCCGCAATCACACTATGGGCCCATGCCCTGTCCTACGGGTGTTATAGTTTTCTTACCTGTCCAATCAATAGCTTAGATCGCCTGACTCCTTGAGCACGATCCCACTCGAGCCTTAGCGCACACCTAGGCACAAACATAGGTCAAAGTCAACACCGAACCCCAAGTCTGAATACCTAGCCTTGGGACCAATCCCGAGCCCCCGGGAAGTCCTAAATCCCCAAAACAAAGTAGCGGAATAGAGCCCCGAACCCTAGGTCAAAATCCCTCATCAAAACCCAAAAATTCACCTCTGTGAACAGTGCAGCGCTACAGTGCTCTAAAGAGGGCGCTGTAGCGCTACAAGCAGAACAGTCCCCCCAGAACAGGGGCTAGCGCTACAGCGCCCACTGACTAGCGCTGTAGCGCTAGTTGCAGCCCAGAAAACCCAAAATTGCATTTCTGCGATTTCTTTCAACCAATCTCAAACCAAACTTCCCCAAATCTTTACCAAACTCAAAATCAAGCTTATGAACACTCTCCATTCATCCCAAGCATCCCAAATCCTCAAATCCCAAGAACATTTATCCCAAATCTCAAAATCTACCATGATCAACCCTAAACTCAAAAATTCAGTCAACAACAAGTTAAAGGCTTAGAATTCTTTCCATTAATGCAAATTTCGACCTTGATTCGACCCTAGGCCTCCTTAGCTTGTTCATCATCAAAGCTTGCCCAGAAATTCCCTAAAATTCCCATCAACTCAGCTCAAAACACAGCTCAAACCATCAAAAACCCTTAAAACTGAAATCTCTAAAACTTACCTCAAGAGTTGATGTGTTCTTGCCAAATCTTCAAGTCTAATCCAAGATCCTTGATGCTCAGCCTATCCTTGCTCTCCACTAAGCTTTGCTCCAAGAGAAATGGAGAGGAATGGTGCAAAATGCACAAACCGATCCTTTGGAAAACCCCCTCTATTTTCTCTCTTTTCTTTCTTTCCTTTTTTCTTTCTTTTCTTTCCTTCAGCACTCTCACTCTCTAACAATCCCACTCACTATATAAAGCCTTATAAAAACCTATCTTTAAAAGCCAAATGACCAAAATGCCCTTCCTATTAACCCTAAATCCTTTTGTCCAAATAGGGCCATTTTAGTCATTTTTCCCAATTCCCGCTAATCCTCAAGTGTCTCTAATATTTTCCCATTGCTTTCCAACACCTGATAAATCACCAAATAATAATCCTCGATATCAAAATAAACCTCAATCTATTCTCTGAATTCGTGCTTATACCCCCAGGCTCGCCCCGAGCCGGGTATAAATTCCCGCCATGACTTTTCCGCTAGCCTGCTCACTGGGATCGTCTCGAGTCACAAATCACAGATACACCCACATACCACTGTGGTCTCAACAATCATCACATATCAAAACAGTTATGCCCAACATGGCCAAAATTACAATTATGCCCTTCTAACACGATCCGGGCTTACATGCATACTAATATACATAGTCATGCATCTCAGATAAACAAATAGTCATATAACATGCTTTAAATCATAACCATGCATTTAACTCATTAAAATCACACATAAATACCAACCTGCCCTCCTGGCACACTAATCAAGGCCCTTAAGCCTTATTAGTGATTTTGGGTCGTTACAGTGTCACAGCCCCCAATGTGGCGAGCAACAGGAGTGACCATTAGGGAACCCACCAACATCCCACGAGTTGCTGCTACCCCGACCCAACACTGGAAGGGCAAGCAAAAACTTTTGGAATACCCGAACCCATACTCGAGACTTCTGATGAGAACGGTATTGACTTCTCACTTTTACACAATTTGCCCATTCCCTGTCATTCATTCGACGGGGATGACCAATTTAAATAAGCGATCAATAGTTTAAATTCTGACTTCTTCGAGGCAGAGAATGACTGTAGCAGTAGTACCATAAATAGTTTATCGACCAGTAATAATAGCTCAGGTATACTACTTAGAATTTTTCTTCTTCTTATTCCCTTGCTTTTTCAAGTAACTTAATTTATATTGTCTAATCGTTTGTTTCCATCCTGCAGCCATGCCTTCTGGTGAAGCGTTCGACTTGTACAACAACCTCAATGGCACGGCTCCTGCGAGCAGGAAGAAAGCGAGCAGGCGACACCCCAGGGAAAATAGTAGCGACCCTTCTAAGAAAGGGCTCAGATTGAGACTCCTCCTACACCCACACCTTCCAAAGACATGACTCCTCCTCCTGCTCTTATCGATCTAACTCCTCCAGCTTTCTTCGACCCGACTTCAATAGCTCCCGTCGACCCGACTCCTCCAGCTCCTCGCAACCTAAGTCCTCCTGCTCAGTCAGGAAAGACTCAAGCCGAAGCTTTCCTAAACACAGCTTACAACTCAGCCAACAAAAGGCTGAAAAAATTGTCATTGTAACGACCCAAATTCACTAATAAGGCTTAAGGGCCTTGATTAGTGTGCCTGGAGGGCATATTGGGATTTATGTGTGACTTTATTGAGTAAAATGCATGGTTCTGATTTAAAGCATGTTATATGACTATTTGACTATTTGAGATGCATGACTATGTGTATTAGTATGCATGTAGGCCCTGATTGTGTTAGAAGGGCATAATTGTAATTTTGGCTATTTTGGGCATAACTGTATTGATATGTGTTGACGGTGAAATCTCGTCAACGAAATTAGATCGGAAAACTCAAAGTTAAGTCGGGTGATGTTTAAATAAGAACTGAGAATAAACTTTAAGGAAAAGTAAAACACAGATAAACAATGGAGCAAGCCTTGGTATATTTCTCAATAGCCTTTGCATACAATGAATTTTCCAACCCCCTTCCATGTGGAATTGGGATTTATTATATAGTGGGCTCTAATGGCCCTAGATACATTATGGTCCAGGGGACCAGGTAGTACATAGGTACACTGTCTGGAGAGTGGTTTCAAAGGTTGTGGTCTTGCAACCAGTACTGGGACAAGTGCCAGGAGGATGTCTCCACTATTTGTCCGTACCAATGTCAGAGGAGTGGTGCAGGTGGTAGTGGTGTCGACTCTAACATCTGATTGGGAGTATGCAGGCCATGTCCTTTCTCCTAGTGCCCCCACTACCTGACTAGCATGAGTGCCACGGTCAGACGTACGGGGCCTTACAAGCCATACCCCGTACGAGATTGTACCATCATGACCCTTCGGAATCATACTTTGCCTTTCACTTCTAGACGGTGGGGTTTCCATAGGCATCTCCATGGGAGATGCCTTCTCGAGATGAAGGGTGCGAGATGTTATCATGCGAGCCCCTCGCGGCTTAATCATGGCAGAGCTATACGAGGCCACCCCTCGTGAAGATGTCATGAGGTGCTCCCACACGAGGCCGTCGGGGCTAGGAGAGGCCCCCACGCGAGGCCGCAAGGCTGTGGGATGCCCCCCACGCGAGGCCGCCCCTCGAGGCTAGGAGATGCTCCATTCGGCGAATATGGCCCACTTCGCACCGAGGCCTCGCGAGGCACACCCTCGCGCGCCATATGCAGGCGTCTCGCAAGGCACGCCCTTGTGCCCCCATATGTAGGTGCCTCGTGCCACCGCCTCCATATGTAGGCGTCTCGTGCCAGTGCCCCCATATGTAGGCGTCTCGTGCCAGCGCCTCCATATGTAGGCGTCTTGTGCCAGTGCCTCCATATGTAGGCGTCTCATGCCAGCACCTCGCACACCTGCCTTACCAATTTACCTAGGCATAAGGACCTCATCTAGCGAGGCACATCTTGCCTATCTTTCATGATATTGCTCAAGCATAGGGCCATATGCTATTTTCCAATGCATCCCTAGGAAAAGGGATGTCTCGCCATAGGACCATAAGCCTCGCTATGCGAGACACCTTGCCTTGTGCTCAAGGGTCCATATGAGATCCCACTTCTTTACGGGATGAAGACCTACAAAAGGCACCTTTCCTCGCCATATCTTCTATGATGGCCCATAGGAGAGCATCCACACCTTTAGTCATTCATGGGCCTAAGCATGTATTTTGTGTCTTTTACAGGCATGGAATATTGAGCGTCCACAATATGTGCTGATTGTTGAGACCACATTGTGATGTGGATGTATCTGTGATTTGTGACTCGAGACGATCCTAGAGAGAGCAGATTAGCGGAAAAGTCCAGGCGGGAATTTATACCTGGCTCGGGGCGGGCCTGGGGTATAAACAGGAATTTAGAGAATATATTGAGATTAATTTTGATGATGAGGAATACATATTTGGTGATTTATCAGGTATTGGGAAGCAACGGGAAAATATTAGAGACACTTGAGGAATTAGCGGGAATTGGGTAAAATGACTAAAATGGCCCTACGTGGACAAAAAGGTTTAGAATTAGTAGGGAGGGCATTTTGGTCAATTGGCTTCTTAGAGATAAGTTTATTGGGGCTTTATATACTTAGTGGGATTGTTAGAGAGAGTGAGAAGGCTGTGGAAAAGAAAGAAAAGAAAAGAAAAAGAAAAGAGAGAAAAACAGAGGGGTTTTGTTTCAAAAGGATCGGTTTGTGGTTCTCCCACCATTTCTCTTCAAATTTCTTGGAGCAAAGCTCAGTGGAGAGATAGGATAGGCTGAGCATCAAGGATCCTAAGCTAGACTTGAAGATTTGGCGAGGGATTAGCAAGAACACATCAACTTTTGAGGTAAGTTTTTAGGGTTTTCAGTTTTTGGGTTTGGCTGGTTTAAGTTGTGTAATTAAGCTGAATGATGGGAACTTTAGGGGAATTTCTGGGAAGCTGTAACGACCCCAAATTCAGTATTAAGGCTTAAGGGCCTGGAGTAGTGTGCCTGGAGGGCATAATGGGATTCAGTGTGTGACTTTTATGAGTTTAATGCATGAATATGATTTAATGCACGTTATATGACTATTTGATTAATTGTGATGCATGACTATGTGAGTTAGTATGCATGTAGACCTGATTGTCTTAGAATGAGCATGATTGTAATCTGGCCATGTTAGGCATAACTGTGATAATTGTACTATGTGAATTGTGCCATGTGAGGTGGTGTTTTATCAAGATGCACGCATCGAGACGGTCCTAGTGAGCCATTTAGTCTAAAAGACACAACGGGATGTTGTACCCGGCTCTGAAGGAGCCTAGGGGTACTTCGGGAATCTTATAAGATGAGTTGAGAATGAGTGGTTAGTTACTGGTAATTGGGTAATCTGGGTAACCGTTTGTAACTTCTGTAGGTAACAAGTTTTAAGATAGAAAGTGGTAGAATTGAAATGAAAGTGTAAAGACTTAAGTGCCCTTGAAGGTTTAGCTAAGAAGGATTATTAGGAAGGGGTAAATTGGTCTTTTGGCAAGGCAAATAGGCAAGTTTCAGCTGGGTATATGGGGTATACAGTTTGGGCATTGGATCATTTAGTGTTTTGATAAAATTAGAAGAGAAGGAAAAGAAGAGGAGAGAAAGGCTAGGGCAAGCAAAAAGAAGAAGAAGAGAAGGAGAAGTGGGAGCCTAGGAGGAAATCAAGGAAGCTTTGTGTGGATTCTCCATTTGAGGTAAGGGTTTTATACATATTTAAAGTTTGGGTTGTTTTGATTTGAGGAAATTAAATGCCTAAGCTAAGCATTGTTGAGTTTTGGGTTAGTTCCTGAAATTTAAGATCAAAGGTGTGGATCTTGGGTGTGTTGATGTTTTGATCTTGTTTCTAGTGTCTATAGGTTGTTAGATTGTTCATATGAGGTTTGGAATTGAGTTTTGGGGTTGAGATATGTGTTTGGGTTGGTTTGGAGGAATTTTGGATGAAGGAATTGAAGGTGAAAAACCCAGAAATTCTGCGTTCGCGATGGGGCGCCGCGGCGCGAGGCTGTGTCCAGGCGAGGGTGGTTCTCTGACTCGCTGGGCGCCGCGGCGCTAGGCCATTTTCAGGACACCAAAATTTCCATTTTTGAGCTTTTGCTCCAGGGGTTCGGGGGATGTTTCCAATGACTTATTATAGGATTTTGGGAGTCCCGATAGTGCGGGATTGTTCCCGGGAAGTGGTTTTGGGTTTGGTTAGTATTAAAAGTGTTTTATGTGTGTTGTGACTAAGATTTCGGAGGGGCTCATGCTAGAGGACCGTGCTCGTGACCGTGGTGCATCGGAGAGCACGGAATACAGGTAAGAAAACCGTGACACCCGAGAATAGGGCATGGCCCCCACTGTGTGAATGCAGGGCATGGCCCGAGATTGTATTATGTGAAAATGTTTAATCTAAAATGAATCATGATGTGTGTGAATGATTATTTCGAATGTGCTATATGTGTGATTATAATGTAATGAACGGCATGGGCCGAGAGCGGCATAGGCCGGGTACGGCCGTGGGGCCGGAAGTAACACTCAAGCACATGGGATGCTTATAGTCAGGGTGGGACCCAAGGGATACATGAGTTATCCTCGCGGTGAGAACCGAAACCCCAGGCTTTGGCAAGGCCTCTAGGGCGGCATGGCCGTACTTGTTTAATATGATGGTTTTTCCTATTTATCAGTGAATCATGCCAGCTATATTATTTGCATATGTTATGTGTTATTTGGGTTTTCTTGCTGGGCTTCGGCTCACGGGTGCTCCGTGTGGCAGGTAAAAGCAAGGAGTCAGTCAACCGGCCATGAGTATGGAGAGCGTGGGGGCGGCGCGTACATGTTCGGCCTGCCCGACTGCTTTGGTTGGGGGCATTTTGTATATGGCTGTATTAAATCATTCTTTTAATAACTGATCAAGTGTAAATCTATTTTTGAGTTGTAAATATTTTGTAAACCTTATTTTTGGATCCCAGATGTTTTACATTTAACGTTTTCAATGAAACTAATCATTTTCGAAGAGTACAGCCTTAAACTCTGATTTATTCACACTTTTGGTTTTAGAAACCACTTAGAGTCAACTAAATGCACAATTTCTGTTTTAAACTCACTTAGTAACGGCTCTAAGGTAGTAGGGCGTTACAGAAGCTTTGAGGAAGAGCAAGCTAAGGATGTCTATGAATTGAATCAAGGTCGCAATTGCATCAACGGTATGAATTCTAAGCCTTTAACTTTGATGTTTGACTGAATTTCTGGGTTTAGGGTTAATCATGGTAAATTTTGTGATTTGGGATGAATGTGATTGGGATTTGAGGATTTGGGATGCTTAGGATGAGTGGAGAGTGTTTATAAGCTTGATTTTGAGTTTGGTAAAGATTTGGGGAAGTTTGGGTTGAGATTGGCTCAAAGAAATTGCAAAAAAATAAAATGAGGGTTGCCTGCCTACAACTAGCGCTACAGCGCTAGTCTTTGGGCGCTATAGCGCTAGGCCCTGTTTCTGGGGTGGTGCGGTTCTACTTGTAGCGCTATAGCGCCCTCTTTTGAGCGCTGTAGCGCTACCGTGTTCCCAGAAAGGGGTTTTTGGGTTATTTTTAAGGGATTTTGACCTAGGGTTCGGGGTTCGATTCCACCATCTTGTTTTGTGGATCTAGGACTTCCCGTGGGGATCGAGATTGGTCCCGAGGCTAGGTTTTCGGACTTGAGGTTCGGTGATGACTATGACCTATGGCTGTGTTTAGGTGTGCACTAGGGCTCAAGTGGGATCGTGCTCAAGGAGTCAAGTGATGAAAGCTATCAAATTGACAGGTAAGAAAACTATAGGACCCGTAGGGCAGGGCATGGGCCCATAGTGCGATTGCAGAGCACGACCCTATAATGCATTACATGTTAGGGTGCAGACTTAATTGAATTGATATCAGGGCATGGCCCTATATTGCATTACATGTTAGGGTGCAGACTTAATTGAATTGATATATGTTTGAATGTTATTTGAGTTATGCTATTTGTGATTATAGTGAGAATGAATGGCAAAGGAGTCGGGAACGGCAAAAGCGTCGAAACGGCAAGGAGCCGAGAACGGCAAGGGAGCCGAGAACGGCAGTGGGGCCAGAAGTAACACTTAGCACGTGAAGTGCTTGTAGATAGGGTGGGACCCCAATGGATACAGGGGATATCCTTACGGTGAGGACCGAGACCCCAGGCTTAGGTAATGCCTCTGGGATGGCATGGCCGTGTTTGTTTAGTTTGATGGAATACTCATTTATTTGTGGATAATCTGATATGTTAACTATATAATCCGCATATGTTATATACTGTATGAGTTTTCTTGCTGGGCTTCGGCTCACAGGTGCTCTGTGTTGCAGGTAAGGTAAAAAATTGAGTCAACCAGCCATGAGTACAGAGAGCGTGAAGCGGGGCGTACATGTTTGGCCTGTCCGACTGCTTTGGTTGGGAGTTTATTTGAGAAATGGCTCTAATAATCTGTGATTTTAATAATTAATCGACTGTAAATTTATTTTAAGTTGTAAATAGTTTTCAAACCTTATTTTGGGATCCCAAATGTTAAATACTAGAAGTTTTCAATGAAACAACGCATTTTTAAAGATTAGAGCCTTAACTTTTGCTTAGTCACACTTTTGTTTTAAAACTCACTTAGTAACGGCTCTAAGGAAGTAGGGCGTTACAACTTGGTATCAGAGCAAGCCAAGGTTTATTGGTTCTGGAGATTGACCGAACATGTACGCTCGCTGTCAGTGACAAGCTCGACTCAGGGTTGGTAGGTATGATTGATTGACATGTTTGAACATATGTTTGAATGCCCTGTTTGCCTGCTTATTTATATGGAGCATGAGGAATTAGTTGACATATGCATGAGATACTGTTGGGGCTGGGCCCTTGACTATTGCATGTTGAGATTAAAGTGTGCTGAATAATATTATTATGCATGTGGATGAATATAGGGATAATGGTTCGCATATTGAGTTTATGTGGTTAATTGTTTAAATTGAATTCGTATGTAATATCCGTTTATTGGCTTGTATGAAGCATGTTGAGACTTGGGTATGCTTAGTGGTGTTAAAATCTGGTAGCTAAATGTATATCATTGTGGTTTTGGCCTAAATATGCTTTGTGTATGCATGATAACTGTGGTTATTTGGATCTAGTTATGGTTTGGTTCAGAGTATGAAGCGCAGAGCTCAGGAGTTTGGTCAGTATCGGCAGATGAACTCGAATTGTTTGTTCCTAGAAGGGTTAAGTGGACCTGATATTGTGTTGAAGGGGGATTCTAGATAAAAGTTGGAGTTAGAGATCTCCATTTATCCCCGAAAGCCGCAGCAGATCATCACTAGTGTGTGAGTAAGCTGTGGAATTTAATAGTTGAGACGGAACAGAAGGATAGCGGACTTCTCTGGGAAAATAGCTGATTTATATGTTTTAACAGTAAGGTAACCGGTGTTGGTATTGTGAGAGTATGGACAAATAAGGGTATTATATGAAAGACTTAAAGGGTGTTATCCTCTGGTTTTGAGGAAAGTTCGGGTTGACAAAGAATTTATCAGTGGATGGGCAAGGTTAATTCCACCCTTGGTTGGGATGAGAGCCCATGACTAAAGGGTTGTGTTAAGTATTGTGCTAAAGGGATGCCTGGAAACGACACTTGGGCTGAGGCATTGGCGTGATGGGTTGGAAAGAACCTAGATGATGAATTGATAGTAGAGGTTATAAAGGCATGATCTGAACTGTGGAGATTGGTTTGGAATGATATAGTGGCAATAGTGTAAATTTTTGGGCTTTGTGAATTGAGTAATTCATTTCGGGAAATGGATACGGATGGATGCAGTTGAAAATGATGATGACCCATTTAAGGATTTAAAATCTGGAATAGTCTAAGGTATTTGTGCCTCTTCGATGTGTGTACTCACCATCTGTATGGGGACAGTGGAGAGGGCCATGTGGTTCGAAGAGCTGATGAATGATGTAAGAGCATGAGTGCTAGACCTGCAAATAGCAGTGCTTCTTTTGATGGATTATAGTAAAAATAGATTTTCGGTAATCAAAGCAGAAGAACCCCGAAAAGCTTGATAGCTCTTAGTTTTGCCAGAAAGGGGGGAAAACTTGATTGACTAGATAGCCGTCAGGATAGTGATGGAAATCGGTGAAGTTATCTGCTATGCATCAGAGGCAGGAGATGCCACCTGGAAAGAGGTCAGGTGAGGGCATGACTTCTACATAGAATGACTCGATATGTTAGGATGGACTTCCCATGGTGAGGGAACAGAAAACTAGAATGCCTCGCTACATTCGTAGTTCGAGGCTGATTCCTCGAGGATGAGTATTCAACTGAATGGTTATGCTTTGGTCACGTAACGGACTGGAAGATCTCGGTGTCGAGAATGTTCCGAGAGGGAGTTAGACATAGAGATTTTGCCTCATGGGTGCTATATGTGAGGCAGATGGATTGGGGTGCAAGTGATCAAGAAGTGCATAGTAATAACAACAGAGTTTGTCTTATGGGAGCCTTAGCATGAGTCACAGTGAGAGAGTTAATCAGTTAAGAAATAACCATGGATTGTAGAGGATATCATCTGGAGTATGTTAATGACACTGAGTGGAAACTGAGCTGACCAGTGGGAAAATTATATGGGTATGTAAAGAAAGATTGGGGGTACTTCATGGTCGGACTACAGATAGGATTGGTATAAGGAATGTTGTAAAAGATGGTATTGGCTGATAGAAAAATCTATTGAAGCAATCGAAGGAATTTGACCCTGGAGTAGCCAGAGCGTTATACTGCGGGGATTGTTAGCATCGTTGGGTTAGAACGAAAAGTACAATGTTGGATACAAGATGGGATGATGTCTCCAGGAGTTGATCTATGACCTGGTTATTACCAGCTAGAAACCAAGGATACAGACATTTCATGATTTTTTTTTATTTTGCACCGGGTAGGGTGTGAGGAGTTGGTAACAAAGATTCTAGATTGGTTTAAGCTACAGCAGCACAGGTAAGTTCTTAAAGTGGAGAATACAAGAATGGTATAGGCAAGTCCCCTTCAAGTTCACAAGCAGTATGTGTGGATTACTCCCAGATGGAAAGGGAGAGCAAATGACTATTATGCGGAAGACGTTAGTACTAAGGGAGCAGGGTCACAAGTAATGCTATACGAAGAATCAGTTGGGTTTCGTTAAGAGTACTCCGAGTAGAACTACAAGATGAAAGGACAGGTAAGAGGATTTGATCTGAAGCCACAAAAGAGCTAATAAAGAATAGAAAGCATAACAGGAGTGGTAATGTAACGACCCGAATTTGCTAATCGGGCTTAGGGCCTTGATTAGTGTGCCTGGAGGGCAATAAGTGATTTAATTTGCTTGTATGTGAATTTATGTGTATATATGATTATGATGCATGTTTAATTGAGTTAAATGTGCATGTGGGCCCCGTCTGGATATTGGGGGCATAAAT